>NC_088173.1:26771443-27074473 GCF_028769735.1 Zonotrichia leucophrys gambelii | reverse complement strand
ACTGGTTACACCATAATTGTTTTGTTCCCATAAGGGATAACTTCAGAGCTTTTCTTCCAAAACTTTTAGACATCTCTTAGAAAAACTAAATGAGAAGGAATTTGTAAGAAAAATTAATGATCTGCTATATAAATTTTTCACAACTTTGTACATGGATGGAGTGGGTTTGTAAAATTACAGAATTGCAGTGACTAATAATAGTAATAAAGTATCTGATTGTACTGTGTAGTTAAAGATAGTCATAATAGTCTCATTGTCTTGTCTTCCCACTCCTTGCTGTGACATCAGCCCATCCCAGACCATCACATCCTGCTCATGGCTGTGTCTTTGTTGATAAATAGTGAGTCATTATCTGCTCTGCTTTATGACTCTTACAGCTGTATTGCCCAATTTTCTTCTCTCCAGAATGAAATCCCTTTTTGCAAGGATTTGGTATGCCTTTAAAACAGCCAAGTTTGTCTTGTGACAAATGTGCACTTCAGCAGAAGTAGGAATGAATGAAATAAGGAGCTTTCTTTTCTGTCTGATACCTGAAGTAGGTTCAGCTACTGTAAATGATATATTTTTATTAATGACAGAACTTCACCACCACTATGTACTGATGGCACAATCTACCACATGCTGAATCATTTCCATGCCTTGTCCCTGCAGGACACATTCGACCTGTAGAGCCCTGCTGCCACACAGCCATTAAACTCTGCTCAGAATATTCAGATGCTTACATGTAAACAGAGACATGGAAGTTACACCTTTTTACCACAAATGCCAAACTGATTTAGTAATACTGAATTCAAAACTTCTTGCTCTCCAGCATGCTGCTACCTACACAGCGTACTCAGGAAGTTCTTCTGAAACTAAAAGGATAGCAAAATATTTTTAAGTGCAAGAAATAATCTGGGTGCTTTTCAAAAAGAAAAAAGTATGCACTAGCACTGAGAACATACTATGATCATTCTGGCACTCTTAATAGCTGATTTGCATAGTTGGGAGATAGTTGTTTTCTTTCAATTTAAATTTAAGTATGATCAAGCATGTGGCATAGCGAACTTTGTGTTCTGCAGACCTAGTGAATTAATATGAATTTCTTACCAAGAACCAATGAGCAGTTCAGTGTGCCCATCTTGTACAGATGAGCTGAGGGCGAGGATCCAAAGGTGTAACAGATCCCCAGTGAGGCAAGATTCATCATGTGTTTGTTTTAACTTGTTGCGTTTTACTTGATTATTTTGTAACTCACCCTTGCAAAGGCTGAGAGACCTGACTGCCCAGGGTGTCGCACTGAGAGTATTTAGGGTAGTGGGAAGGAAGGATAGTGGAAACCAGGACAAAACATGTGGTCCCTGTGGTGGACAGATGGATGGATGGATTGTCTTTAACTCCTACTCTCATTGCTGCTGCCTTGCCCTCCCTTTGCTTTCCCTAGGCTGAGGATGCCAAGCCCCAGCCCATCAGCTGCCAGACAGCTGCACATAGTCTGTGATCTGGTGTAGACTGGAGCACTGGCCAAAACCTTGGCTGTAAATCTTGCTCTGCTGGTGATCTCCTGTGGGGCTGCACCTGTGTGCCTCAACAGCCTTCCAGCTTCCCTGTGTGGAAGGCCAGAGCTGGAATGCCTGTGCCAGGAGCAGGGTGAGGTGGTGGGATATCGCGTGGGTGTGCAGATATGGAGCAACACCAGCACTCAGGGAATGTCACAAGTGTGTGTTCAGAGGGTGCTATATGGAAAACCATCACCTCTCTGGCACAGCCTGTGTGTTGCACCAAGCCTGCAGAGCCTCCTTAAGAGCATCTCTTCTCCACTAGACATTAAGTGATCCAGGAAAAGTCCTGTCCTGACTCTCTCCCAGAAGGATCCTGAGTGAAACTTTCTCACTCCTACCATGGCCTGGGACAGGTGCAAGAATGCTGCTCTTACCTTGCCAACAACCCTCCTGCAGAAATGAAAATGTTTTCACTGCACAAAGCAGTGTATTTCATTGCAAAACAACTCTGCTGACTGCTTGCACATCTGTTCCTCTCTTCCCTATATCACAGTCTCCTCCTTTGGGTTTCTGAGCGCTGGGGGCACCATAAAATACTGCTCATGGTGCACCAGACCTGCACAAGGCATCCCAGCCCCAATTAAAGAGCCATTCTTGTGCACAGGAGGGACTGGCTTTGGATAAACAGAGTAGAGTCCCTGCAGCCCTGCATGGGAGATAATTCAACTGCCCATTTGCTGCCTCTTTCTTTCTCTGTTCCTTCTGATGTATTTTTGGGTGGAGGGATTGAAAATTTGATTTGTTAAATAGGTTTAAGAAAATGTAAATGATAATTATAAAATTCCCTGAGTCTTTTTTTTCATGATAGATTTTATGTTGCTGGCAGTTAAAATAAGTGATTACCCCATAAATATCATTTTAATAGCCTAGTCAACGGTGTAGCCTCTGCTGCTCTGAGATTTTTATCTCAGAAAAGGGAGGGAAAAAATCCTTTCCTGTGGATTTATATTGCTGTAGTGGCTGCTGCTGCTGCTCATTACTTGCTGAGTAATTTGAGGGGAATGTATTCTTCTCATGTAGGCAGACACAGAGTGAGTGAGCACAGATGCTGCTGGGGACTGGCCACCCTGTGCCCACGCAACCAGCTGTGCCCTGGCCAATGGTGGCCCTGGTCAGCATGTCAAGGGCTCCAGCTGAAGCTTTCGGGGTAACAACCTCATGTTTCCCAAAGCCAGTCATTCCTGCACATGAGCATGATTCATTGGACAAGGAATTGGCTGGATGGCTGCATCCTAGTAATTGCGCAGTCAATGGCTCAATGTCCAAATGGGGATTGGTTGCAAGGGATCTCAGGGGTCTGTATTGGGACTGGAACTGAACTTTTTATTGCTACAGACAGTGCTGGCCACTGCCGCCTTGGCAGGTTTGTGGATGGCAGCAAGCAGAGGGTGCTGTGGATTTGCCTAGGGAAAGGGAAGGACCTGGACAGGCTGGAGGGGTGGCCCTATGTGAACCTCATGGAGTTCAACAAAGTCGGGACACCTTTTCAACTCCTTTCAATATATTTAAAGGGGCTTGTAAGAAGGATGAAGAAAGACTTATTACCAAGAGCAGCAGTGACAGGGCAAAGTGCAACAGTTTTAAACTGAAAGAGGATAGGTTTATGTTAGATGTAAGTAAGAAATGCTTTACTCTGCGGCTGGTGAAGCACTGGAACAGGTTGCCCAGAGAGGCTGTGGGTGCCCCATCCCTGGAAACGTTCGAAGCCAGGCTGGATGTGGCTTTGACCAACTTGATGTAGTGAGAGATGTCCTTTGTCCATAGCGGGGGGTTGGAGGGCAGATGGTCGTTTAGCTGCCTTCTCACCAAACCATTCCGTGAGAGGGGGCTGGGGTACCCTGAGATTCCAGTTTGAAAGTCGCTGAACCCCGCGCCAAGCCCGCCCGCTCCCCGCGATTGTCCCCGCGGGAGCGGCGGCAGGGGGCGCTGCGGCCCCGCCGTTGCGGCGGCGGCGCGGGGGCGGCAGGCGCGTTGATCCTAATTGGAGCCGACGCGCGGCTCCTCCATAATCCTCCGACATCCCCCCGCCGGCTCGTAATTCCTGGGCGGGCGCTGCCGCCGGCTCAGCGGGGGAGCCGCCGCCGCGGCCGGGCAGGTGCTGCCGCCGGGCGGGCCGCGCCGCGCCGCCCCTGCCCGCCTCCCGCCGCGGGGGGCGCGGCCGCCATGTTGTCCCCGGCGTGAGGGAGCGGGAGCGGCGCCCGCCGCCCCCGGGTTAATAATAGAGCGGTAAAAGCTCCTTTGTGGCGGTAATTGGCGCACGTAGCCCTGGCGCTGCCGCGTGCGAGAGCTGGCGTCATTCCCGCAGAGGCGAGGGATGCCTCGGCTCGCCGCCGTGCTCCGGAGGGCGGGATGGGGATCCCTGGGATGCGGTGCCTCCGCCCGCGGCGGCCGGGCTCGGAGCGCCGCCGCCGGAGCCTGACCTGAGTAAACGCAAGGTCGGTCGTGTCTCGGCCGCCCCCCCGCAGACCGTGTGTGTTCCTGTGCCGTGCTCAAGGCGGTGTTTTGCTGCAGATGCTGCTTGCGGCCGGGTGGTGTTTGAGGGAAGAATTGGAGCACCTGGGTCCCGCTTCAAGCCCCTGTATGTGTGGGTACCAGCGCTGCCAGTAACAGTACCAGCAACTGTCCAGGTTGTATTGGCACTCTTGGCATGGCTCAGGAGAAGAGTTGAGGGGTTCAGCATGGCTGCTGGTCAGCAGCAGAAGCTGCCAAGAGCTATCTTTTCCCTTCTGTAGCATCTACCCGAGTTCTGTCTGAGAGGCAGAGTTCCTTTGCTCTGTGCACTCTCTGAACAAAGGGTACACATTGATTTTGCTTCTGGGCTGTGCAGGCCCCTGGACCTCGATTGCAGTGTGTGTGTGTTTGGGACAACGGGGCAGAGATACCAGGCTTTGCCTGCTGGCTCCAAGCCCTGCTCTAGGGCTGGCTTATCAGATGGCCACTATCTGTTTCTGTCTTCACACAGGCACTCATTTTTTCTTTCCCTGTGAGCACCCAAATTCATCTTGCTAGGGATGGTGTGCTTCTGTAGGTTTGCCAGAAGTAAAAAGATGAATTGTTCAACCTCACCTTTAAAGGTTTGGACTCTATAGTTGTTTCCACATTCATTTTAAACAGATGTAAATCTAGAGTTAACTCTGCTGAAAGAAGAGTTGTGTGGCACAAAACCATTGTGCGTTTCTGTGAACAGATACAGCTGACTGTCAGAGAAATGAGAATAATGAAGAGGTGGTGAATAAGGCAGGCACCTTGCTTTCAGCTGCAATACAGAGAGTTTCTGAGGAGCAGATGTTCTTCTTCTTGCAACTGCTGCTCTCTAGTTGAACATGGCTGAGGAGGCAGCAAGGTCCCCCGAGCCTGTGTGAGTGTATGTAAAGGTTTTAATGATGTCTTAAAGGCAGGCTCCCCTCAATCTGGTCCTTAGATGTAGAATTACAATATTAGATGCATTGCCAGACATGCTAGACATGGTCTGGCTTTACAGATACCTGCCTTTGTGCGTCTCTTGATGTGTGCAGTAAGCTATTGAAGCTAGATGAATGGACATGCTCTTGGGCAGTTCTGTGCCTTCAGGGCAGATTTATATATCTAGGTGGGTCTTGTACTGGTGCCATCTATTAGACCTTCTGCTGATTGCTTGTGCCATAGTGTAATGTAAGGACTCTTTTAGTCCTTTACAACAGGTAGTAGTGCCATTTCTGACAGGACTGGGCTGCTCTTCCACTGCCGGGGCTCTTGTTGCGTGTTAGCGGGATTGATGAAGGCTTCTTCCATGCATTCACTTTAACGTGCTCCCTGATCCCAGCAAATAGCTGTGTACTGAACTGGGACAAGGAATCTTTGACCTTTACATGAGCCTGGAACAGGCTTGAGGAGAAACTACACTTGTCTGCTTCTCTGTTTCTGCATTTGGACTTGAGGTAAACTTGTCATCCAAGAGTATTCCATTCTCAAATACTTCTGTTTTTCTTCTAGTGGCCACCTAGAGAGGATTGTTTATCATCCACCTTAAGGAGGTTTGCTTTACAAAATTTTTTCTGGCTATTATCTGTATTTAAATAGCTTTTCTCTTTCTTTGCATTGACCCTGATATAGTCAATAGCAGCCTAATAAAGTCTGGGGAACTGGACTGTATTGATTCAGGATTGACTATGATACTTCTGAATCTTTTCCACTTCTGTCATTCTGAGCAAATTTTGCTTCAATTTTTTTGTATATCCACTTACATATCTGTTTCCTCTAGTGACTGTTACTGCCTGTTTTTACTGGTGACAGTTCTAGTACATATGTGTTGAATGCAAAAGTCTGAGGACTTAGGAACTTTTTTCTCTTTTTTCCTTTTGAGCAAATTAAATTTGGTGTATATATTAGAGGGTATCTCTTGGTATTTAGTAAAGTCAATTTGGCTGCAGAAGCTCTTGAGTCCAATTTAGCTGATTCTGTGGAAGGGAACGAGCCAGCCACCAACCCCACCAGTCCTCATACAGTGGTAGGATAACTGAGACAAACAGGGGTTTCCAAGTGTGCTTTCTGCCAGATGCACAAGCTTCAACAAGCTACTGAAACTTGTGGAAATGTGCCTGTGGTATCTCATGGACTTTACTGCCATCAGTGGAATCCATCTGTACCCTTCATTTCCCATGGGTACTGCAGCTGGAGCTTACAGGAGAACTAAATGAAGGGGTCACTACTTATGGCGAGGCTGCTTGTCCATCCTTCAAAGGATGGTATTTGGTCCTCTTTGTGGGGAAAAAAGACCTCCATCAATCACATTTTTAATTCATACTGATGGAACTGGTGAGCTTTCTTACTGAAAATTGATTCTTCTTGGACCAAACTGTGGTCGCTGGATGTCTGGAGTTCAGCCTCTACAGTTCTTCCTGTAGCCAGAGCTCAGCAAAGGGTTCTAAGTTGAAGACTTTCTCTCAGGGAGGGCAGATCTGCTCTGGTATGACATGAAATATGGTGATGTTTCTTACCAAAAAACCTTCCCCAAATCAAAGAAAAGGCTAAAAGGAAATATTAAAAAAAAATTAATTTTGTGGGCATTTTTTTTTCTTTCTAGGTAAAAAATAAGGAGCAGAGTAAATAATAGGGAGCAGTAAATATTTGCTAATTTAAAGACATTTAAAACATTTCCTTTTCTGTTGTATTTTTTTGTTTGGTGTGCTTTTTCTTTCCCTTAGCCAAACCACCCTCTTAGCTTTTATTTCAGGTAGATTCAACTGAAAATTTTTCTGCCCATGATTGTTTTTTGTTTGGCCATTGAACCAGATAATCCAATATTTGCACAGCACTCCCTGGAGCTGCATGAGGAGGTAATGTTGTCATTATGACAGGTAGACCTCAGGAGATTACGTGAAAGCACAGGGTCTCCTAGCAGAAGCTCCTTGGCCTTTAAATGTTCCCTCTCAGATCCTTAGGATTTCCCTGCAGATCTCTGGACTGTGTTATGTTAGAGGGGGTCGAAGTGTTGAGGGGGTCTGTGGCTTCCTAAAGGAAGAGCAATAATGGTATTCAGCAACAGGGCATGGAGTTTCTGGATTGTTCATGAGTATTTTTCTCTTAAGGGAAAGATAAGGCTTCTAAGGCAAAATGGTGGGATTTACTCCTGTGTATATCTGTAATTTATTTCTTTTTAGTGTGTGGCTTTTTTTAGTTCTGAAAATATGGCAATATATCTATATCTATATCTATCTATCTTTTCTGCTGTGGGTTCTTGCTTAGGTCAGTGTACCTTCTTCTGTTTGTACAAAAATATTTGTTCCTAATTAAACTCACCTTCTTCTGTTTGTACCAAAACATCCTGGGCTCTTGAAAACTGCCTGACCTGTGAAGCTGTCTGCTTGGACAAGGATTTTGCAGATCACACACTGAAATCCAAAATTTCTCCTGCCGGGCTTAGATGGTCAATAGTATAAATTTTTTAAGAAAATGCCCAGTGTTACAAGCAGCTGCAGGTTTTGTGCTTGTGAAACCTATTTGCACAAATATTAAAGGCCACCAAAGTCTCCACCCAAATCTGCCACAATTGCTCAGATCTCCAAACAATTACAATCTAATTAGAGCCGGCATTCAAAGTTGCCTCCAGCATTTGAAACAAAAGTAATTTAACGGTAATAAAAGTGGAGATTGGCAGCTCTGGAGGCTGAACTCTGCCTGCCCACAAAATGTACCCGGGGTGGGAAAGAGCTACAAGAAGCACCACAATGACTGAAGGGCCTGACCCCCTGCCTTGAGATGACAACCCCCAAGGGATGAACAAATGGGCAATTTTCTACAGGTCTCTTTACTGCCACTGCCAAGAGTGCTGCTAATTACTGACAATAATTAGTATGTTGTCTATGGCATGAATACTTTCCTACAAGGAAAAACACCTGATTTGTTGTATGATAACAATCAAATGCCCATCATGTAGCGATGGTGTTTATGAAGTTGAGGATTATGCTGAATTTGTACCACAGCCTTTGAGGTGAAAGGCTTTATCCTGTTACCAGTCTGCTGTGTGTGAGGCACAGGGCTGTGATTACCAATTCATTTCATAAAGGGCAACTCTTTAAAATTCTCTCAAACTAGCAGCTGCTGGAGGAATGAAAAAGCAACTGGGTCTGGACAAATATATTTTTTTTCCCTTTGTGTTAATTTAAAAAGAAACCCTGCAATTCTTCCCCCTGATGAATGAGACTTTCAATCAGTGTTGAGCTATCACTGCTGGATGATAGCTTGTCTGTGCTTGCTTGACATGAGGAATTCTTCCAGTTCCAGAGGTGGAAGTCGTGTTTAGACTGAAGAGCACCTGAGAAAATAAGCTGCTTCATGTTACCAGTCAGTAGAAGGAGTAATTTGGATTTGATGTGGAGGTGGGTTCTAGATGAACCTGCTTGAGCAGGGGTGTTGCATTTGATGATCTTCAGAGGTGCTTTCCAACCACAACTGCTCTGTGAAAAGAACCCACTTGCCTCAGTTTCTTGTGGTGCTACTGTATTCTTTTGCTGCTCTCAGTTGTAACAAAAGGCAGAGGAAATAATTCCCTTCCCTTCCCCTGGTTTTTATACTCTAAAATAGTGAATTATAACATAGAAAGGATCACTAGTGACGTCTGAAAACTGACAAGTCTTAGTTTTCCTCCAGCCAAGTTAGCATACACCTTACTGCAGCAGGCAAACCTTAATTCAGTTGGCAGTAGCATTACAGCAGATATATTTACCCTCAAGAACATTCATTTTCCATTTATAATTATCTTCTCTGCTGAGTCAGGAGGAAAATCAAAATTATCCTCTTTTTTAGATTGTTTTCCTTGGACTGATGTGAAAATTCTGGGTGACATTGTCAAAAGCATCCAATTTATGTAGGATCAAAAGACTGAGGCTTTCAAGATCCATCTGCTCCTCAGATGTATAAGGGACATTAGAAAACAGTTCTTTTGGTTTCTAATGTTGAAGATGGAGACATAGATAGAAAGTGCTGCTTCTATTGCTGTTAGCATGGGATAAGATCATAATTTATGTTTTCAGATGAGGCTTTGAATATGATGATCTTATGTGTTCTAACTAGAAGCCAAGTTGCCCCTGGGGCAGGTTTCAAAAGTGTAGGAATATGCACTAATGGTTCTACTGTAAATTTTTCTTTGTCCCTCTGCAATATGTATTTCTTGCAGCCACAGGCCTCTCCAGAGGATGAAGAAGAAGGTAGGAGGCTTTGTGGATGCATGTGCATGTGAGAAAAAGTGGTTTGAGTTTCTGGTTTGTTTTTTTTTTTTTTTCCTACAACTGTTTTCTCATCTGCAAATTACTACTTCCTGTTTGAAAACTGTGTGTAAGCAAGATGCTTTTATTCCTCCTTCATCATTGTGTTCCACTTCCCCTACAAGCAGATTCAGACAGACGATGTCCCTCATTCCAAGGAGTTTGTATGCCATCAATATCCATGCCTCAGTGACCTAGAAATATTCTGCTAACCCACTCAGAAGGCCAAGCTGTTTAGAGCAGTTGTACCTACAGACATGCAGTACAGGTCCTTTTCTTTTCCAGGTTTGTTCCCTCATCCCTATTTAAGAAAAGCAGAATTCTGTGAACAGCTATGACAGCCAGCAACCTGTCTCCTCATCTGACTGCAGGGAGTTATATCAGCAATTTGGCCCAGCATCTAACCCAACACCTCATGAATCTCACCAAAATACAAGATAACAATACAGATGGAGTAAGCTAACAATACAGATGGAAGCATTTAAGTTAGTATATGTATGTAGAGTAATTTGGGTTGATAAATGCTGCAGAAGTTTGAAGCACTATTTAGTCTCACGCTCACATAAACACACATTCCTTGGCTTTGCATTTTGTTGTGTGGATTAAGTTATAGCAGATCTGTCTGGAACACCTGTTGAGGCTAAACAGTGATGCTTCATTGTTTAATATCAGCTGCTTTATTGTGGGAATTCAAATAAAATTTGACCTAAACAAGGAAGGCCTTCCTATTTTTAGAATGTTATGCCATATCCTATGTCCATGTCACAGGCCGGTGTGTAATTAATGGTGTGTGTCCTTCCTTCTCTCATTAATTGATGCACAGGCTTTTGGGTGGTTTAAAATCATGCAGAAATGTGAAAAGTGGAAAAGGGAAGAAAAGAAGAAAAAAAATCTGCATGTCTTGATACCACAGTTGAAGTGGGAGCGGGGGTGGGTTGCTCTAGGCAAGTTCAAAACTGCACTGCCTCACAGCATTGCTGGGATCCATGAGCTTTGAACATTGTCGGGCTCCAATGCCTCCATGATCCTGTTCAGAGAAGTTGCTTCAAATGTGTCTTTTCCTTCTGTTGCCCCTTGCCCTGGCATCTGGCAAGAGGGCAGAGGAGCCTCTCCTTCAATTTTCTCCTGAGTGATCTCCATCTCACCGCTCGCTTTCAGGTTGGAGGCAGGTGTGCAGGAGACCATAGGTTCCTTTAATCCCTATTAAGAACAGCAGATCACAGTTGCCCCTCTGGCCTTGTTCCCTATGACTATGAAACTAGCTTTAGCAGCAGAGAGATTTAATCTTTCTAGTGGAAATGTAGTGCTGGTCAAAGGTCTGCACTGCATCTTTTAGGACAGTTTCTTAGCTGTGTGAAGTTAATTGTGAGGCAGTGTCCATTCCAAGGCGCAGATTTTGGCAGAAGGCTTGTGCCACACTCTTGCCTTTCTGCAGCTCTGCTCCTTCCCTGGGAGAGATCTCAAAGAGGAAAGCCACAAACTATGCCAGACGTGCAAAGAGGCCTTCAGCACCTCTTAGAGGCTCCTTTATTTGCCTGCCTCCTCTCCCCATTACCTATCTGGTGGCCAGAGGGGAGGGAACAAGCAGTTCTGGGATGCACCAAGCTGTGTGGGGATGATAAGCAGCTCTGTTTTCCTTTGTTATCTCTAAAGCCTACCTGGTGCAGTCTGTCAGCTGCTTCAGGTGCTCTCTGAGAGCACGGACGAGGATGAGGCAAGGTGTCTGTGCTCCACAGTACTCTGGCTGTACCCTTGCTGGTGCTGCAGCAGATAGGACAGGCTGATACAAAGCAGCCAGTCACTCCTTCAGCACTTGCTGCCCAGTTTTGTTCCGCCATCTCCAGTTAATTTAGATCATACCTTAAGTGCGTCCACAACTACGTTTAAGCAAAAGCTGTTACCATAGTAACACTGGAGATTTTCTAAATGCAGTCTATGATGTAAACAACTAAAATGACTGTCACCCCAAATAGTTTATTTCCTCTGTGTAGTTTATCGAGTATTTAAATATGTTTTGGCACACACAGATTTACCACTTCTAAGTATAACTTGGAGGAGTAACACATCTTTTCTTACTGCTTCCATTTCAGCAGATCTGTTTCCATGTCAACAGCTCACATTGATAAAGAATTGACATTCTGACTGCATTCGGCAGTGTAGGATAGAAGGTGACAATTAAAATAAATCAATGTTTCTAATGATGCTGGTGTTAAAACCATGCCAAAATACAGGGATTCCCATGCACAGTAGGCAGAGATTGCTTCTTTGAATCTGCAGAGAGTGAGGCAGGAATTCTCATGGGAACAGACTTTCTTTACAAGGTTTTTAAGCCTTCCTGCTTACAGATGCAGAAAGACTGGAAAAGCAAACTCTTCTCTCACACAGAAAAATGCACCTAGCACTCTGTGTGTATGTGCACATGTGTTTGCTTTGGCTCATCCACTTCTAATCTAGTTGAAGTCTAGGAATGCATAAAGGGTGTAATAAAAAATGGAATGCAATTCTTGGATTAGAAACCTGTTTCGAGCTGAGTTTCTTGCAAAAACTGTGGACCAGGTGCCCCTTCTTTCCGGTCCTGGTGTCCTTGTAGTAAATATGTGTGTTGAGATTACAAAGGGACAAGAAGAATGGGGGCCCAGAGGGGCATTTTTTAAGCTTGCAAGCCGGTTCAACAGACTGGCATTTCAAATTGTGTATTTTGGGGAGGCTTTTCTTTGTCTCTGTGAGCAGCATGTAGATACACAGTAGTCACTGTTGAGGTGTCCTCATGTGCTTGTTCTCCCTTTGTTCATAAGGGCTGAGATTAGTGTCCCAATGCATTAAGCACCCCAATTATACATTATATGAGAGACAGAAACATGACCCCCACTTTATAGGGGCAGAGAGGGATTGAAAGAAGTTTCTCAAAGCTGCAAGTTGGATTGGATGCTTCCAGGTGGTACAGCTCCCTACCTGTGGTTGGGATGCCAGAAAATCCTTTGTCTGGTATTGGCTTGGGATCATACTGAGGTCTTGTGGCAGACATGGAAATCCAGCTTAGCTCTCCTGATTTATAATGTACTCATTTTCAAGGGTGAGCAAAATTTGGGAAAATATTTCCATGGAGGCATTCAACTTGTCTGAAGTTACTCCATCTAGTTTGAAGTAGGTTTAAATTTATAATTTGTTGCATCCTGGGGCTATAAATGCCTTCTAATGTCAGGCATGTAGGTGATGTGTCTAGTGATCTTAGTTGGTGTGGATTCTCCTGCAATCCAATGAAAAGAAATAGTTGTGTCCAAACAACAATATCACCTTCAGCATGTATATAGCAGTGCCTGATACTACTTTGTGAATTCACTTGTTACAACTTTCATATTATGGAATTATATAATTTTTGTGGGTTTGACAAGTGCACAAATTTACTTTCCCTAGTGAGGCTTCTATTTTTGAATGAAATTCTTAGGTGTTGTTTTAGAGAAAAGAATCTAAAGCAGAAATATGGGTAAGAGTAATGTGGTTCCTGGCACCACTGAGGTATACCAAAATCTGGTGAGATTTGCTCTCGTACACAGAATCAGTCATTTGTGTAATGGAGAGTGGAGATTAATATAAAACATCTCTCACATGTACTAATGACAATTTTATTTTCAAATTGCATTCTTTGGAGGATCTCTGGGCACTTCAGAAGAATTAGTGGATTATGTCTCACAGCAGCCCATAAGATGGTAAGTATTATTACTGTATTTGTAAATGTGAAAGAATTGTGTTTTATTAATAAACAGAGAACTTGCAAAATTAGTCAAGTCCATGGCAAATAACTTTTCCCTATAGGAAAATCCTACTCTTTCAAATACAAGCCATGTGCAATGTTTATATTTCAGCAAATGAGCCATTGCTGAATGACTTTATTTTGATTGTGCAGGAGTGAGACACTTTTAGGACATATCCTGTGAATGTCACTGAAGTGCTGTAACATAAAAAATAGATTGCAACTGAGACAGGATGTGTAATCTCTGTTCTTTGGTCTTGACTATTGGCTGTGGCTGACAGCAGAATAGCAGCTGGTTAGATGGGGCTGCACAATAGTTAGAGCTAAGAAGATCCAGCACTCTCTGTTGAACTGCTGTTGGCCTTCCTTACTGTATGACCTCATCTCCTGGCTGCAGGGATTGGCAATCCTTCAAGGAGGTGAGCACAATATTGTTTTCCCCCACCTTGAGTTAGAGGTATAAAAGTAGCTGGGCTGTATGTGCTGCTTCTCAGAGACTGGGCTGTGTGAGGGGTCCTGTGAGGGGATAACCTCCAGCACCTGTGGGATTTGGTTTTGAAGGGCACCAGGCTCAGGCAGGTGTCTCTCCTAGTGCCACAGCTTTCAGTACCTGGCTGTGCCTGAGTTCTGGTGTCTCTAGACACTGGAAGATTTTACCACACACTTGTGGTTGTTCATTCTCAAGCTAAGTTTCAGTACCTATAGCCATTGTTCATGGAGACATGACTAGCCATATGGCAGTGCTGCTTCTACCCATTTTATTAACTAAATTTAATTAACAGGCAATTATAATATCTAGACAGACAAATATAATAACATACTGTCATGCTTCATTGTAAATAATGTCTGTAGTAGCCAAAGCAATGTTATTTGACTTAATATGAATGTGCTTGACATATGCTATCTAGAGTGAGATGAACATGATGCCTAAGACAAACTCTGTAATAACAGGTGGTCCCTATTGTTCAAAAGCTCTGGAAACCCGTCCATAATCAATAACAGTAAAGTTCTAAAGAATGAAAGGGCGGTCATAATCATTTATATATGAGTTAATGCAAGCCAGAAGAAATGCAAAACCAAACACAGACTGGAATTGATGAACAGCTATAACTTAGTCCAAGAAATTCTGTACTAAAGACGCTGACTTTTACAAGATTGTAATGCCTAAGACAACACAGCTGAGAAACCTTTGTGCAAAACAGAAGGAATATATGAATTAAGGATGTTAAATGGTGCTTGCCTATAATTTGATACAGCACAAATGCCCTGAAAATGTTAACCTAATTCTGTCCAAACCTGAAAATGAAATTTGTTCTTTCCACTCAAAATTTCTTCTAATTTTGCAGAGGTGCACTTGTGGACCACTAATAAAAAACTCCTGTAATTCTAATAGCTGAGCTAAGCCTGTCCCAATCCACCACTAGAAAGTGGAGGAGGAAAGAAATTAGTTACAACCCCTCATGTAAGAAAAAAAGGTGGGAAATAATAAAGAAAATTCTTTTTCCTAATAAATAAAATATATTACACTTTTGGCTTCTGCCCTTCTAAAATAAAAGAAAGCAAGAGGTTGTCAATGGCAAAATACTACATTGTTGGAATAGAATTGTAAACCCCATTCCTCAGCCTTTGTGAGGATGTAGTGGAAATGCAAGATGCTACTCACAGTTCTGCTTGGTTTCATTCAGTGTCAGAGTTGCCTTTTGTTGTCAGTGGGGTGCAGTTCCTATGGAGTGAAACAGCACATACAGCATGGACTAAAGTGCCTCAAAACAGCTGTGTGCTGCCTTAGGCAGTACCTCGGTGCTTAACAGGGATAATGAATGTGCACACTAACAACAGTGAACACAGCCAGTTTAAGGATCAAGACCAAAGGTTATTTTTGGGTAAAAGGGAGAAGAAGGTGAAAATACAGAGATGTGCAGGAATACAGTGTTGTAAGCAGATTTAGGGCCTTGGCAAAAAACAAAGATTTTTTCCTCTGCTGTTTCTTTGCAACAAAGATTTTAACCTGAAACACAGGTAGCTAAAATATTGCTTCAAGCTCCCTTAAACTTCACAGAGCTCTCTTCTGCTGAGGGCTGGGCAGAGCAAAGGGAAGGGTAGGAGCTAGGGCTTACTGAGACCTAGAGGGGCTTTCTGCTGGGACACACATTCCTGAGCAGTCACTTTGCTACCTTTTGAAAGGATAGAAATGCACCTTCTAGACTCTTCATACTGGTGCAGGTAGTTGTGCAGGCACAGAAACCTCATTCCAGAGAGAATGCTGCAGTTTCAGTAGTAATAGAGTTTTGGCCAAAAAGAAAGTGAAAGAGCATGCAGTGACACATGCAGCACTCCTGTCTTCTTCTGCTGTCCTGCTGAGTCTTCCTGCTCTTTTTCTAGTCCACAGCAGAGGAGCAATACAGCAAATTGCCTGCTTGCTCCATTCTCTCTCCTGTAGCTGTAACATGACAAGCTACCCCTGGAAGAGTGGCACTGGGTCTTTGGTGACAAAGTAAGCAGGTACCAGGGACTGGCAAGTGAGCACTGCAGCAAAAGGGAGATTCCAGGGTGTCAGAAATGTCTCACCTTGGTTCTGTGTTTGGATGTTTAAGTGCCCAGTCAGCATCCCAATGCACTGTGTTATTCTGGAACAAAGTTACTCCATTTAGTCCTCAGGTTCCTAATGCTGGGGTCAGAGACTGGCCTATAATTGCAGCTGTCAGCTCACTGTTAAATAGAGAGATGTAAAATACCTCCTTGCACATCATTTATTAACATTTAAAACCCGTCAGGGGACATATAAAACATTCCTTTTTTTGTAACATTTATAAACTACCGAGGAGCGCAGAAATATTCCCCTATATTAATTACGGTAATTTAGGCAATGTCCATGGAGGGCTGGTGAGCACAGCAGCTATGATTCTCCCCCACAGTTCTTTTATTTCCAGTCACTGAGGTTCCCCTGAGCCCCTTCCAGCTGCAAATTCTCCTGTCATGAAGCAGGGTAATGCTGGAGAGTGAATGTATTTTCAGACCATGTATACATGAGGGAGTTGCACGAAGATTACTGGTAAGCCTGCTTAGTTAAACCAATGGAAAATGTGGCATGGACAGTCTTATTTCATCTGGTCACTTCTTTTAGATTTGGATTAGGTTTGAAATCAAGTAAACTCCCATTTAACATCTTTAAATAAAGATGTATGAAGGCATTCACATCAGTTTAACTTGAATTGTTTCAGTCAGATTTAAATGAAAGCGGTGAAGCTTTCTTGTACTGAGGTGACCTCAGTAAATACAAATTTCGGTCTCTATTCTACAGACCAAAGGAGCTGCAGCTCTGCTGGGTTTTCTCAAGGCATGATTTTAGTCACCTATGCCAGTAGCCAGTGGGAATTATAAGCTTTGCTGGTTGAGGGTAAATCAAGTGAGGGACATTTAGTGGTCAGGAAAGGAACATGAAAGAAGGCAGTTTTACTTGTCACTCGATGAAAATGAGCACAGCAGCTTATTTGAACTTCTCCAGGTCTAGTGCTGTGAATGGTTGGGCCTGCCCTAGGCCCCCTGTGTCCTGTTATTGTTGGAGTATCCGATGGGGCCAGCACAAGCGCACATGGGGTAGTCAGATGTGATGCCATCTGACTGGGGAAGGATCAGCCTGCAACATGGATAGATGGCAAATTCCTTTTAGAACATTCATTCCTCTGCTGGGACAATACAGAGCTCTTGGTCCCTGTGTGTGAGAGCAAGAGAATGAGCAGTACCTATTCCCATTGGGTTATTTCAGCCAGCTGATGCAAAGTAAGAAATGCAGCTACTTTCAGCTTATGAAACCTTGGTGGTGGGCATGTTCTCCTGCAGTAGTGTGACATTTGGAGAATAGAGTATGTTATGCTGAATGGCATCTTAAGTTTCCCCCATGAAATAATTTGAAGAATGTTCCCCAGCTGCACATGCTGAGCTGTGAGGATTGTTGCTGAAAGCATACGAAGTGGTGTATTCTTAATTTTAAATTACTCCATCATGGAGAAGCATTAGAGAATTGCTGTGGTTTTGAAGGGCACAGATACATGGTTTTCTTTATCAGAGGTGAAGCCATATATAAACACTGCTTGTCACTTTCTTGTTATGCACTTGCTGTGTCACCTGTGTTTCAGTGAGTGTCCCAAAACAGTGATGGAAAAGCACTGGATCTAAAATAGTAGGGTTCTTGAGCCAGAGGGAAGCTGATTAGATCCAGTGTCTGAAGGAGAATTCTTCTGCAGAGGTATTCTTCTCATTACTGTGCCACTAGGCAATTTATCATAGGAGGGCTGAAATTTGTTTTTATCAATTCAGGAACAAGATCCTACATCTGTTCCTAATTACAGGTAGGGGTCTCAGAGGAGGTCTGAGTTACCGTGTATGGGGATATCAAAATGCCTAGCTCTCATTACTTGAATAGGTAAATAATTTTATTCATCATCTGTGCAGGGACATAGGAAGCGCAGCCCAGGAGATGTTAACAATTAACAGCAATCTCATCTGCATTACTGGCTATCAATATCTTCAGCTCTTGTGCTCACTAGTTTAATATTGACTGTAAACCCTCTGAAAAGGGATAATTTTTTTTTTGTACGTGAATTGGACATTTACAAATATATTTCTGGCTTTGTTCAAATTGAATTTACATTGTATTTTCCTACAGAGGATATGATTTATGGTTTCTGCTCTCTGAGGGGGAATGAGGGACCAAGTGTCTTCTGTAAAATGTGTGCTACCACAGCTTGTGACTGTCTCCCATTCAGGTCAAAGTCATGCAGGACTGCTTCCAGTGCCTGAAGTGGGTAATTTCTCTGGAGCCAAAATTTTACTTTTGACAGAGCTTGTATTGTTGCTTTTCATTTTGAGGGCATCTGCCCTGTTCCGTACAGTTTTATTTTCCAGTAAATGCAAGGATTTGCTGGAAGTTTTTAAAAGGCCTTGCCCTCACTGTACAGTTACTCTAGTTCCTTGTAAAGAAGTCACATATAAAAAATGCACCAGCCTGTATTGATACAATTTATTGCTATGGATTCAAACAGAGGTGAGAGAAAAATAACAAAGTATAGCTACTTACAAGTAAATACATTATTATTAATATTTTTAACTTGAGCTGGCTTACCTGAAGCACACTGGTGCCTTTTACTGAAGTAATCTGCATAGCACGAGAGTATGGGCAAGAAATAGAGCTAGTACCACATACCAGATGCTGATAAGACTCCTCTGTATAGTTTTACCATGACACTACTAGGTGGCTCTCCTCCCTGTACAAACTGTAACTCAAGGGTTGTTAACTCAATCCCCTGTTAAACTGAAACTGCTGGGAAACTTTTTTTTTTCTGTTAGAAATTCGACTATATTCCAGGCAGTACAAGATACTGCTGACAGATTTGTTCTGCCCACTGCTAATTGTGGTAGCAAAAATGCTTTGATGATTTCTATGTATGAGGCTGGGAAATCCCTCTGAGAAACTTAACACATACAATAATGTAAAATACACTAATGCTGTTACTTGAATTTTTCAGTTTGTGGAGGTGAGCAGCAGTTACCTGCCAATGAGAACCGGAGACAATCTGGTCATTTCAAATCAGTGCATTAAATTTGAATTCAATACCAAGCACATTGCTGGAGTTATCAGTAAAGCAATCAGTTTGGAAGCAACTACAGCAATGTGGGTGGTAAATAGATGGCAGCATGGACTTGTTAAAAATAAGTAATGCAAACTAATTTCTTTCTCTGATGTGATAAAAGGCTTAATGAATAAGGTAAATCCATCAGAATTATAGATCTCTGTTTCATGGACATTTTTCTCACAGTTCCATATGACAGTCTCATAAGAAAATTAGAAGCGTGGATAAGATATTTTATAAAATAGGATGGATTGTGAGTCATTTTGAGTGACAGTAAATATATATGTCAAGGTATATCTGAAGTGCTTGTCACATTGGTACTTATATATGTATTAATAACTGAGTTGTGAGAGAGGAGAGTGCTATCTTCTAGGAATCAATTCTGACTGAAATACTAAGTTAACGTGCTCTATTTTCATTAATTGCTTTGATGGTGGGATTAAGACTTCATTGTTTCTATGTGTAAATGATTTTAGTCTTGGGACTGCAAATACCGTGCAAAGAGTAGTCATTAAAATATCCTCTTCTCTGTATATGTTCCTGGCATACACAGTAGAATCGTGAACAGGGAATATGTGGAATATGTGCATAGTTGCTACTTTAGAATCTTGTCTAAAAAGAAAAACTCCTTCTGTCCTACTTGGGATCAAGAAATTGACTTCCTATCTGCCATAACTCTAAAAAATCCAAACCCCAAGTAAACCTCACATTGAAAACATACATTAAAAGAACATTGATGTTGTAAAGACAACCACTGAGTAATTACAAAATAATAGAATTCAAGTGGCCTGTATAATTTTATTTCAGCTTCCTAATGCATATTTATTATGAAGCAGTCTTTAATTCCAGGAATTCACACTAATTTTGACTCAGGATTCTCCTTTGGTAGCTGTCTGCGAAGGGAGGAATGTAATCTACAATGAAGATTTTGGCTTCATCCAATTTCGTGAAAAATTCCTCAGAACTTCATTGCAGGCCAGTTTGCAGTCCACCATTCCTAATTATATTCTCGCAAAATGGAGATGTGCAGGCAGAGACATTGAAGCACTTCAGAAAAATGTTTCAGAAACACTACAAAGAAACACATAGTTCTGAAGTGCAACAATGATTTAAGAAATTGGTGAAATAGGACCTTAAAAAAATAAATAAAACTTCAAAAATCCTTCCAAATTCAAGTTTCAGTGCAGATATTTTGTAAGGTCTGTAATGAAAGTCATAATATGATCTCTACAAACACTGAATCTTTGTGTCTGAAGGTTTGCACTGTTGCCTTAGATGCATGACAAGTAGGCATTTTCTTTTGGATGCTCTGGATAATACCATTAGATGCACAATAATTAGGTGTTTTCATCTCATTAATATTCATTTTCATACATTTAAATGCCTCTCTTATAGAGTTTGTTAATTAACATACATTTACAATGGTATATTCCTCTTCCCCATTCACCCATTCTGACTAATTTAATGAGCTGACATATCAGATGACTTCTCATACAGGATTCTGCTGTTGTATCTTTGGTGGGAACAAAGGAGTGGTTATTGTGCTGTTTGCAAGCAGTACTAGCACAGCTATTTTTTTCTCATAAGGAATCTGGGCCATGGAGAGTTTGTTCTCAGTGATGCTATTGCAAAATAGAGATCTCCTTACTGTCAATTTCCTTTTATTCATATTGTTAAAACTAGCATTGCAGAAGCAGAGTTTGTGCCATAATGTATTATTCAAATTGAAAGCAAATACAGTTTGTACCCTTAAAAGTTTCTGTTTTGTGCATCTCAGTGAGTAGAGTGCAGCCTGTGAGACTGTAGTGAGGGACACATCAACATTAACAGAAGAAGATCCTTTAAACATTCTTGTAAGTAGGGCTAATTTAAAAGGTAAACTAAAACATTCAGGGAGTTGAAGGAAATCCCCATTTCCTGATAAAGTCTGCAAGGAGGTGAAATAGTAACTGAAATGCTGCTGTATAATTACACCTGCTGGGGATATTCATTATGATTCTTTGGTTTCTCTGGAGTCTGACTATTAGTAGTAAGTTAGACAGCTTGCCTGTGTATCGTACAAATATTTTAACAGACCATGCACAGCACCTCCCACAATAAAGTCTGTGGTTTCAGTTCCTATGTTCCTGCTGAAGAACAATAATTATAATAGCGGCAAAACACATACAGAAAATAAACATAGTTCCTTCTGTAGGTTTAGCAGATAAAGTTTTTGTGCCACTACAGTTTTTTGAGTCTCATTTCACCAAAAATTAAGGTGAAATACTCCTGTAAAATTCTTCATATTGATACATCAAAAAGCAATCTCAGCAGTTAACAGATTATTCAAATTCAAAGGGAGAGAACACACCTGGAGGGGAATTTTCAAAAAGGCTCAATGTCAACTTAATTCTGTTCCCACTGAAGTCAATGGGAGTTAAGCCAGTACAGAGCGTTTTTCAAAATCTTAACCCTGGGATCTGCATACCCATCTAAGTTCGATGAGGTTTACTCTTTAGGAGATTCCAAGTTATTAAGAGAGAGATTTTCAGTAGCACCTGAGGGATTTAGAAGCACAGTTCAATTAGTCTTTCAGTGCAATTTGTGCTTCTAAATACCTGAGACAGGTTTGAAAATCTCACGCTAAAACCCTGTCTCAGCTGTTGGTTAAAGCCTCAGTGCACATGTCTATTCTGATAAAAATAGGATTGCAGTGTGAGGCACATGCAGAATTTTGCGTGTGGTTGGATGGTATGCCGGGAGAATAGGCTGTCACATCCTCGTTAACTATAAATGAAGGGCACTGTCAAGTGAGGAGCGTTTGAACAACGCTGCAAACACTGCTGCTGCCGTCCTGTGCCGGGCTCTGCTAATGCTGAGGAGTCACGTTCCGTGACCTGTGTTAAACTGAGAGGCACACAACTCCCTGAAGATGCCAGGAGGGTAAGTTAGTATTCATTTTGAGCACGATGGAAGGATCTGGTGTCCCACTTTTTGGATTGGCATATCACTTAGGAGTGATGGATGCGGTTACACGTCAGTGAACATGATTTACATGGGTTTAAATGGCTCCTTTTGATGTGGTTTTTATACTGCAGCCACCCAACAAAACCTTGCCCTGCTAGGGCACTTGAAGATGATCAGATTTAGGTGTCTTGACAGCCCTTGCTTTTTCTGCTGGCAAGAAGGGACATATCCCTCCTTTCCCAAATTTCATGGAAGAGAAAACACACTTCCTTTTAAATGTCTGAAAGAGAAGAGAGTAGACAATTCTGTCAGTATGTTAGAAGCTGGGAGATTCAGCCGTGGCTCTTAGGAGAAAGGGTTCAAAGTCCAGTGTTCCTTCATTTAAGAGCAGCTTGGCTGGCAATGTCAAGTTAACTCCCTCACTATTTGGAAGTTCCAGGTATGAGATGCCAGTGGTTCAAAGGTTATTCTGCTTTCTTTGCTCATAGGATACAGTGTGTGTTTCACACAGAAATGGGCAGTATGCTTCTTTCAGAGGTCAGATTCTCCTTGAGATACATCTAAGCATTCCCACTGATGGGAGGTAGTTGGATGGCTACTGAACAACGTTACTGCCAGAACAATGTTTTGAACCATACGGTCCTCCTCCAGACTTCTTGTGAAGGTGCCTTGCTTTACATTTTAAGTCTGCTGTGGTGTACTTTAACAGGAATTTGGTGATCAGGGAGGAAGAAATAGGAGTAAGAAGCTAATAAAGATGTTTTCCTTTAAAAAGGATGGCTAAAAAAGGATACTAAATTTGAATTAGTTCAGTGTGCAGTACACCACACAAAAATGAAGAGAAATCTTGTAATTAATTGCAGGGCCTGTCCTAGTCACTCTGAAATTAGCCTAACAGAAAAATCAGTCTTAGTCTTTACTTGGGTAGGCAGATGGGTGAAAGAAAGTAAGTCTGTTTTTGTACCATCGCTTCTTCTCAGCAAGCCTTGTACTCATGTCACAGGGAGGAGCAGCAGGAACATAACAGCAGCAGACCTAGAGAAATGCCAGATGCTCTTCTGTGAGCAAAGGGGGATGAAGCAGCAGGAAATGAAAGGAGCCTCATCCTGATGAATGCATAGAGGTAGCTAGCTCTGCAAAGCAGGGTGAAATAGCTCCCCACTCTGTAAAAGGAAGGAGTCTGGGAGGTGAAGTAGCAGTAATTCACACAACCCATGCCAGCCTATTCAAGGGACTACTGTGTAATTCAATACAGAATGAAGAATTACTATCTTTATACACTATTGAACCTAAACCAACCCACAGCCAAACTGTTTCAAGGGAAAGCATTTGCACTTGGACTGGAAGTAACAGTTAATGAATGGCTCTAGAAGCTTCAGATTACATTAAGAGTTGAGATTTACTGTCTGAGTAGGATATCTCCTATAGCAGTACTTTTGTTTAAATATAGCCCTTTGGAGCTGCTTGATAAAGGAAAATATGACCAACAATGTTATGGAGCTCACATTTCAGGGAGAACTCTGCAGAGAACTGCTGCTTCTGAGGCCTTCTGACTACACCAAAGTAGGAAAGCTCTGAGTGTCAGAGGGGTGGAAAAGGATTTCTAATAGGCCGTTCCTAAACTGAGTAAGGCAAGGCAGTGTATGGCTGGCTTATCATCAGGACAAGAAAATGATTGCATTATGGGGATGCTAATGTCATGGAACCTAGGGTAGGTCAGGAGGCAACTGAATTAGACCTGAGAAAAGTGAATCACAGAATGGTTTGGATTGGAAAGGACCTTTGAAGGCCATATAGATCAACCTCCCTATAATAAGCAGGAACATCTTCAACTATATTAAGTTGCTCAGAGCCCTGTCTAACTGGACCTTGAATGTTTTCATGGGTGAGGGCTCTACAGCTTCTCTGGGCAACCTGTTCCAGTGTTTCTCAACCCTCACAGTAAAAAAGTTCTTCTAATATATCTAGTCTGAATCTACCCTTTTTTGGTTTAAACCCATTCCCCTTGGTCCTATCACTACAGGCTCTATTAAAAATTCTATTCCCATCTTTTTTATAAGACCCTTTCATGCACTCTAAGGCTGCTGTAAGGTCTCCCCAGAGCCTTTTCTTTTCCAAGCTGAACAACCTCAAGTCTCTCAGCATGTATTCATAGGGGAGGTGCTCCAGCCCTCTGATTGTTTTGATGGCCCTACTCCAGACCCACATCAGGGGTGTGTTTTTCCCGAACTCAGTGGGATGCAACACTTCAGGTGGGGTCTCACCGGAGAGTAGATGGGGAGAATCAGCCCCCTTGACCTGCTAGCCATGCTCCTTTTGGTGCAGCCCAGGATATGGTTGTCTTCCTGGGCTCCCAGCATTCATTCCCATGTCGAGGTTCTGGTCAAGCAAAATTCTCAAGTCTTTCTCCTCAGGGTTGCTCTCCATCCATTCTCTGCCCAGTCTGTGTTTGTGTTTGGTATCACTTGAAACCACATGCAGGATCTTACACTAGGCCTTGTTAAACTGTCTGAGATTCTTACAGGCCCATTTCTTAAGCTTGTCCAAGTTCCTCTGGATGGCATCCCATCCCTCAGGTGTTTCAGCTGCACCACATAGCTTGGATGTCACATGCACACTTTCTGAGGGTGCCCTCAGTCTCTTTTTCTGTGTCATTGGTGAAGGTATTAAACAGTACTGGTCCCACTACAGGCCCTGGAGGGACACGATTTTTCACCAGTCTCCATTCGGACACCAAATCATTGGCTGCAACTCTGAGTGTGACCCTTCAGCTAATTCCTTATCTATAGAATAGTCCATCCATCAAATCTGTATGTCTCCAGTTTAGAGAGGAGGATATTGTGGGCCTCTGTCAAAGGCCTTGCAGAGTTCCAGGTGGATGTCATCTGTAGCTCTTGCCTTGTCCACTGAATGGATGAGCTGTTGGAGTAGTCACAGGCAAATGTAGCATGAAGAGAAGGATGTAAAGAAGTGAGGAGAAGACAAAAGTATCCCCTCAACCTGGATAAAAGACTGAAGAGTCTGGCTAACTTTTCTGATTTAGGCTGCAGAAGTGTCTGATGCACAGAGACTCCTATGTGGTGGTCAGTCTCTGAACAGGCACTTAATGCAGTCTTATTTCAGTTTCAATTTTGTGAAAAACTGCAGCTCCTGATAATCAAACACTGCAGATATCCTTTTCATTCTGCATGGCTTGTCTGGCCTGGAGGCTAGACCCAGAGTGATGGGTAATGGGAGATTTGACAGGAGCGCTGCACAGACTGGTGATTTGGAGAGCAGCATTTTCTTCACTCGTGGTCTAATCTTGGAGGAAGTGAGTCACTGCTATTCTTTTTTCATTTGCTTGGAAGTTGTGCTGGTAGCAAGAGCACATTATAGAAGAGTCAGATTTGCTATCCTTCCTTCCTATACTCTCTTGTGCTAATTTATCCCACTTAATGCAGAAGAAACCACTCATCTTGAAATAGGGTCCATAAACAAGTGGCTGTAAGAGGGACAGGTGAGCTAATTAATTAATGGTTTTTGTTCATCCCTGCCACCCAGCCTAGCCTACTCCTGCCTTTACCTGGCTCAAGGGGAACAGATGACAGGGCTGTAGTGCTGCAGTGTTCCTTTCCTCACAGAGCCTGAGATCTGTTCAGCTTCATGAGGAAACAGTGACTCTGCAGCAGCAAACTCTCTGCAAGATGTTAATCCTGCTGTGAGGATGACAGTGGTGCAAAGCTGCTTTAATGTCAGCATTTGCAAGATGGACAGGTGAGGTGTAGAAATAGCTGATAAAAGAATTTTGGGAGATTCTTTGGGGCCAGCTGTAAGATTGTGCAAATCCACGTCCTCTAAAGATGCTTCTCCTCCCTAGCCCGCAGATGAGCTGTTCTCATGATGCTGAAGCCAAAGGCTGGGACAGAGTGCATATCCCTAAGGTAAAAATAGAAACGTACCACAGTTTGTGCTGTGCTTCTTCCTGACGTAATCAAGTACTGTAAATTTTACACACCAGTGCACATATTACTGGCATTCACTAGGAAGAATGAGGAGCAGGCTGGCAACTGCTTGGAGGCACATGGAATATACAGGCAATTGCTCTGGAGCACGGGGAACACACAGGCAATTCAATTCCCAACTGGTTTCTAGGCAGGAGCTACCAATTAAAATTAAAAGAATAAAAGACTGCAAGCTTTGGACTGATGATACGCTCTGGAGAGTGGAGTTGCCAACAGCTTGTGCTACAAAGATGCCTCTCTTTCAATGGATTTCAAATGGTGAAAGAAACTCAGGTAACAGATCATTCTTTTCTTCTGGCTTCCCTGATTTTCATGTACTCAGTCATACAGCCAAAATTCCTACAAAGACAGACGGGGCTGCTCCCCATGAATTCCAAACAGCGAGCCAGGCATTTGAGAGCTGATGCAGTGAATATGCCAGCAGTCAGCTAGACCTAGGAAGTGAGATTTTAAAACCAGCCATCAGATACCTGAGCAGAGAATGCTGAATGATGAGGCTCAGATAATCCACTAATGAGAGTGTGCTATATATATATATATGGAATTATTTAGGAATTTTTAAAAAACTATCCATCTGACATGTCTTTCACATTAATTGTTCATGAGTCTCTAAGCAAACCTCCCCTTCTGATGAAGAAAACTGAAGCCTGACTAAGTGAAGTTATTACACATATGTGGGATCTGCAAAGCTGGAATGTATGCTGTGTCCATCACAGTGGTCTCTGAGGATCTTGTGGAAAGTGTATAAGTTTTAACTGTAATTACCAAACCGCAGCTATCACGGGGCAGATGAAGTTGTGAATCATAATCTTTCACTGGTTATGAAGTCAAAACATGCTTTCCTTGCCTCTCTGAGAAATCATGTGAATGATGATTAACTAGTCAGGTAGAGGTTGCTGGATAGGAGAATTTTTATAAAAATCAGTGAGTTTACTCAATTTTTAAAATGTTTTGCATGAAAGACAATAACACAGAGTCTTAGTGCTTTGGGATATGCAAGTCCTAATGGTAGTGCAAGGCAAGGACTGTGTTCTTACCTGAACTCCCTGCCAGCCAGAGAAAAAGCTGTGCCCACCAGCCACTGAAAAATGGTGCAACTAATCCAGTCAAAATGTCTGGAGGAAGTGTATGAATTAAGATGCATTTTGTCACAGGTGGTCTTTGCTTGGGAATCAGAGTAAGCAAGTGAAAACCTTTCTGGCACTTCATCTCTGTTGGGTAATTTAGGAATGACCAGACTCCGCACTACAGTACTTCAAAGTCATTGCGGTTCCTCATGTCAACACAATTCTGCTACAGTGGGGTTTGCTTTGTGAAGGATAAACTCTGTTGCTTTTGGATTTCTCTTTCAGAGAGCTTAAGGCAGAAACTGATCCACCAGCAGGTGCAGGATGAAATCATTAATTATTGCTTAGCTTAACAAACTGCATCTTAAATTATGATATCGATTTCAATGCTGAATGAAAAGGCTGAGCTGGCGTTACAGTATTTGACACAAGCAGCATTTTAAAGTGTTCACACTGATTGCATGATGCACCAGTATTGTTTTTGGGAAGCAATAGGCTTAAAATATGGCATTGCATAAAGTGCTAGGTGCTTCTGAATTCATTTACTTAAACTTTGATTAAAAATTTTTGTATGGCAAAAGGTGCTCAACCAGAGTTCTTGTTCTCCTTAACAAGTACAAGCCAATGTTTGCTGTATCAGTTCACCAAATAAATAACATTAAAGCGCAGCAAAAATACATTTGCAGCATCCCTAGTAAGTTCTGTAGGATCTCCTGACAGGATAAACATGTCTTTTCTGCCTTCCTTTTTTTCCCTCCCCCCAAAATGAGCAATAAAAACATTTTGCATAAACAAATTCCAAATTACAACTAATCATAGGAAAGCTGACAAATGTATGCTATGCTAGTCTGTGAAAATACTAATCAAAGCAGTCTGTCAATTGTTAAAGTTAATGATTTAGATATGCAAAACTCTGACTAAATTTTTGTGGATAATTACATAATTACGCCTGGGTTAACACAATCAGAAATAGCAATTGCACGCTCCATCTTGAAACCAGCACAGCAGTTCCCTACTATCTTTTAAAGGCCTCTTTACCCTTGCTCCCCCTGCACACAAAGTGCAGTAGGAAAATAAAATACTGGGAATCACCCGGGAAGGAAAAGCGGCTGTGGTAGGTGTCTGCTCCCTATTCCAGTCACTCTTTGCCCTCTGCAAAAACAATCCCCTGGAGAACAAAGAGCCTGTTAGTGTGGGTGGAGGTATGGGAAAAGACAGGCAGATAATAGAGGATTGGAAACAGGAGAGTTATCTGCTGTAACAAGCTGAAAGAGCAGCACCTCCACCCATGGATTAAAATGTGTGTGACAGTGAGCTTTTCCTGTGGGAGGCATTGCAGATTGAAGGGGAGGAAGTTTATACTTTGTTTTGAAGGTCTTGTGGTCATACAGGAGCCTGGGACTGGCATGGCTTACCTAGGTAATTCATTTTTTCATTTAATTATCATAATCACTCAAAAATTCGTTTTGAACCCAGACAGTCCCCTGACAGGTGTTTGCCCTAGAAGGTGCTATCAAGCTCTTCCATCCAAACCCCATCGCCTTGAGCTGTGAAATGACCCCTCCACCTGAGCACATGTTTAAGTCTTTGCTGAGGTGCTAGAGGAAGGGAGATTTTTGGTGAAAGGGAAACAAAAAGGGGTAAGCAGACCGGGTCCTTGTGGGCACTGGTCTTTTTTCATCTCCTTTGAAAACAGCTCAGAATTTATTCTAGGCACCTTTGAAAAGCTTAGTCCTTGGAAATCTTTAAATTCTCTTGCACCACTGTTTCTTTTTCCTTTTTATTTTGGCTTCATGCTCTCTCTTTATACTAGGTCTAACCAATACTGTATAGAGATCCCAGTTGTCTGGAATCTCAGGAAGGTGACAGAGTATAAATAAAATGAATATGGGGCTCTTTGCTGAATGTCACATTGGCTGGGACGGGGTAATAGTAGTGATGGGCATTTAAAAAGTAATCTATCTCTTGTGTAATTTTTTATCATAATTTTTCTATAGACTTTCCATTAAAGAGATGAATGACCTAAATGAAAAAGAGAAATAAAGTGAAAGTATAAAATCAGTCCCTGTCAAGAGCTACATAAAAAGAGCCAGCCTCCTGAAACTGGCTGCTTTAACTCTGGAATCTGCAAATGGGTGTTAGGTGAATTGACTGGCTTTTTACTTAGTGGCTTATTACTAACAGGGATCCAACATATAAGGGAAGCAAATGCTTATTGACACAGATGTATTCACAACACCAGCCCTCTGCCCAGAATATGCTGTCAAGGTCAGCTTTAGCTCATTGATGTTATGGAGCCCGTTACTGTTTTTGCTATGTTTTCAAGTGCAGCTATTAGAAAAGCACTCTGAATTGCTCAGTCTGGATTAAGGGTGTGAAGTTAAATAGTAGTGCAACTGGATGTCTGAATGAAAACCAAAATGTTGTTTTGGAAGCCTCACAAGCACCTGGAGCAATATCAGAACTCTGAGGCACTATTCACCAGTCTTACACTGCTTACTTCTGCTGCACTGATGAAGCAAAAATAAACTTCCTGTACTTAGACAGATTTTAAACATTTTTCTACAAGACAGAAAGCAGATGGAATATTTTCACAGCTGACACCAAAATTCACAGCTTTCGTGACTTCTGTAATATTGTGATTTATACAGGGACTTTCTGTATCAGCAGCCCTGAGCAGACAGCGTCTTGCCATTCAAGCTTTTAAACGCTATTTGGATTGGTGGGTCAAAGGATTGTATTAGCTGTGTGAAACATGAAGTATCAGTGGATTTAAATGATAGTCCTGTGAGCTGTTCTGTTTTCACATCTTGCCTATAAGTCATAATAATAAAATATGTTAAAAGTACACTGTTCCAAAATGGATAGCAAACCCTCAAGTAATTTCTAGAAGCAAACGAGAAATTCTTATGTCAGGGCACGAGCACAAGGCAGGCAATTGCTTTAAGCATTTGTTAGATCTTTTGAAGGGGGGACATGAGTGGCAGAAGGTTTTCTGCGTGGGGCTGCATGTTTCACAGGCAATATTTTCAGATAAACCTGACAAAAAGGCGTTGAACATTGTTTCGGCATTTTGAGGAGGTGGATTTTTTGTTTGATTGATTGTTTTCCCTGCTGGGAATTAGGAAGCCGAGTCAAAATTGCTGGTAGACCAGTTGGAAGGAACTGGTGGTTTATGTGCCAGAGCTTAATGCAGGCAAGGATTTTTCTCCATGTCCTATTTCATTTGCTCTCCATTTGTGTCTGGATTAGCTTGTTGTTCTTTGCAGTTGAGATTTTTCCCATCTTTGTGGGAATTCGTGGTTTCATGGGAAGCTTGTATTGACCTGTACCTGAAAAAAAAATTGAGAAATGTATTGGTTTTTCTGGTTTTACAAGATACACATGAGAGCAGGAGTTTGGCAATGCTGATGGCTTCCTGCCAGTTTCCAGATGCAGTTCCAGATTTTGTGTTTTCTTTTCACAGTTGTAGCTGATGTGACTTTTGACTGTGTTGCATATCCTTCCTAATCTGGAACAGCATGTTGGTGGTTTTGGTTCTAATTGTACTCAAAGAGTTCAGTCTGCTGAAGGAGGCACTACATATGTATAGGATCCCATAGTCTGAAATTCCACTTACCCCCTTTTCTCCCAGTGCAGGAGAGCTGGTTTGCATAGGGCTCCAGAAGTCAGACAATTGTCTTTTCTTTAATCAGATATTTGTTTGGGAAAGGTTGTGTTATTGCTAGGGAATGTAATTTCATAGATTAATAAAATGGCTTGAGTTGGAAGGGACCTTAAAGACCATCTTATTCCAACCCCCCACTATGGACTGGGACACCTTCAACTAGACCGGGTTACTCAAAGCCCCATCCAACCTGGCCTTGAACACTTCTAGGGATGAAGCATCCAGAGCTTCTCTGGACAACCTGTTCCAGTGCCTCACCACCTTCACAGTGAAGAATTTCTTTCTAATATCCAAGATTTTCTTTGTGTATCAGTTTGAGGCAGTCTTAAGCTGCGCCAAGGGAGATACAGGCTAGAATTAAGGAGGAAGTTTTTCACAGAAAGAGTGGTCAAATACTGGAATCATCTACCCAGGGGGGTGGTGGAGTCACCATCCCTCGATGTGTTTAAAAAAAGACTGGATGTGGCACTTGGTGCCATGATCTAGTTGAGGTGTTAGTACATCGGTTGGACTCGATGATCTTAAAGGTCTTTTCCAACCTAGAAATTCTGTGAGGCCATGCCCCCTTGTCCTGTCCCTTTGTGGCTGGGAGCCCCAGAACTGGATGCAGTGTTCCAGATGGGGTCTCATGAGAGCAGAAGGACAGGAGCTCCTCCCTTGCCTTGCTGGCTGCACTGCTTTTGATGCAGCCCAAGATGGAGTAGGCTTTCTGGGCTGCGAGTGCACATTGATGGTTCATGTTGAACTTCTCATCAAGCAATATCCTCAAGCTTTTCCCCTCAGGGCTGCTCTCAATCCATTCTCCACCCAGTCTGTATTGACAGTGGGTGCTGCACTGACTGTGATGCAAGACATGGCACTTGGCCTTGTTGAACTTCATCAGGTCTGTACAGGCCACCTCTAAAACCTGTCCAGGTCCCTCTGGATGGCATCCCTTCCCAGTGATTCCAGACAGCACTGCTCCCAATACCAACTCATGAGGAATACCACTCATCACTGCTCTCCACTTGGACATCCAATCATTGACCACAACTCTTTGAGTGTGACCATCCATCCAGTTCCTCATGTTCCTCATCCATCGAGTGGTCCATCCATCAAACCCCTGTCTTTACTGTTTAGAGACAAGGATATTGAGCAGGACAGCACCAAGTTTTGTACAAGTTGAGACAGATGATGTAAGTACCTCTTCTGTCATCTACCAATACTGTAACCCTATTATAGAAGGTCACCAAATTTGTCAGCCATGATTTGCCCGTAGTGAAGCCATGTTGGTTGTCACTAATCACCTCCTTATTTTCCATGTGCTTTAGCACAGTTTCCAGAAGGATCTGCTCCATGATGTTGTTGGGCACAGTTGTGAAACTGACCAGCCTGTAGTTCCCTAGGTCTTTCTTTCCTTTTTAATAATGGGAGTTATGTTTCCCTTTTTCCATTTTCTAGTTTCTTGACATCTCTGAGAAAAATGGAGGTACATATAATTGTAGGTGCTTCTAATATGTGAACCTTATCTTTATAGAAGGATTTTTTGTGTAAATCAAGGACAAAATAAATGGTTAGCAGGTAATATGCAACAAGGGCAAGGCGAAGGCTCAGTCTCCAGTGTGTTTTTCCTGCCCAACCAGTTCTTAAAGCATGCCAAAATGTCCTTTAGTCTTCTGGAATGTATGTGCCAGTCTCAACTCCAGTGCAATGGTCAAATGAAGTAGCATTGAACCACACTTATCTTCTGTGGTGAAATGGCACTTGATGTTGTTGGACTCCCACACGCCATCCTCCCCCGCTAGGAAAAAGATACAAATATGGTAGAGACAGAGAGGGAGGATGGTTAATAATTTACAGCAGATCTTACTGAATTTTGTGCAAAGTAAATATTGTTTCCCATGATGTCTGCTGAAAATTGGCATACAATAAAACATTTGGTGATAACATATGGAAGGAGGTGTGCGAGACAGTTGAAGAAGCTTTCCTCTTTTCTGTACATGTTTATAATCTAGTGTCCTCAACATTATAGATACTACATATTGGAACTGTCTGTATGCAACCTGGTTTACCAAAAAAGTGCTGTTATGAGCAGAAAATACTGGCATTCTCAACATATTATTTCCCTGTTTGGACCTTTTATGCCTGTTTCTTTCCTTTTATTTTCTCACCACCAGCCATCATCAATGAATATAGACACTGTTTTACAAGGTTCATGCTAATGAACAATTGTTTAAAAGGCTGTAGCACAATTCCATGGTGTTCTATAGACAGTCTGTGAAATCCAGGAAACCACATTTTAAATATAATACTGATATATATCTAGGGCAGTTTAAACAAATGCAGTCACCTTCACAAGACACTTCCTTTGGCTACACTGATCTGGCAAGTTATGCACATATATATATATATGCTTAAATCCCATGTGTCCTTGCTTTCAAGTCAATGGGATTACTTGTGTGTTTATATACTCTGGCGGTTTGAGGCTCTAAAACATTTGACATTTAGAAAAGTAGGGCTAGAAGGGGCCTCAAGAAGTCCCCCTTCTGCAGAATTGGGTTATATTTATGTCATTCCTTTAAGAATTGATTTTTTTTTTCCTAGGCTAGTCTTAAAAACATCTGGTGATAGAGATTCCAGATTTCATAGTTTCATAGTTTTCCCAGGCTCCATCCCAGTACTTCACTATCTTTGTTATTATAAATGTTTTTCTCTAATGTCTGACCTGCATCTGTCTTGCTGGAAATTCAAGCTGTTATTTGTCAAACTTTGTAACATGCAAGAACCCTGTGTGTGACAAACTCTTGCACATTCAAAGTCTTAAAATGGCCTTCCCAAAAATTCTTTCCTCTAAAGACTCTAGAATTTTCAAATCTTTTTGCCTGGACACATTTTCTGGAACTCTCATCGCTTCCACTGCTTTTCTTCTGGGGCTCTGCAATTAGACCATCTCTGCCTTGTAGACTCTTCCTTTCCATCCCCCATTAAGTGTTACCACTTTTCTTTACACCATAGTTACTCCTCAGCATCTCTTTAAACTCTGAACCTGTGCACTTGTAGTTGTCCTGTGCATGATGTTTGTATAGTCTGCAAACACAGTTAAGTGTGCTGTGTCATGGGCAGGTGATTTATGGAAGTACTGAAACACAGTCATATCCACAGCAGAGTATTTTAGTCCTCCTGTACTGTGAGATGGCTTTGACTATGGGCAAGTGATGACTTTCTCTATGCATTATGCCCAACCGCTTTCATACCTGTCTTGCAATTTTGTTCAGACCATGTTTTGTTAGTGTGCGTGAGAGTGACATTTGAGACAGCACCGCAAGCTTTACTAAATCAGGAAACGTGACATCTCCTGCTCTGCTTCTGCCACAAGGCTTGTTCCCATATGGCAGAAGGAAATTACATTGATTTGACAGGATTTATGCTCTAGAAATCCATACTAGCTGCTATTCATTTCCATGTTATCTTCTAGGCACTTATAAGTAGTTTGAATACTTGTTCTGGTGTTTTTCTGAGGATTGAGGACAAATTGGCAGGCTTTTAACTCCTTAGTTCTGCTTTCCCTGCTTTGCAGAGCTGGATATTCTGTGACTTTTCCCCAGTCTTTCAGTACTTCATCTTCTATTCTTGCATTCCAAGAGGTGACTGTCCAGTGATTCAGAGAGCTCTTAAAGTGCCTATGTAAGATTCCTGAGTTGAAATACATTGTGCCCAATCAATTTGAACATCCCTGATTTATTATTTAACGGCATATTAATTTGCTCTTTTTTAGGCCATGTCTTCCTGCTACTATGTTTTCTATTCCTTGTCTTCATTGGCATCTGTGTCCTTTGGAAGTTTCTCAGCAGCACTGTCAATTCTCCTAAACTGTTTATTTTGCCTTGCATGAAATCTCCAGAGTTTAGATCAACTTCCAGGGTTAAATCCTGCTGGTATCAATGATTGTGTTGCTTTTGGATCAAGGCTTAATTGTAGACCATGGAAAGAACCTTGCTTTTTGGTTCCTTCTTGGACAGTAGTGTTGCTGAAGAGTGAATGGAACTAACTGCAATAATGGGACCTGAGGTGGACTGTGATTTGGGATGCTTGCTCACCAACTTGTGTACAGGTGGGTTTGAGCTGTTGTATTGATTTGTTTTCAATCAGAACAAATGGCTCAGCTGTCTCTCTGGGAACTTAATTGACACTGATGCAGAATGCCTGCTCCTCTTTGTTAGATCTGAGAATTTATTTAAGCAAATATATAGTATGTTTAGAGAATAAATTAAACACATTGTATTTACCTCCTGAAGTTTCTTTTTTGTGGTGGCACTTCCTCATTTGCTGTTCTTCACTGTTGTTGGTCAGGTACCAGAATGGTCACTTCATTCTTTATCTGCTTCCCTAAAAAAGTAAAGTAGGGAGCACCCTACTTTAGTTAGAAACTTGAGTACATTTTTGTACATAACAGTTTCTGTAATGTCAATTTTTCCATAGTCAAAAGAGGAATGTTCAGTTGAGGTTGCTCTTGAGCTGGTAAGAATTCACTGTATATAGATTAAAACTTTTAGTGCTAATTACAATACATTTATGAGGGCTTCTGGTTTCCTTCCTATAGGAGAGTATTTTCATGCCTATTATATTTTGGCACAATCTGTTTTTCTGAAAAGAAGGAAATGTAAAAATTCAGTAGCTAAGGTTGTAATTTTAAGAGGTGCAATGAGAGACTAGACTAAAAGAAACTGCAATATTCTGTATAAATTCATGGAGTGTTCTAAGAAAATGTGTCAATTTTATGAGGACTCTTACGGAAAAATTCTGATTTTGTGTGGATTCAGGTAAAAAGGTAAATTTCATGGGATTTCTGAAAATGACTGGATTTCACTGGTTCCATGAAATCTATGACAGCCATGGAAAAATGCGCAGTTCTTCTCACAGAGGAAATTTTTATTGCAGTTTGCAGAACTTTATTTTCTGTGTACATCTGTTCCTCTGACACATATTATGCATTCTGGACCTCTTCCTCATCTTGTAGTCTCTTCCTGTGAATATTTTACCCTTCTTGATGGATGCATAGTGCTCTGATCCTCAGATGATAGAAATCCATGACTGCCTACAAAGGAGGTTCAGTGTGCGGATGTGGGTGGGGGAAGGGCATGAAAAGTAAGAAATACTAAATACAGTCCTGGGGATTTTGTATTTTATGGTAATGCCAGCTTATATCAAGCATTATAGAAGGGAAAATAATCAGGACTAAGGAATAGGAATGATTTATCATATTCAACATGAGATCTAAGCAATGTAGCATCAAAAGCCACCTACCTGCAGTGTGTAAAATCTGGGCTTGTGTGGAGGGTCCAGCACAAGACCACCCAAGGAGCATATAAAGCTTCAGAGGAGAACAAGTGTATTGTGGCGTCTCAATTTATCCTCTAAGCAATGCCCTCGTTGGCTAGGACACAAGTGTGACTCCAGCATGCTCACGTTGTTCCCTGTCTTCACAGAGGCAGCAGAGCTGAAATGGATCTTGCTTTTCAAGGAGAGAAATTAAGACACAGAGGAGAAAAGGAGTGCATCCTCAGACAGGGCTTGAAAATCAATGGTGAGATGAGGTGAAAACTTACACGAAGGCTGTGTCAGAAGGGCATGGGAAATGACAAAGAAAAAGCGATATTAGATAAGTAGAGGAATTAGGAAAGAAAGAGTTGTGAAGCAGATTGAGCTGAATCTATGAAAGGTTTTAAATGAAGAAGTCTGAACAGTGTCTTGAGACAAAGAGGGAGCCATCTGATTAGCTTTGATTTAATGATATTTTTTAACATCTTTGTGTGCCTGAGCAGCCAGAACTGAGAATGTTCCTGAGAGAAGCCTCTTCTGGGGAATGCCTTCCCCTTAGCTGAGGGAAGATGTGGAGTGTCCAAAAACCAAAATCCCTGGTTTTGGCTGGGATAGACCTCATTTTCTTCTTAGTAGCTGTGTTTTGGATTTAGAGTGAGAATATTTAGTGTGTTGATGAAAACAGGCATATTTTTGTTACTGCTGAGCAGTGCTTACATAGAATCTCAAGGCCTTTTCTGTGCCTCAACCTACCCCAGCAGCGAGGAGGCTGAGGGTGCACAAGGAGTTGGGAAGAGACACAGCCAGGATAGCTGACCCCAGCTGACCCAAGGGATATCCCACACCAAAGGGTGTCATCATGGTCAGCATATAGAGCTGTAGGTAGGAGAAGGAAGACAGGGTCATTTGGAGTGATGATGTTTGTCTTCCCCAATAGCTGCCATGTGTGAGGGAGCCGTGCTCTCCTGGGGTGACCGAACACCTGCCTGTGCAGTGGAAGTGATGAATGAATTCCTTGCTTTGCTTTCTGGCACATGGCTTTTGCTTTGGCTATTAAACATCATCACCTTTTGCTATATTCTTTTGAAGGCGATTTTGGCCTGCTGAGACCTAGAAGGGCTTTTCCCACTTGACCATCAAAAAACCTACAGTCCAGCTTTTCTTTGCATTTGTGCTGCATGTTCAAGGCCAGGTTGGATGGGGCTTTGGGCAACCTGGTCTAGTGGAAGGTGTCCTTGCCCATGGAAGGGGGGTTGGAACTAGGTGATGCTTAAGGTTCCTTCCAAAACAAAGCATTCTATAAATTGCAGAATACTCCATGAATTTTCTTGCTTTTATATTTTGATTCTCTTTCCCCATTCCCACCAGTGGGGAGACAGCAGTTTTCTGCCTGGGGCTTAGTTGCCGTGACAGGGAGAAGCATCACAAAGCACAGCAGAGGTGATGGTACTGTGGGTTATTACTCACACAGGAAATGGAGAGGGCATGAATATCAGGGTCCTGGATGATGTCCCATACCACTCCTACTGCCATGAGAAATGGGAAGCAGAAAGCTGGCCCTAATGTTGGCTATTGTTGCACAAGAAGGCTTGTGCATCAAGCCTTCTATATTTAGTGAAGCCGAGGGAGGTTTTGAGGGGCAAAAGGAACAAATGGAAAGCAATGGCTGAGGTATGAGGGAGTTGTTTGTATTTGTGGACACAACACATGTATACTGTTGATTATTGACTGCCATCCATTCTCTTCACTAAACCTACTAAGTTCCTAGGACCTGTATTCCCTTTTTCTCAGTTTCTGTAAATGCTAAATAGATTTTTGCCATGTATAATGCTTTCCAGAGAAAACATCGTCACCTTTTTTATATTATTTCGAAGGAGTTTTTGGTCTGCTGGGACCAAGAACTGTTTTTCCCACTTCCCCATCAAACAACTTGCAATCCAGCTCTCCTTTGCATAATCCTATTTCAAATAGGAATAATATGAATCCTCCAGTTTATACTAGCAAGGAAATTTGCGTGGTTATATTTCATCATTGCCTTAGAGAAGAAGGGCAGGGCAGCTGCCAGGCTGTCTGTACAGATTTTCTCTGCTGAAATCTAGTGAAGAAACTGTAGTTGTCTTGATAACTACAACATCTTGATATTCAAGATGTTTTTCCCCTCTTTTGCTAGCTCACAATAGCCGGAAGTTGTGGCTGTGCACTTTTCACTTGCAGTAGATAACAGCCTGCCCACCTCATCCTCAAAGTGTACAGGTCAGACAAGGTCCTGCTGTCTCTTTCTCTGGCTGCAGCATCTTGATATATCTGGCTCTGTCTCGGTGACACTCGGATCTCTCTAGTGATGCCTTAGTCATCTCTAGTTTTAGGGAGCTTTTCAACATAAAAAGGGGTGTTTAACTCAAGGACAGCAAAGCCTGGAAGAAAATGTCTGTAATAGTATTGACCAAGTCAAGCCTGTGGTTCAGGGAGTCTGCATAAGGAGCTGTGGAAGGTTGGAGTAGGTGGTCTGCATCAGGCCTGTGTTGTGGTGACTTCTCTTTTGTCAGGAAGCTCACACATGCTCTGCAGGGCTGATTACTAGCAGAGCTTCTCCACTTCCACTCTTTGTGTATGGCAGAGTTGGAGTTTGTATCTCACTGGGGCTCCCATGCTGCACCTGGTCCCTGTGGTGCAGGAATCAAAGCCCAGCGTGATGTCTTGTGTCTACCAGACAGAACAAGATGATTTGGTACTTCTAGTAAGGAACATAAATCAGTTTTGTTCCCTGAAACTTTCTAGTTGCTCCTTTTCCTTACATCTTGTGTATGCTTGTATGTTTTGTCAAGTCAGGTAGGAGGAAAATGTCCACTTGGTGTGATATGTTTTGGCACACTTTTTTCCCCAGAAGCAACTTGTGTCAATATTCTATCTACTCTATCAACTAAATATACACAGCTAACATCTACAAACTTATTCATGCTGATGGGTCCCACTTGTTCAAAATGTGCTGTTCACACCTGCAGCCTTGACCATACATTTGTGGATTGGCACGCTTGATTATTATGAGTACAGGACTGGAGGTCACAGTGCAAGGGCAGGGGCTATCTCAGCCTTTAATCTCAAATGTACCCTGTGGGTAAGGTGGATGGATTAGTACCATCACAGGTGATCATATAATTTTCCCTCTCAACCTCATTGGTTGTCTCCACCTTGGGAATCTCCAAAGACCTCTGGAGAAATGTGACACCTGCGTTCACATAAGCAGAGATCCATGTTACCTGTGTGGTGGTTTCTTTCCCCAAGGAAGAGCTATGTGACAACCCAGATATTTCCTTTTGAGTGTTTCCTTTCAAAACAGTCAGAGGCAGTGGGACTCGGAGTGCCTGACACCCTGGTTTTTGCATGTATCTGACATCATCATTTCTTCCCCAGAGTAAGCTGGCTAAATTGATTTGATTTTAAAGGAGTGAAGCACTGAGACTGTGCCTGACATTTTCTGAATTCCAGGACGCTGTGTTCCCAAATCAATATGCTCATTTAGTAACATAACTTATGCTCAGGAAGGACATGTGACTCTCTCAGACCCATCTATCTTAGTTGAGCATTTCTATTAGAGCTGTGCAAATCCTTTCCAGGACTGCAAGTGAGATTTTACAAGTTTCCCAGTAGAAGGGGGTAGTGTAGAATTACAAACGCCCTGCTCTCCCCTGCACCAAATACCAGATTTGAATATGGCCCTTTTCTTGTTTGAGTCTCAAGCAGGCCCTGACACAGGACCATCTCTGCATTGCTAGCAGTCAAATAGACAGGTGCACACACCCATAGATGTGCAGATACAGCAGTAGTAGCCTACTGCCCATAAAATATGCACTTCATATGCAGATGGAGATCCATTTTTAAGCAGGTGCTTTAGGGAATCAAAAGATACACTTGAAAAGGTAAAAGGGTACCTCAAGAGACATTAAAGTTTTTCACAAATTTAAATAGAATCAGAATAGTGCACAAATGTAGTCTGTGTCTGTCTATGTGAAAACAAACCCAGTACCATTTGGCCATGTAGCTTATTTAATATATATCAAAAGTGTTTGGCTGTAGGCCATTCATGTTTATTATACCCACGGAAACAACATGTTGAAGGCAGCAATGGCTGAGTCACTCAAACAAAAAGTGACTTCAGGACACAGACAGTGTTAGTGAGTTTCATATTCTGGCAAAAGTGTTGATAAAAGTATATCAGAAAAAATGCTACTTTCCTTTTCTTTGTTAAAAATCAGATGGTGCTGCCTTCTTACATGACAATGTTTTGAGTTTAAATTTCCTTTTACTTATAAGGTACGGGCAGCTGAATCTCCTAAAAATGCTAGAAAAATCTTTGTGTTTTATTTCAAGGTGCACAGAAACTCTGTATTTGAAATAGTGAGATTGTAACAGTGAAGTTGCCTACCTTCTAAACTGATACCACTTTTTTCTGTGTAGGTCCAGTCCAGCTTTAAGGGTATTTCAGTACCATCCTGTTTATCTGTAGGGACATTTGCCTGACTACAGCTTTTAAGAACAGGCATAAATTTATGCTGGAAAGTGTCTCCACCTTACCAAAAGACAAAAATTTTCTTCTCAGTGCCTTTCCTTACTGCAAGAAGCCCAAGCACTCCTGAAGGCATCACATCTTTTATGCCCTATGCAGTGGCTGGCAGAAGCAGAGCGCATCAGAATCCTTTGTGCTCACCAAGGAACCAGGATTTGAAGGATCACTAAACTTAGCCATTTTGTATATCAATCCACGAGGCAGCACTTTAATCATGTATTTTCAAGGTTATAGTGTTCATTTTGGCCTCCTGCTTGCTAAGTGGCACAGAGATGTTATGCACAGTACATGGTAATGCTATAATTTATTGCTTTCTAAAAGCCACCCAAAGTACTGCACTGTAATCAAATAGCACTTCTTGATGACATTGCGTGCTCCAGATATAGCCTGAAACAGACTGACACAAATAAGTCATTTAAAGGTGCACAGCCAATCAGAAATTCATGCCAAATGGAAGATTTGTGAATAAGCAGTTTTCTGGTTTTAAATTATGGCTTTGTCGTAATGAGACATTTGCTAACAATGAAGCTATGTACATGCATTTGGTCTGTCCCTGCCACTCTAAACAAGGTAACTGACATGGCCATATTCTGATCTGCAATGTGAGACTAAACTGAGCTTAGTTTGTCTTTATGAGAAGAAAATATTTCTGTTACTCCTATTCATTACTTGACTTTGGTTACTGACCAAAAAACCAGAGTTTTTATACTGGGGAAAAAAAATCAGAAGACTTAGACAGAATATTAAAGTTGCACTCAAAGTGGCTGTTTGTAAGTAGGCTTTTTTTTCCTTTTTTTTTTTTTTTCACTGGTTAACTGTGAATCTCCCACAATCTAATTTCTGCCTCAGTTGGTTCTTACAAACATTATCAGGTTACTTTAGATAATATGGAAGGCATTCGTTTTTATCAGGCTTGTATCATTTAAAATCTCTGTCTTCTGTTACACTTTGAAAGTCACTGTAGACAGTCTTCCTCCTGAATTCCCCTTTTTTTGTGAGGACCCTCCGGTGACCACTTCCTACCTTCCGAGCTCACAGTTTGTAATGCTCCACCTGTTGCCTTTGCTGAGGTGGTTCTGACTCCCTGAGTGGCCAGGCTTCTGCCTGTGCTACTTTCTTGGCTCCACCACACATCTGTGCTCAGTGTCTGTGTGTTTGCTGGGCTGTTGTGTAGCCCAGCCCAGGCACTATTTCTGCCACACTGTCATGCTGTCATTTGCCCACCAGTTACAGGAGCTGCTCTTCCATGCCTCAAGGTACCATGTCCAGCACCTTCAGGTACAGAAAACAGTCTCAATTTCTCATGACTGGGGGAGATGGGTAAATCTTAGCACACCTGTTTGCTGTATTTGAAGAGGTATATGTAGGGGTAGGTCAGCCACCACATCTGTGTGAGGCCAGATAACATTTACTGTCTACTGGATTTTTAAAGCTCTCAGGGGCAGGCATCATTACTTCATTACCAATCACTATTGACAACAAGTAAACAAAGTTCATAATATAGTCAATATTAAACCTAATTCTCAGTGTAATGCTGCTCTGTGTCTTTGTAGAAAATGTAACCTGTATCCTGGGAAACAATGGGCCACATTTGACATTGGGGGTATGTGTAATAACATAAATACAATTTTTGCTCCTTAATTTGTAGAAATGTAATATTTAGCTAAGTCTGGTATATTTTTAAATGTTTTTCAACACAATTCACCTGAAGATAATTTGTTCTGTGAGACAGCTTGGTCAACACTATGGTTCTTGGAGTCCTGTGTTCTGCAGCAGAAAGAGAAGCTGGTGTATGCCTTGTGAAGCCAGTGGAAGTCTGTCTGTTGACTTTCATGGGGCTCTGGATTAGATCTTTAATGAACATCTCCTGATATCATTATGGGAGCAAATATTGGAGCAGCATCATGAAAACTTCAGATTTAGTTGATAGGAAGGATTTATTAAATTTTTTTTGAACATACAGTAGTTTGAAAATTGCTTCTTGAAAATTGCTTCTTCACCTGGTGCTCTGTTCATGCTTATCCCACAGTGACCTGAGCCACCCAAAAGATTATTTTGTCAGAAAGAAGCTAAGGCCAAGATTAGGGCAAATGAAGAAACCATGCAAAATTAAAGCAATGCGTTGTTTTGAAACAAATAGACAAGGTGCAAATCCAAAAATCCAATCTGAATTCACCCAGAGAGATGTGGAGAGAACTTTTTGAACCTGTTAATTTCAGAAGTGTGGCATGTTGGGTAGCAAAGAACCTAGTAGTTTCAAAATGTAAACACATGGTATGTAAAACATAAACCACAGAATTAATGAATCATGTTAATTTCACACTGCCCCCGCTTTGGACTAATTAGTGCAAATTAAATGTTGCACTTGTCAAGCAGAGAAGTTTGTGCACCATGTATTGCACTAAGAATTATTTTTGGATCCATTTGCACAATGTGAAAATAGTGTGATAATATTTTTATTTCAATGAGTGTTAGTTTTACAGTCATTAGAAGATTTCTTTAATAGGCTTAGACTCCCATGGCCTCACAGCTGCATGAGGTCTGGTTTGCATTTAAAGGTGGGAAAAGATGTAGTGGGAAGGAGGACATTTAGCTGACTGGATTTACTTAATTACCCCCCACCCCATTCTAAAATGCCAGACGAGGCTGGTCAATTATCTATCCCTTCGTCAGAGGCCAATTGCTTAATTGCAAATTATCCATAATAATTACACAGCCAAATAACTACTGGATTTATTTTTAATGAATGTTGAAGCCCTTAACAAGGATTTAAATGTACCCACCAGGATTAGTCAAAATCGACAGCTATCAAAGGGCTGGAATCTGCCACTCACTTCTGTGGAGGAGAGCATCGCTCTGCTTATTTTCTGTGAGACTCAGAGAAGTGAGGGTGCTGTGTCCATGCTCTGTAATGTTTTCAGGGTCTAATATTTCCATTGTTTCAGTAAGACAGACTGAAAAAGAGGGATTACTGAAAATGGAAAAGGCTGTCAGAACGTGGGATGCTGTGAAGCCAGGGCAGAATATAGGACAGAGTGGAAATACTGCCTTTGCTGAAATGAGATGGAGCTCTGCCAGGCAGCAAAAAAAGGGATTGTCAAAACAGCAGCGCACTCCCCCTCGGAGGCATTCCTGGCGCGGGAGAGGAGGGTCTGCCCACTGCGGGGAGATGGAGCCCTTCCCTCTCGCTGGGAGGCAGCGCTCGGAACTGGCCGGCAGCAGCAGGGATGTAATTAGCGCTGACACAGAACACAAGGCAAGGCTTTTGACGCTTGTTTTTCAGTTTTGACAGGGAGGAAAATCATAAGAAAGGTGGCTTTTTTGTTGTTTGTTTGGTTTGGTTTTTTGCCTTTTGCTTTTTCCTTTCTTCTCTCTCCCTCTCCCCCCTTAAATAGCTTTCTCTCTTCAAATTACCTGAAATCACTGGGTGCGTGGCCACGTTCCATGGTGCTGCCCACTCCTCCACACTTGTCAGCCTGGGAAAAAAAAAAGGTGTACTTTATTGAAATACTAAACTAAATGAGAACAGGAATTTGAATATAATGTTCTGTCTGCTCACAGGCAGATGAAGAAGATTCAGTAGTTAGAGATGTAACAGAAAATTTGGAGTGTGAAGGAGGAAATAAACTGTATGCAAAGGAGCATGCAGAGGGGAACTAAACTATATAGCATGGTACAGGTAAATTAAAGTGTTTGAACTGTTTTTGAAATGGAAACTTGGCATCTGTCTGTTCTCCATCTTGCCTATATTAGTGTCCAGAGGTCCAGTTCAGAAATCTGTGTCCCACTGTGCTAACCTCAGTAAAAACACTCTAACTCAGTGTCTCCCACCACTCTTGCCCAGCATCTAAGCAAAAGCATTCTCTCAGTTCTAATTTGCTTTTCAACTTTTATGTTGCCTGCTCTTTGTAGGTCATGTGTAAGCAATTCTTTCTGCTGCTTTTTCTAGGAGGTTAAGTAATTAACTTGGAGGAGAATGGGAAGCTGTGATCTTGCCTCACTTTGAAAGGCCATTTCCTGAGATTTCTGCAGCATGCTTCTTCTTCCTCCTCTGAAATTTCTTACACTGAATTCTTGCATGGGGAGTTGATATTCTTGACATAAAAGCCCCAGCTGGGATCTCTTTTTGATTGTGAAGCATCCTATGGAATATTATACTCCTAAAGGGATTTAACAATGATAGAGTGAGGCATGATAAAATATTGGACTGTTTTGTTTCAAGGCTTGTTTTTTTTAATGACTGAGCTCTACTTGTACCCTGCTGTGATGGGTGTCAAAGTTTTCTGTTGCAAACACAGACGGAAAATTTCAGATTCTGCTTAATGGCTCAGTGGTTAGAGGACACAGTCCTGAAGTTCCTGAAATGTGTCTGGATCTTCTGGATGTCACCACATTAAATAGTCACCCCATAACTGGTAGAAACTTGACTTGTCATCTAAAATCTGGATTTATTTAAGATGAAGTTGATCTCCCAAATATAAATTCAGTACCATTCATCATTTTCATCTATGACTTTGAATAGCTTCTCTAATCTGTTTCTGCTGTTGTCAGTCTGACAGGTTTGTTCCTTACAGGGTTAATTAAAAATGCACTCTAGTTCCTACACATGGAATCTGCACATTAAAATCAGTGTGGGTTTCTGCTTACACTTCTTATTCACAGAAAGGAAACGAAGACCCTGCACTATGAAAACAGTTGCTGCATTTATTCTCGGTACCAGATGCTGGTAATGAGCTAGGGAGGAAGAATTATCCATCCATTCTTTTAAATTGAGCAGATATTTTCTTTCCTATTTTTCTAATTGATATACCTCGCCCTTCAATATTTTTTTATCACAATTTTATCATTCCATCCTCCTTGGTTACTTTTTCCCTTAAATATGCATCCCAGTCTGTACTACTGTTTGCTCTTCTTAAGTCATGGTGTAGGTTTTTTTTACTCTTAGTCACATGAAGAATATCTGTTTCCAGTATTTCCAGCCCTGAAATAAATGCCTGAAATGGTTAGGGGTGGGTGCCAGAAAATTCCTGCACTGTTGTTGTCTTTTCTTATATTTTTATTTTTAATCTGGAACCAGTGCATCTTGCAGCTTTCTCAATTCCTTTGTAATTTGTTTAGCATGGACAATTTTCTGAGAGCAATACTAGGTGCAGGCATCTTGCCTTTTTTTTTTTTTTTTGATTTCTCTTTTCCATCTCTAATGTAGATTTTTATGCGCCAGAAATTTTTTCAAAGCAACCTTTTCCTCGGCCCGTGTTTCTCAATGAATCTTCCCTTCCAGTGTTCTTTGTCTTGTCACAATAAACAATCAACAGTTCCAAATTATGTTGTAATTAAAATTTCCTCTAGGAGTAGTTGTTACGGGTACTGTGAGGTGTACTGAGAAGGGTCGGGGGGTTACGGGGAAAGAGGAAATAGCGGAATTGGAAGCAATAGAAGGTAATAGCTGGCCCGCCGCCCCCGGGAGGGCGGGTCCTGGTGACGCGCCCGGAGCGCTGCCATGGGCTCCGCCCGCAGCATCCCCGCCGCAGCCCGGGGGGAGCGCGGCTCCGCGGGGCTGCCGTGTGCGGGACGCTGCCCGCTCTCCCCGCCTGCATCGACTCCTGCTCCAGCCTGCCAGTGCCGCCGGGCCGGCCTGCTTGGCTTGCCGGGGTGGCACTCTGTGTGTGCTGGGGTGTTCTCTGTTTGCTGTGCCTGGCAGCCTCGTAGGGAACTGGCACAGATAGGAACTCCCTTCCCTTCCCTTCCCTTCCCTTCCCTTCCCTTCCCTTCCCTTCCCTTCCCTTCCCTTCCCTTCCTTCCTCTTCCCTTCCCTTCCCTTCCCTTCCCTTCCCTTCCCTTCCCTTCCCTTCCCCTTCCTTCCCTTCCCCTTCCCTTCCCTTCCCTTCCCTTCCCTTCCCTTCCCTTCCCTTCCCTTCCCTTCCCTTCCCTTCCCTTCCCTTCCCTTCCCCTGCTATTGACTGTGCTAAAGTAATGTTCTGCAGGCGCTCTTAACCATATACACATATAGATTTACTTTATAGCATGTTTGTTTTGGAAAAAAAGTAATGAAAATTTAATAAAAATTAACGTATTTGTTTCTGCTCAGCCCTTTAACTCCTTAACGCCTGAGATTATTTTTTTTTAATATAATTAAGTCCAACCCATCCACTTCATTAATTTGGCCGGGTACCCTGTGTTTTTGCTCCTTCTAAATGAAAGGTAAAGCCTGGTGGAGCAGCAGTGTCTGTTGTGAGTATACATTGAGGGAGTTCAGAGCATCTCTTTGGAAAATAGATGCTAGCTCACCCAACAGAGAATCCGTGGCTTTGCTTCAACACCCTATTGCAACAATGTCAGTGCTGCTGGCAGTGCCCGCCAGGAAGGGCAGCGGTCTGCCCAAGAACTCCTTAACATGCATAAAACCAGATTGGAGGGAAAAGAGGAAATTACCCTTGGGCATCCTAGCAAGCCCTGGAAAGTCCTACAAAAAAAAAAGTAAGGAACATCTAGAATGAGATAAAGGAAAGATGAAGCTTAAGAAACACTTATAACAGGGAAAGGACAGAATGACCTCTCAAGTGTTGGGAAGGCCTTTTGTATTTGAATACTTCATTAGGAAGCTGCATGGGAGCAAGGCACCTAAATATCTTAAAATATGGTCCCAAACTATGACGATTTTAAGCTGTCTGAATAGGGAAGTGATCTTCTGTTCCAGGATATGAAAATGTGGGATGAACAGTTTCCACTCCATGTGTTTAAGATTTGTCTCTTCAATCAAAAATGTAGGAAACAATAGTAAAGATTTATATTCTGTATGGCCCAATACTGGTTTATTCTGAGAAATACAGAATGAGAAGGGATGTTAGAGGTCCTTGCTTTATGAATTATATGTCTTGTAAGTGCAAGTTATCCTATAAAGTGATTGACTCTGACCATGTGTAGTGCTCTATGGTACTACCCCAGAGCTTCATTGGGTGGATATTTGTGTGTCCCTTGTGAAATCAAGGCACATCCTGGTTGAGCCTGGAAGAAGTCAGAGGTTGGGGCAGAAGCATTCAAGGTGTACAGAAATATTCTTTCCTGGTGCAGATATTTCAATCTTTTGTTCCTTTAAAAAGACAAACCCAAGCTTTTTCATTCAGTCTATGGCATGACAAATTGGAAGTTTTAGAAGAAAACAGCTTTTGATTTATGATGCTGAGCTAAATTTTAAAATGATGGGGAGGAAAAAAAGGTATTCCAAAGGTAAAATTTGGGGTTAATGCTAAAAGCATTCAGTATCTAGAAAAAATTATAAGTAGCTAAGAATAGGAATTCAAAAACTACTCTGCCCTCTCAGTACATTGCTACCATGACACTACAGTAATTTATTGCTGCAGAACATTCCCTTCTAGAACTCTCTAAATATTTTAAGGAATTTCAATTACATATTGCACGGGAACATCTTTAAAAGTGTTCAGGTTTGCTAGCTTTAAGGACCTTAGAGGACTCCATATGCAGAGAAGCAAACAAACCCAGTGAGAAATGTACACTGTTTAATTAAAATACTAGGGTTTGGCACATTCTTTTTCTTACTATGACTTATTAAGGAAAAAATCCCTGCATAAAATCCCTTAAGTGTGCAGATAGATTTTTTTTCTTTTGAGCTTTGTGTAAGTGGCTTGTATTGTCACCAAAAAAGTCATAGACTTGGGTGTATATTTTGTTCTTTTCATATGTTAATGATTTATGGATTGTGTTGCACCATTTATACAATCAACAGTTAGTTAAATGGTCATTGTCCTGAGAAATGTTGAATTCATTATGAGGGAGACAAGTAATAGGTTCCCTATCTCAGTAATCAGTTGTTCTGATGCTCAGTTGCTGTGGATGCAGGCAGACAGGAGAGCTGCTTGTGAAGAGATTTGCCACCCTCAGTGCCAGTCACAACTCACTGGCTCTCAAGTTCCATATGGAAACACACATTTTTGCTACACAAGTGTATGTAACTAGGAGGTGTAGTTTCCAGGGTGTTACAATTACACAGTAGGTATTTTCAACACAAAACAGCTCTCGTCCTTGGTCTTCATGCAAACCTTTACTTATTTCAAAGAGTATGATTAAGAAGGGGAGGAAGGCTTGGATGCTTCAGTCACTGGTGAGGGCTCAGTTATAGCTATCAGTCCTGCACTGCCTGTTTCTGCAGTGCAATGCTATGTAAAGCAGAGCATTCAAAATTTTAGTTTGGGAGGCAGTAAATAGTGTTTCTAACTGGCATTTACCCGGGAGCTGAACTTTCCTGTGATGCTCTTCACTTCACTTGGATGCTGGACTCTACTTTTGCCTACTTTGCGAAGCTGCATAATATAGGTAGGATCAATCTTTAGAAATAGATATTTTCTTCCTTTCAAAGTCTAAACTGAGCCTACTGCTGGTAGATTAAGGTTGAAAGGAGTTGTGAGAGGGTTAAGCCTCTACCATGATGATAAGTAACAGAGCCCTTTTTGGGAATTATGCAGAAATCTTGGTGCATCAGGAAGACATGCTCATTCCTTGTTGATTTCTCTCATATCAGGAATCAGCACTGCAAAGGAAGGAAGATCCTGGGCATGATTCTGAGCCTTGTGGACTAGGCTTGGCTGTACAGGTCAGTGAAATACTCTATCTCTGCTTGAACCAACCTAGCTTCTCCCAGTGAGGACAGCGAGGGATATGCATTGCAGGAGCTGATGAGGAGCTGTGCCTCTCTCTTACATAGGTATGATCACTTCTTAAAATTTGTTCCAAGTTTTGATCTTGCTGGCATCAGTGCTCTCCTAAAATCAGCTAGCAAAGAAAATGTAATTGAGAACAGTGTGGCTATTTATTTTTACAATCTCTTGTATTTGTTGTCTCAGTGGTGGGACCTGATGGTGTCAGTGCCCTAACTCAGAATATCTCTCAGCAGGCACTCAGTTCACCAACCCAGCCTGGGCTGTATGGTACTAATTAATTCTAAAGAAGGCTAGGTGGATTTCAGGTATGATGTTATTGGTACTGAGGTAACTGAGTGACATACCCAAAGAATTTCAAATTGCTACCTCACTTGTGAGCATAAAGGACTCTGGCTTGTTCTTGCTTAAATGCGCTCTTTCTATATTCCCTTGGCTGCAACTAAACAGCAGAATATTTACCTGCTTGATTGCTGTTTGTAAATCTAGGCTCTTCCCTCCCCCCATCCCCTAAATCTTCCTTAGATGCCGAGAGGAAAAAATAGCATACAAGAAAGTGGCTGTAAAGCATTTCTTTGCTGTTCTGCCGCTCTGTGCAGAGCTTTTTGTGGCACTCAGGGGTGCACTAGGGCTTGAACAGTCCAGACAGTGTGCCAAGGCATATTCCTGTAGGACATTGCTAGAGATCCCTGCTCGTAAACCCTGCCTGCAGAGCTGGAACTGGAGGGGGGGAAGAGAAAGGGAAAGAGGTGAAACAGGGAGGACACAGAGGTGTGATTAAGGACTTACAGAGAAGACAGAGAGAGGAAACTGAGAGAGAAAACATAGTGAACAAATTGGTAAATGGAGAACAACCACCCAGGGCCAGGCTGAAGACAAGGGGGCTGAAACAGAGAGTAAAGGAAAAAAGGTAAATGCAGTTTTGGGATATTATATTAAGATGAAAAACTGGGCCAGTCCCAGCCAGCCAATGTGGAGAGTCCAAGAGCTAGCTGGAAATCAGGAGGCAGAGGCTGTGAAAAAAACAGAGACCTGGCAGAAAGGAAGGTTGGCCTTGAGAGCAATAAAATGTGCTGTGCTTTGTGCAGGATTGAAAATTGTTCAGCTGGGAAGGTGCATTTGGTTGTGGACAAAATGCTCAGAAATCTACAGGGAGAGATGGAAAAGGCCTTTTGCAAAGAGGCAGTGTGAAGAGCTTTGTACAGGGATAATTTTTAACAAAGTTAAAAGGATGGTGACTTCATTAAAAAGTGCCCGATTGCTTACCACGGTTTAATCTCAGGCCACTTGTCAGGGTATCTAAACACAGATTTAAGGGCACAGTTTTACATGTGTGAAAGAAAAAGGAGTGGGGGGCTTGGTCTACCTTCTTTGCTGGTATAAATGTCTGGAAATCAGACTTACCTGGATGTCAGAAGGCACAGATTACTGCTGTTACAGCAGATTGTTACTAACTCAGGTTTTCACTCTTAAAACTGGGAGAGTCTGAGGTAATGGAAAGAGAAGTCATTGGAGCTCTTGCAAGCCTTGCTAGTGCAGAATCTTCCTGGATGTTTTTAGTTATGAATCAGCTTCATCTTGGTTTCTAATGAGTGATTTGGAAGCTGGTGCCCATTTGTGAGAAGCACTTTTATAACGATAATATTGTCATGTGTTGTTAGTCTCATAATTTATTTCTGTGTTTGGCTAGCTATTCTCAGGTGCGTACGGACTAAAATTGAACAAAAATTCCATACCACCTATGGTGTTAAATACCAATTTTAATACAGATTTTTATTGTATTTGGCTGTGACTGAACAGAAACTAAAGAATACAGGCAACATTAAGAGACTGTTTAGAATTTTAGCCAGTCCCTTCATTCTAACTAGGGATGTCATGAGAAACTGGAATTGGGATAAGTGAATGGGGCTGGTTAGGGGAGTTCAAGGGTTCCTTTTCTTCCCTTCTTCAATTCCTTGAAACTTTCATTAAATTATGGATAAACTCTCAATAAGAACAAAAGCGTAAAAGAATGACAGCTGAATTTTTAGACTCTGATGACCTAAAAAATTGCTTTGCAGACATAAAGAAACATAAAGGATTGAAATGTATGACTGTAAACATCCAGACATTATACTGTCTTTTTTCAGATTCAACTTCTGATATTCACGTTCATGAATAGCCCATTTCAGTGACATTACTGGGACAAAATCCCTGTGAGTGTAATTCCTGTTACTTCACTAGCATCAGTTAAAGTCAGCATCTCTACAGATTTGAACGTGCTTGATGAATTTGGTGGGATTTGTGTTATACATGCAGCAAGATGTGTCTGCTGTTACTGTATGGGTGCATACTGGGATCTGGCAGCAAGTCCCATCAGCTTTGTGGGGACAAGGCTGCAAAGGGCAAACAGAGTAGAGCTGGACCAAGAGCCAAGAACTCTATGAGGTGTCATCTGTGGGCAGCAGTGAGGAGGGAGTTTGTGAGTAGAGAGTGTTGCAGAACAGCAGCTAAGGACTCCTAAGGAAGGAACAGGTACTTTGAAAAGCACTGGATGCCTAAATGCAGTTCAGCAAATAGCCTTCTATGAATTTGAAAGGGACTGTGAGCACCAGACAAGTAGCTTTGTTTAATATGGCTTATTCAACAAACTGATTTAAGTGAGGGAGTAAGAAACAGTTAACAAACCCCTGCAAAAATGAGAGGTTTATTACAGTTGGAAAGCATGAAGTTCTGCAATTACAGTATTGGTTTTCTATTTAAAATTTAAAGATTTAAAATTTCAAGATTTAAAATTTAGGAGTTCCACAGGTAATTTGGAATCATTCCTTCAGAACCAGATTGTAATGGTCATCAGAGACGCAAACTGTGAACAGAGATGTTTGAATATCCTGAGTTAACCTTAGAAAAGCAGTAAGGATGGAGGAGGCCACAGCCCAGAGGCAGACCAGACTGCAGATGCTGGGAGGAAAACCAAGGCAATGATCGCTGATTGAGGGCCACAACCTATCACAAGCCTGTGGGAGCGCAGGAGGCAGAGCAAAAGTGATGACTCCAAGGGGAAGTGTGCCAACATGCACAGAGCTCTCTTTAAATGCTGCCCCAGCACACGGTGCTATCTGCATGTGATGGCTTTCAGCAGGCTGTGAGAAATGATTTGGTAGCCTTAGCTGAGTCCCACCACAGAAATGCCAAGCTTCTTAAGCTGCTTAACAGCCTTGGCAAAGAGGATAATGATTAACCGTTTATTAAAGTCAGCCCCTCCAGGTCAGAATGAGGGATATTGGTAGTGAGAAAGCTCGTGCTGCTCTTGCCTTCCCAGTGCCTTTTATGCAGATAGAGGACTTTAGCCTTTGGGGATACAGTCAGTGGTATTAAATTTACTTAAAAGTATGAAGTGACTTCATTTCAGTGCTGAATGCTACTGTGGGCCATTGTAAACTTCCCTCATGCAGTCTGAATCTCCTTAGAGGCAGACATGCACTGGTTTCTCAGGAAAACTCTACTGAGAGCATGCAGTGTACATGTCAACTTAATTAAATGAATTCATTTAAAATATGATCAATGGTGTGTGAAATTATATAATTATTCCATAAATACATGTTGTTAATTAATTAATATTTTAATTAAAGGGTAATTGGAAAGTCATTGCATTGCTACCTTTTTTGAAGGACACGAATGTGTCTTTACCTCATATTCACTGATTAGACCAAAAAACCCCCTTTTTAAAAGAAGGTATTGAACTAGAAGCCCAGGAGATTAAAAATAAAAATAAGAAAGAAAAAAATGGCACACTATGACAGCTATGTCCCAGTTTGCCATAGGAAGGAATTTGGCTGCCCTTTAAAATCTTTGCTTTCAATCAGCCTTCAGTTTTTCTAATATCCTTCATGTCTCTTATTCTGGGAGAGTGATTGTCTCTCTGGGAGTTTTGCCTTGAAATGTCTCTCTGGAAAAAGAACTTGGAACAAAGTGCTGTGGACTAGTTGTTGGTTGAGAGAGGTTGGTATTAGCAGTTTGTCAGAGCTAGACATAAATCCCTCTTTTCCCCTCATAATAATTTTCCTCCTTCAGTTTACCTGTTTATTTTGAAGACTATCCATATTAACAAACCCAGACTCCCTATTACTCACTGCCAGAACAGCACACCAATCCCCAGACCACTTTTTGTAACTGCTGGTGTGGAATAAATGAAAAGAAATGACTGGAAACCAAGAGAGAAATGACTGTGGCCCTTATCTTGCCCCTGGAAATTCATATATAATTCATACTGAAGCCAATAGGCTAGGAAGGACAAATTTGAGGCCTGCCTGTGAAAAATTATCAAGGGCTCACAAATTAAGGCCCTATTTTTGCCATCTTGCACAATTAAATGTGAACGCCTTCTGTGAAGGCAGTGGGAAGGGTGCTGCTTACAGGTCTAAACTGAGCTAATGCTCTTGTTTGAAGCTTTGGGATGTAGACAAATATGAACCAGGGAATTCTGGACAGTAGATAGTTATTCTGCATGTTTTGATTGTCTGCTTACCTGGCAAAATTAAACTGATAAGTTTCTGCAGCTGTTAAGCACTCTGCAGCTGCCCTCTGCTCCTGGACACAGCAAGAGCTGGTAAGTGTTCTTTGGCTGTGACTGGTCTAAAATGTTGGTGGTTTTTGATTTCTAACCTGTCCTGCAGTACCGTGCCCACTGCAGACTTAGAAGGTCCTAAGAGAAATCAAGAGTTCATCACAGTGACAGCACTTTAGTGTGTGACATAAGATTATATGAGGCTTGCATAGAAAGAACAAGGAATACCATAACTAGCAGAGGGGTGAGTAAAATCTAAGTCACTCAGGAGTAGATTACAGCACATTGAGGAATGGCAAAGGACCCTGGGTGCATCTGTTTGTGCAGGAAAACTTACACAGCTTTTCAGTGATTCATAGATTTTTTTAAAACAAAATCTGAGATTTAAAATATATTTTGAATTCCTCATTGCAAAACTGAACTCCCTGTGTTGTTCTCATAGAAAAGCTCCCCTTATTTGTCTTTAAACCCAACAGTGAATCACAAGGCATGCCTGACTTATTCATGTGTGACATGTCAGGTGCATGAGAGCTTACATCACATGCTATGCCGATGCATAAAAATTTTAAGCCTGTCCTTGACAACTGAACAATTCAGCAACCTGGACACAAGCTGCAAGGATCAAAAAGTAGGACAAAATTACAACTGTTTATACAGCTTTGCACAATGCCATGGCAATGTGTTTTGCAGAAAGAAATATTTACTGAGAGCAAACACAGTTTAGAATGAGATTTAGTGTCTGTGTCTTCTCTGTGGAGATCCACACACAAAATACTGAGTTTAATGCTGCTTGAAGGGCCTGAGCTTTTTCCTTGGTGAATCCTCTGTTTTTCCAAGGTACAGGAACATTTGGGGTAAGAGAAAGTGTCCATGACATGAAGAAATACTTGCATAAGCAAAAGGAAAATTTAATGTAAGTTCTACTTTTTTTTTGCCATACTGCAGATTGTTTGACAAGAGTGATACCAATTAGTGCCAACGATAGCGTACTTTATGATACTGACATCTGTCCAAGAGAAACTGGCCCAAAAACATCAAACTTATTTTGCAGATGTCACTGAATAATCATTAGGTGGTGATAATTTTCAGTCACCCAGTGGGGAAAGGTTCCAGCATATTAAATGGTTGAAGTTTCTGAATTTCAAAAATATTGCAGTGAGAATTTTCACTTGAGACAGCAGGCTGAGGGTTTGCAATCTATCTTTTGCTGCCTTGCAAAGCATAGGAGCAGAGGGAATGGTCTTTTCAGTAAGGCTGAAGAAAGTCTGAAATATTTGTAGGGTTCTGTGTTCTGACTGGATTTATAGGTCCAAATTTTTCTTGGAGCTAGTTGCACTGGCATCTCTGAAGTTGTGTTTGTTTCTCTCCACGCTGAATTTGCATCAACAAAAATTGATCATTGAGTAATGGACATTTTATTACATTCAGGAGCTAGGTAAATGTTGGGGTGATTTTAGCTATTACCTGTTTCACATATTTTTATATGACCTTCAAAGATTCGAACTTGCAAAACTGAAAATACAAGCATCCATTTGTAAGGAGTCACCTAAATAAATGCCTTGATTTTTTTTCTGCTCTCAGGAGTGTTGTCGGGACTCAGTGGAAGCTGTAGCTACACAGCAGCTCTCGTCATTGGGCTTTCCATTTGAGGGAATAAAAATGAAGTTAGGTGTCACTGGACATTCACGTGGCTTGCATTTAGAGATCTAAGGATATCCTAAGTTGTACTGAGGGCTGTATATCTTTATATATCCTTTTGGGTTTTTTGTTTAACTCCAGAATTATCTCCCTAAGAGAGCACATCTCTCGCAATTTCCAGACAAAGCCTTAAATTTGGAAGGGGCAAGTCCATGCAATGCTCATATCAGACTCAAACTAAGAAATTAGTCTGAATAAATCTAAGCTACTATTTTGTGTATTTCTAGATTCCTCAGCCTCTTCCGGGCAGTGATAAAGGGATTGGGATTCCTTTCTGTGTAAATCCAGGAGGAGGACAAAGCCTTGAGGGAAAATCTTGTCCCTTCTCACACCAGTGTAGAATTTACACTTTCTTACACATCTGCTCTGAAATTAATCCTCTTGCTCTAACTGAATCTGAAATAGTCTAACATGGAATAATTTACATGGATGAGGGTCTGAAAAGAGATGTGTAGCAAGAAAGACAGCAATCAGAAGGATATAAGAAGATAGAAACTAAAGTAAGGGGTAGCTTATTTATAATTCAGATTCACTTAGATTCCTATGTGAATTTGGCCCTTACTCTGTGAGGGAGAAAGCAAGGCCTCATTGTTATTTCCTGTTGCTAGATGAGACAGTTGTAACAATATCAATATTTTTAAATTCATATGTATGTGGTTTTAGAAGGGAATTATGAAGTAGATATGATTCTTCTTTTATTTTTGAGTTGCATGCTGGGAAAACAATGCACTCATGTAGATATGAACAGAAATCATTGCTGCCTGTTAAAACAAATTAGGAAACATGCTTTCAAATCTTAATGTAATTTCTAGAGGAAGGAGCCTCTTGACTTGAATGGTAAAGGTCTGAAAATGGTCAGAAAGAGTCAGAGAGCTAAGTGGGGATCCCAATTACAGATTAGCAGTAATGCAAATGCTGCTGCAGAGGGACCACTCAGCTTCTGCAGCTCAGGAGCTGTGTCTGTGCCTAGAGCGCAGGCACTGAAAACCTCCCTTTCATTATTGTTTTTAATTATCTGCACACTGACAGAGCTGGAATACCTGCTGCACACTGAGGTCCTTTGTGCAAACCCATCAGCAGAGACTATGCAACCAAAGCCCGTATTTTTTGCCTTCTGCAGGTCTTTCAGCTGAATTTTTCTTTCATGCAGATGCCTTTCTTTCCCATTTACTCCTTACTGGCTATTTCCCTGCTCCACTGAACATGCACAGCACATGGAGCTTTATGTGATGACACCAGGTCCGGGCTATCCAGCTGTGATCCTGAAGTTCTCATGCGCAGCTGTAAGACTCTTGTGTTACTGTGAGGAAGTGAGGGTGCTCTGCACAAGGGGGGCCCTGGGGCACAGATGCCTTGGTGATGAGCAGTGTGTGTTGTGCTCCCTCCCCCTTCATAAAGGAGCTTGCAGGTTTGGATTAAGAGCAAGAAGCTGGCAAGCTCTTCATTAAACTCATATGTTAGACTTAGGTTCAGCATCCCCTTGTTCTTGTTGCTTATCCCTGTGTTTTTCTTGTGTACTTAGCAGGCATGATATACCTTCAAGGGAGGGCAAAGCAGCCAGAAAAAAAAAAAAGAGGAAGAGTTGGCAAAGGACAGTTCACTTTCTTGTAGACAGTCACTGGAACTAATTCCCTCTGAGGAAATAGTGGCAAAGTTATATTTCGAGTTGTGTTTCCAACTAGAGAAGACCACTAGTTTAAGACCATGTGAGAACATAAAATACTGCTGGTGTACCTTTGATTTGGACCTGCTTGGTCATGTGGGAGACATGCTGTGCCTGTAGCAGTGGGAGAATAAAAGGAAGTGGCTGAACAATCGGTGTGTTCTGGGGCAGAAGAGTCCAGGGCACAGCACAGGGACAGGTGAGCACAGGTGAAACGAATACCCACTGAGCAACAGTAAGTAGCGATAACTGGAACTAGTCAGAAACAGGGAAGTGCAAGGAAACTTTGCCCAGGTTTTTGGCCTCTTGGCAGTGCTGAGCTGTTCTGACAAGACAGGAAAGAGGCAAAACCAAGATGGCTCAGCCCCTCTTCACATGAGCACCTTTAACCCATTGTAGAGCCCTTGCCTCCAACGCAGCCTCATTGTGAGAAGTCTGAGGAATGATTAATAGCAAAGGATGCAGGCAACTTCTGATGGATGCTTTTGAGGTATCAGGGCTTGTGATAATGCAGATCCTCCTTGTTCACCTTACCTGCTTTCCTGATGGCTTTGTGCCAAAGATTCATGTGGCAGCAAATTTCTACCTGTTGTAGACACATGAAGGATGACTTCTGTATATGAGGGCATAAGGTACCCTTTTGTCAACAGAGAAGCAGGCAGATGAAAGCAAGAGTACAGCCTGGAAAAAGCTGTGTGGATGAGGATGGAGGGAAGCAGCAAAGTTGGTTAAAGCTGGTCTGGGGAATGAGAACTGAGTGCATAAATGCATCAGCAGGAAGATAGATGCTTACAAAGAGCATGTCCATTAATAAGTGAGGAGGAGGAGGAAAGGAGTGATGAGGAAAGTCATAGCAACACTATAATTTTAAAATAAAGGAAGATTGGAAAATAATACAGATCTCAGGAAGACAGCTCTTTGAAAGCATCGAGGGGATAGAGGGAATATATGCAAACCAGCTGGCCTGCATCATGTGTGTCCACATCAAGGCATGTGGATACATCCAATTCAGCATCATAAAGTCACTCCAGGACAGCAATAAAGGGACAAGCTTAGTGAATTGCTAATCACTGCTCCCCAGAAATCACCAAGAGCTGTGGCAGCTCCAGAGGACAAGGGAGGGGAAGAAGAGAAGGTGAAATTCCACCCTGAACCTGGCAGGGCTGAGCAATTAAAGCCCAGTCAATCCAGGAGCAGTCCTCTGGGAAATAACGCAGCAAGTGAACGGAGCAAAGAAAAATCTTTCAGAAAAAGGAAATGATGAATGGTGGCAGGTGGCCTGGTGCAGCTCTTCTCAAGGTGATAGGAGCAGTGCAAAGTGAATTCCTGAAAGTTAAGCTTTGAACCCTGTGTTGTGATTTGTGTCTCCATGTTGTTCTCTGGGCAGTTCAGAATGGCTGTGAAGGGGGAAGATTTACATGGATATATCTGCCAGGCACTTCTAGTTTTTGTTGTGGGAAGGCAAATTCTATTTGGGAGTTAATAAGATGTTTAAACATTAATAGTACTAAATACCATAATGATATATACTGTGTAAACTCATACCAGTAGCACTGTGCCATTTAGGATCTAAATTAATACAGGAAAAGAAGGAACACAGAATTCAGGGGACAAAACAAGTGGTAAGGGTTTAAAATGTACTTTAATTTCCTACTGCAGTTAGCCCAAATGTTTGCCTGATGTTGCTTCATCCCAAACCATCTGCTTTACACAGCAGGGGCTATGTTTTCAATTGGAGTCTTCCTCTAAGTAACCTAAGATTTCTTCCCTGAATCCCAGAAACCTTACCAGCTTAAACACTGCCAAAATCTCAGGTGTCTCTGCAGGGCATTTAAGCTTTGTCAAGGTTTTGCCAGAATTTTTTACTGAAATGCCGATTTCTGGTTATCTATGACTGAGAATATATTTGTGGTTAGACCTATACCACAGTAAGAATTGAATTATAGCTGGAAATAGGTGACAAGTTTGGTTTTAGTCAGGTTTGGTTTTAAGCTGAATCCAGTTTTGGAGCAGGATTTGGGCTTATTTGTACCATTGCATGCATGCTGGTCCCAGGGAGAGGGATCAAGAAGGCACCTTGGAGGGGACAGGGTATTCTTGCTCCAATGGCAGCAGCAAGGACCCCCCCCAGTTACCACTGTGTGAAGTGCTTTCAGTGCTCATCATGTTGATGAATCAGACAGGCCAGACAACAATTTCAGTTTGCTCGTCTTTCACTTTTTGCTCTTGCAGGGTTTTAGAATTTTATTTTTTCTGGGAAGCAAGGGGATGTAGGAAAAAAGGAAAGAGAACTGGGATTTTTTAGGCATTTTTAAAATTTTTGTCCATCAATGAGGCTCTGAGTGGCAGCCATTCAAATGCAGCAATACAGCAAACATAACAAAGAAAGAGATACCAGGAAAGCTGGATAGCTGGAAAATAAGTGTGAGGAAAGTAATAAAAATGAGGATCAGATTGGAAAAAGAATGCAAAATACTTGATGTGAGGACAGAGTGTTTGGAAAGGGTGGAAAGGCACAGAGAGCTCAGAGATTTCTAGCAGGTGTTGAGCCTGATGCACACATCCTTTGCACAACAGCGAGTGGCTAGGCAGGGAGAATACAAAGAAGCATGACTGACATAAGCACAGTCACCATGCCAATGAGCACAAGTGGCTGTATATATTAATAGGCCAGAGGGAAGATGTGAATGCAACAGGAGTGCAAGCTACTGAAGGTGAGCCTGATCATCAGCAGTATGTGGAAGTAGGGTGAGAAATTGACATCTGGTTGCACTGCTCGCTCTCTCTGGGGAAAGGGGGCTGTTCAGATAATTTGGAAATGTGCCTGCTGAAGACAGCCCAGGTATTCTGAGGTTGGAGCAGGGGATGGTGATGGTGGGGCTAGGTAACATGCAGCTAACAGCACAAAATTACCCAGGGGAGCTGAGCCTCTGCAGCCATTGGGGACAGATGTTATATCATCAGGATGGCCTTTATTGGCCATGTTAGAGAGCAGCCTGCAGCAATGACTCCAGGGCTCCAGCTGCTCTCCTGGGCACCATAGCAGGGAGCTACCCCTGCCCCTGGTGAGCAAACCTGGGCCACTGTGGCCCCTGGAGGCCAGACAACCAGTCTCAGCTCATGTGACACAGCTCAGGCTTCCAGAATTTAAACTGCCTGCCTCGTGCTTTTCCTTATTTCTAAAACATAGGCACAGGTAGGAAGGCACTCCCTATTTCCTGTCCTCATCTGAATGCCTTGGTGCTCTTCCCCATCTCTCTGGCAGTGTAGCTGTTCCCTTTCTGTGGATTATCCTGGCTCTGTCACCCTCTCAGTGAGCACAGTAAACATGCAAATGGCCTGGGATGTTTTAGCACTGGGGACAGCTATTCTCCTTGCTGATTGACAGCCAGGCCTCCACTGGCACGTTGGGTTTTGTGGTATGAGGGTGAATGGATATGTCAGTGAATGTATCAATGGATATGTCAGATAAACAGTGGAGCTTTCCTAAATGTTTCAGGAGCTATTGTGTGTCTCTGTGTATGTACCCACACATGGACTTCTTGCTGCTTGTGGGAGACCACTTTGCTCTCTGAATGCAGATGGTTTCTGCTTTCACTGTGGCTCTTCATTTTTTGCTGTGGCTTCTCCTCACTTCCCTCCAGCATTAGAGCCACCTTCCACAGAATTTGCTCTTGCTCAGTAAGCAGACCCCCACTTTTGTGCTCCACACCCCTGCCATTGCTTTGCTTGGTGGAATATTAGCAAGCCATTTGCCTATGGAGTTTGCATTTGAAGCATCTCACCTAATTTCATCTTTTTTATTCAGTTCTTCTACCTGCCAGTGGCTGCTCCTGGTTGAGAAACATCTGCTTCCTAGGTTTTTTCCCCCAGTCAGGTTTCTAGCCCTTTTATTTCCTTGCAAAAGGCTCTCTGTTGTGTTTGCACACTCATTACATGGCACCTGGTGGTTGTAGTAAGTCTGGCAGGTGCAAATGTGCAAACAAAATAGTTTCTGAGGTATTTAAGAGCAAACCCAGTAATTTTGTACACTTTTAATATTTGTGTTTCTTTGAGGGAATTCTTTTCTTTTGTTACAAACACCTGAAGACAACCTTGGCTGAATTTTTAGTTGTTCATTTTTTAGCAGGTTTCTACAGGTCTTTGTGATTTCTATCTTCATTCTCTTTTCCATGTGGAGGTGGATAAGGAAAACTTGCAGGAATGTGCTAAAATGCATGCATGCAAAAAAAAAAAAAAAAGAAGTTGTGATATATGCTAGCATAATAGCAAGTAGTGAAGAGGGAATTTAGTAGGCTGGAGGAGTTTTCTAAAGCCCTACTCCACATTTAATTTTATCATTCTTAATGACAAATGGTGATTGTGAATATTCATGAATTTTTCCCTGGGTTAATGTCATAACCTTTGCAGTAAAAAGGCTGTTTTCACCGGTAATAACTACCTTTCAATTTATTTATGCATGTTTTTTTTTCTCTTTTTACAGAAATAGACCCCAAATTAACATTCAAAATGCAAGAAAGTAATTTTGCATGTTTGTTTGCTGGGAGGAGGGGACAATGTATTTTATAAGTCTTATCATGTTGCATCTTTATTGAGACAATCCAGTTCTTTACTTACAAACTCTTGAATTTTTATCTCAGCATTATTAGAGTGCTGGAAAAGATGTCTCAATTCAACTTTACTGAAGAGACAACTCAGTATGTAGTATGAAGAATTTGTTTGTCTTTTTAAGCATGAAGAATTTGCCTTTGTTTTTTCCTCAGTTATGCTAAGCATTCATTTAGTATTTGATCAGTAATTACCTTATATCCTTTCCCCTGGCCAGTATTCCCTCTTCTCCTTCCTTTTTCCTGCCTATGATTATATTTGGTGCCTTGCAGTCATTATGTCTTACTCTGCTGCACTGAACTGGATGTGCCCTTTATCTGTCCATAAGCCTAATTTATTCAAATCATTTTATATTTGCTTGCTCTGTGTACGATTTTACACTTACGTGCTATCAGCAAAAATTTCCACTTTAAAAATTATATCCCCTGTGGGCCATTTATATAAAAGTTGAATAAAAATGGGTAGGGTGCTTAAATTTGGGAGAACTGCCTTGTTCCTGTCCCTCTAGTCACCCTGAACTGTGCTGTTTTGCTGACACCTTGCTTCTTGTCCCACAGATAATTTGGAAGGCATTTGCTGTTGTGCTTTTTCTGTACTGTGCTTTACTGATTCTACAGAGCAATCTCACTGTGTCGGGTGCAGCACCAAATGAATCTCTCCCATCTGGATAAATTACGCCCATCACTTCACTTTTGACTCTCTGTTGAGAAATGTATTGAGAGGACTTGCTGCACATTTGACAGACATGACATGAATCCGGCTGCCTCTCCTCCCTCAGATGGCCATTTCTGCATGTTGCATAACCCCATCCTGTATTAATGTTTCCAATATCCTTCTGTGGCTGCAGCTGGTATTACTGGTGAATGGACTCCTAAATCCTCCCTTGACTTAAAAAAGAAAAAAAAATTGTTTTGTTTTGGTTTCAGATACTATTATTTTTAAAAGGTAAAGTTTTGGAGTAGTTACTTTCTAGGCATCTCCAGATACACCATCCTCAGGAAGCTATCAAGCAGTATTACTAAAGGTTTGCCAATTTCCCTTGCTATTTCCTTCCAAATTCAGAGATGCAGTTAATCTAAGTCTCAGGTCCTGTCAACTTTTAATAGTTCTAATTAACTAACTACCTGTCCAGATTGGATGATAAAGCCTTTTAACATTTCATTTTTTCCCCTCATGAAAATGGATCCCTGTTTCCGGGATGTGACCTTCAACTTCTTCTGTAAATACTCAGGCAAAGGATATTAATTCAGGCTCAGTGCAGCATCAGTCTCATCTGTCACTGACTTCTCACTCATTCCCTTTCATGGCCTCACTGATTCCACCCCTGGTCATCTGCTTTTCATATGTCAGATGAAAGATCTCCATTGAGTTTCTTCACATCCTTGCCATTTTTAAAAAAGCATTTGCTACTCCAGCGTTTCCTGCCAGTGTTTATAATTGCTCCATTTTGAATGCAATGTCATTGGCAGACCTGCTAAGTAATATAATAACAGTGCAAGAGAGGAAACTGAAACCGTGGCTGGGGCCTGGGTGGCAAACTTCCCTGGATCTGGCTATACTGAAGTGGAAGTGGTGCTACTTTTACAGAGTGTGCTGCAAGACCAGAATCTGGCCTTGGACGTGAAATAGCTCATAAATTACCCAAGGCTTTTAGCACAGCACAGTGGTGATGCTGCCTCGTGTTAGGGGTTCTAAACAATGTTTTGTAGGGTAATCACATAGAAACATGAAACTTGCCAGAATACGTTTTGGAAGAAAGCTTTTATTTCCTTATGAAGAAAATATCTGAGCAAGTTCTGAAATAAATCCCTTTTTCTTCCTAGATTATAACTGCTGTATGTCTATGCTATTTTTTTGTGTGACACCTCTGTACATTTTTGTGTTTGATTACATGGCTGTGTTTGATTTACTGTGTTGTGTCCATCCCACTGTCATTACAAGCTCAAGTTCCCTTCTGCTAAACTTCTTCTTTCGCACATGAATGTGTTACACACCAGAGACCTGCTGGGAGGTTCCCCATATGCAGGGAGGGCACCGAGGGAGTTGCCTTGGGAGGGATATTTCTGGTGTGCAACTGAGGTGACTCCTGACAGCTCTGTGACCTTTGAGAGGCAGCTAAAACATAAACAGGCCCCCAAGCCTGCAGGCATTGCATGCCTGCTTTTGCAGATTATTCAGCAGACCAAGAGAGGGCAGAGGTGATGTAAAATGACCATAGTTTATCTAGGAGGTCTCTGTAGCCTCCTTCAGAGACCAGGTTTGCCACTGGGCTGGGAGGGCACGCTGCTTGTACCAGCACTTTGCACTGGAGCAGAGCTGTGTAGTGGGGTGAGGGGTTTTTTGTAGGACCAGCTATTGCTCCAGCAAGGATGTGTAGCCATGGCAGCTTGTACCTGTCCCCTCTGTTTTGGAGGGTATGTACACCTTGAAGCTGGCATAGAGAGTGCTGCTGCAGAAGCTCTTTTAGCTTAGCAGTAACTGCATCTTCTACCTTTCTTTTTTTGGTTTTGTACCTTAATGTCCTAAATCATATTCTCTGTGTTGCTTAATACCACATCTGGCATTCTTCCCTTCCTTGTTGGTTTATGTACACATTAAATTAGAAAGCAGTCCTCTACCAGATCAAGCTTTGCTTCCTCTCCTTAATCTACTCTGAGGTCTAGATAATTAAACTCTCCCTCTGTCACTGCCACAGTATTTCACATGTTTTGCTTCTTATATGCTATGCTTCGCACCTCCCTCCCAGTCAAACTGTGCACAACACATTCATTTTAGTACCTCTTCAGTGTAGGTATAATCCTTAGTGCTCTGCTACAACCTAGTTTATCCCAGGCTTCAGTTTTCAAAATGGGCCAGATTCTTTTTTGGAAACATTAGAAGCCTCTAGAGATGAAAAAGGAAGGGAGGGAAAATTAGAAATATTTCTCTGATTCTTTGTGCACAAGGCATGGTCAGCTCTAGCCAAGCCTTCAGTAATTTAAATTCAAAATTGTTCCAACTTTTTTTCAAAATACAAATAAGGTGTTGTACTTCTGTACATGGTTGTTTTCCCAGTTAAACTTTTTCAGTCAGCAAAAGCATAAATAATGTGATATCATTGGAGGAAAAAAATTCCTGTGCTCTTTGTCATGTTCTGTAGTGGAAATACCACTGGACAGCATTATTGATTTAAATATGTTGGTCTATCCCAGGATATGACTGGCTTCCAACTTTTTCTGAAGAAGATATACAGAAATTCTCATTTCTCATTTTGCTGTCTGTGTTTTTCTCTGATTTGATATGTGATAATCAAAAGTCTTCCTGCCAACCAGTGTAGGTATTTTTTAGTGCCTACAGGGTACTAAATATTGGTATTTATGTTAAAGTTCAAGTAGTACATGGTTGTACTTTAGCACAGCACTTGCTGTTTCTTTCCACATGGGAAGACATACCAACTTCACTGGTAGTTTGGTTTCATGAAGGTGCGTAAAGGACCTGTGTAAGCAATAGCAGTTTTGCCTTCAGACCAGATAGTATTTAGAGGCCAAAACAGCAAGAAAAATTCCCTGACATCTGAGCATATTGTGTTTGGTCAGAATTGACAAGGAAGGCAGTACTTTGAATGTTTGTGTAGAAATGACATTGGAAATCTTCACGTGGCCGACTTAAACTGAAATCCTAGGTAGAGGAGAGAGCCGCACCACTGCCTGCCCATGTACCTGCAATCACCACAGCCAGAAAGACTCCTGAGGGTCATGGATGTCTTTTACTACTCAGCTCAACACCGAGGTTGGAAGAGTTGACTTTTTCTTTTTATATTTCCAGCTGAAGGGCCTTCTCAAGGCCCTTTGTTGTTCTCCAGCAGCAGCCAGCACATCAAATCACAGCCTGCATCTTTCCACCCCTCTTTTGTCGCAGTAGAGGGCCAGCAGCCTCCATACCCTTTCCTCCCTGCGCAGGGAAGTGAGTGTTGCTGTTACATTTGCCAGCCCCCCTGGGAGACTGAGGAATGAGGCTGAGCTCCTGAGACCTGAACATATAATTTGTAACACGCAATTTATGTCACATCGTACCTAGCTGGAGTTCTAGTGCCTGGAGTACCTGAAATACCTCTACGAATAGATCATGTCATGTCAAAAATGAAATGGAAGGCGATAGTAATTGTGGACTATATAATTAGAAAGCAAGAGTGTCTAACTAATGGCAACACCTGGAATACCTGCACAAAAAGCTAATCAAAAGTCAATTTGAAATCCAGGGAAAGCCTATATGGCTGTTTCTGCCCCTTAAAAAAACTGCTCAGAACATTGGAAATTACACTCTGATCACACTTCTGCTGGTGTGAACCACATGAAAATAAAGCCTTAAACAATAATCTGACTCTTCAAGAAGGTTACATGCACATAAATGTACGAAGCTGGACATGATAGGTTTTTCTAAATGTAGAATCTATCTAGCAAATCATGGCGATTCCAAGTCTAATAAAGTTTCCTTGATGTTATGGAGTGTAAAAGTCTGTTAGAAGTACAGGGTAGGAGGAGAAGGAGGAGGGAGAAGCAGCTTTAGGGCCATGTGAAAACAAAGCCTTTCTTCTCCTTTTAAATATTTCTGCTGAGCCTGATTGAACACAGGATGAAAAGCTGCTATCTTGAGATTTGAGGAAAGCAAAGGATTTCTGTTTCCACTATTACATTGTAAAGTTCTTTACTGCATGAAAGGTCATCCCTTCTAAACGTCCTCAGGCTTGTGGCTTAAGTTTTGGGGGAGCAGATCTTCTGATATTATGGAAATCTATTATCAGTAGGATGTGGTATCTCTGAGTAATCCACCTGGTTAGGAACATTAGCTCTCTATTCTTTATATTAATTTTACATTGAACCTTAGCTTGGTACTTTGAGAATGAGGTTTTTACTAGTAAAAGTGGCATAGAGGGGTGGTGTGTTTTGAGAAAAACTCTCTGTTGTTACATGGTAAGAATGGCAGAGTAATGATCTGAGGTGTTGTACTGAGACTGGCAGTCACAGTGTCAGTATGAGCAGTGGGGTCTTACAGAATTGAGCTTAATATTTGATGTTGTATTTGAACTGATGTTTCTTTCTGTCATATGGACTGTCAAAACCACACCTAGAATGCATTAGAGCCTTGTCATGACAATTGTTTGGAAAAAAACAAAACAAAACCCTTCTAGAAAACATCCTTCTGTCAAAATACAGCATTTTACAAAAATACAAAATGTTTCATGGAAGTGTTTGTTTCTCGGGGAAAACTTTCCAGGGTTAAGCTGGAATTCTTAGGGAAAAAGAAAAGAGAAAATTACTCCCTGGGAAATAGTGTGACCTGGGGCAGTGAAGACTCCATATATGTCCAGCCTGGGTGTAGGGGTGATCTGTACTGCACGTCTGCCTATTTATCTGCCTCTCCAATTTCTCTGAGCCTTGTCAGAGGTGTCTTGTGGCATGAATGGTTCACCATTCTCTGGTCCAAAGAGTTACTCTGTAAGTCAGGGGTTAGATTCCTGGTATCCACCATAGAGGACAGAGTTCCTGTAGGGATAGAGCAGGACATAATGTAAACTCACCTTTTCCACTTCTAAGAGAGCAAGTTGGTCACCTTGTTATTACTCCTGTGGTGGATATGGGTCCAAATGTCCCTATTAACATTTTCACTTTTAGAAAGGTTTTCCTTCAAAGCTGAAGTAAAAGCCAGGTCTGAAACTGAGCTTTCCCTCCTGTCCCTGAAATAAATTTGTTATATTCCTGGTTGCTTCTCAAGTGCATTGTCCAGCAGGTAAACCCACCATGAAACAGGCTGTAGTCCAGTAGATGCTAGACCCAGTCATGTGTGGTTGATATGCAGGCCTTACCAGCAGTCAGGGGGAAGGTTTTATGTGTTCGGGTGAGCAGAAGGGGAAACCCTGCCTACCAACAAGTCTTCATCTGGGCTCATGTCAGCTCCACAGTTTGAAGACGGTGGTACATCCTCTTCTATGAGAAATAGCTTCAGTTGTGATATGTGTAGTACAAACCAAAAGTTAGCTTCACTTTGAAGACAGGACAGGGTTAAAGTCAGGTTCTGTCTGCTGCTATGTATTGAGTTGTGTAGTATGCTAATGAAAATAGTGTTGGCATGAACAATGCACAGTTGTGCTTTCAGCAGTATTTTCAGGTCAAGAGCACCCTCTTGCATTCTCAGTCAATTATGTCTCAAAGTGGAGGGAAGCAGGACTGTAGTCTGCTTCCTTCTTCCCTCATTTCATGTTATTTGTTGTTTGAAGCAGGTGGGAAGAGGCAAGCAGGCTCATCCTGGACCCTGCTGTTTTAAGAGACTGGTCCGGGTACAACTCATATAAGAGCTATGATCTCTCTTTTTCTTCTTCTTCCTCGTTTCATGACCAGCCACAGCCTATCCCACAGGAAGTATTTCCAAGAGAATAGTGTATCACTGATATCTTCATCATAAACCACTTAAACACAGAATCAAAGACTCACCTTTAGACATTTCCATTGAAGTTGTTTTCAAAGAAAAATATGAAGAGGCAAACTCTGCTCTCCCTGATATGCTTATAAATCTGTGCAAATCTACTGAAATCAAGAGCTAAAACTGAAATAAGGCCTGGAAATTTTGCCTTCTGGCTCAGAAAACAGGACTCTTCAACAGGCCTGATTCATTGTGGAGGAAAGCCAACTCCACACCAAATGTTCATATTAATTGGATAATCTGATTTAGGACTTGACTGGTGAGGCAAGGTGACCCCCTAAAGCATTGAGTTCAGTCAACTTGAGCTATTCTTAAAATGTAAGAAATTATTGAAGACAGGCACTGCTCTAACTGCAGAAGGGCAGAGATTTGAAATGTATTATTATTGAGTGACTGCGCAGCCTAGTCCCAGACTGTGATGCAAGTATGATGGGTGCTGAAAAAAATGGGCATTAAGGACAGCAAGTCCCACATACTTTTCCAGGTGCAGGGGAGACATATAATATTCAGGTATTAGTTCACTACTATGATACTTGTAGGAAAGTAGGGGATCTTTGTTCTGTGTCCTGTTGTCCAAGCCCAGTAATATGCAGACACCTTCCAAGTGTCTCATCTTTGGAAGCTGACCCATCAAAAAAAGGCACTCTTCCAAATGTCCTGCTGTGAATGGCAGCCTGGCCCCAAACCCAGTTGATCTGATCCACATGAAGAAGTGGATGGGATAATTTGAGCAGGTAAGTTGCTTGAATGGCTTTGGAATAGAAGTGAAAACTGCAATTTTGCTTATTGTGTGCTGTAAGCTACAGGTGAACTAATGTCACAGTTCCTGTTATAACTTCACATTGCAAATAGGAATGTATGTAGGAATAATATGGGAAATACTGTTTTTTATTTACAAATTATTTATTTGTAGTAATTGTATGAACTTGAACACAATGATACAGGGGTTTTATTTATTTGAAATTTTAAAAAGAATAAATAGAATTGGTGTGTTCCATCCACCTAAAAATATCCAATAATCTATTATTAAATCATTAAAATATTTTAAACAAAATAGGCTGTAATATTTTTACAAGCAGTTAGCTTATGAAGGTGGTATTTTCCTTCCATATGCAATAAAACGCATTTCACATGCATGAAAAACTAGTGCACCAAATTCCAGGCTATAAATAAGGCAATTGTAAAATGTAAATGCTTAGAAACACTAGCAAACTTCAGCCAACAAAGCCGGGATCAGAAATTTATACCCTCGTTACTGGTAATTACAGTTGCGTTCTTTACTGATCTGTATTCCCAGCCAAAGCATAAAAGTGTCCTGGTGCATTACCTGCTTGGAACTAAGTCACCCCGAGCACACATGTTCCAGAAAGGCAGTCTGTGGCCATGCTAGCTCATGGAGCTCTGCTATGTGCTGCTGTAAATGTACCTGTCTACCTTTTAAGCAAAGTAACTGAAAGCCCCTCAGGGTGTTCTTACGAAATGTAAATTCACTGACTTGGAGACCTCAGCATAAAATCACTGCTTTAGTGGATGGCAGTTTAACCCCCTCCTCCCCCTAACAAAACATGGAAAAAGAAATTCAGTCCCATGGTTGTTTTTTACATACATGCAGCATTTGTCTTTTTTCTTCTTCTTTGACAAAATAAGTAATTTAGGCATGTAAAAGTAGCTGTTTTTTTTTTTTTTTTTAACAGCAACCAGCAATAAATTCTTAATGCTCTTGTGACAGATTAATCTCAACCTGTCAATAATTCATATTTGAAGCTTCCGCTCTTCAAGAATGACTTGTGAGGAAAGATGAGCCTTCTTTTGGGTTCACACTGACGCCTCCTGCCAAATGTTATTAATATGCTTAAGAAAAAAACACATGGGAACTTAAATTCATTAGCAGTCATCTTGTAAATATTTTGACAATGCTGCATGAATCACATCGTTTTCTTTGAATGATGTGCAAACACACATGATTAATGCGTCTTCACAGTCCAACTAACTAGTCTTGGTTACATAAAATTACCCATCCAGAGTGGCAGGCACCTACATATTTGACTTCAGGGGAACTGTTGCAGTTCCATTGTAGCTGATAACTGGGCCCTTTTCCATGTGGAGTGGGGTGCCAAGCGCTGCCTGTCCAGTTCCAAGACCACTAAACTGTAGCCATGAAGCAGCAGCAAAACACAAGTGCCCTAGGGATGAGAGCTTGTTGCCTGGAAGGCTGCTGTGACTTGAGCACCTTCAAGAGTCAGTCATTCAAGTCTAAAAGTAATTTTGTAGTAAGATGGCTTTCTTGACGGGACGGAAATTCCAGGACATGTTAGAGAAGTCCTCAGTACTGTTAACCAAATTCTGATTCTGTCAATTTGAAAAAGGGAGATCTAAGAAATTATGGAAGTCATAACCAAAATTTCTCGCTGAATGGTTTGGGTTGGAAGGATTATGTAGTTCCAATACCAGATCTCCATCCAACCTGGTCTTGAACACTTCCAGGGATGGGACATCCACAGCTTCTTTAAGCAATCTTTTCTAGTGCCTTGCCACCCTCACAGTAAGGAATTTCTTCCTACTATCTAATATAAACCTACCCTCTTTCAGTTGGAAAATTCCCCATTGCCATCCCACTACAAGCCCCTGTAAATAGTCTCTACCCTTCTTTCTTGTAGACTCCCTGATTCTTGTGGGTATTAGGAGGCCACAATGAGGCCTCCTCATAGCCTTCCCTTCTCTAGGCTGAACACACCCAATTGTCTCAGCCTTTCCTTGTGGAGAGGTTCTCCATCCATCCATCTCATCATTTTGGTGACCTCCTCTGGACTCACTCCAACAGCTCCTCATCCTTCCTGTGTTGGGCACCCCAGAGCTGATGCAGCCCTGCAGGTGGGGTCTCACCAGAGCAGAGCAGAGGGGCAGAATCCCCTCCCTGCCCTGCTGCCCACGCTGCTCTGGATGCAGCTCAGGACAGGTTTGGCTCCCTGGACTGTGAGTACTCATTACTCTCATCCACCAGCACCCCAAGTCCTTCTCAGCAGGGCTGCTCTCAGTATGTTCATTTCCCAGTCTGTATTGATAAGGTGTAAACTTCCTCACAAAAGGCTTCCTTTTTTCTGTTACTTTTTCACCCTATTGAAAGCAGTTAATGGAAAGTCACCAGTCTTAATGCATTTCAATAAGCTGATTCTCTTTGGGATCTTTCAAAGGCAATGATAAAACAACCTTGAGTTTTAAAGCATAGTGACACTTTATGTAAAAATGTTCTCCAGAAGTTTTTCTGTATGTTGCTAATGATGTAAACAATAAGCTTTCTTCCATTTAAAAGTCAAAATGCTACTTTTCCTTGTCCAGTTCTCCAAATATGTTTGGGCTCTAGTCATCATATCTCTGTTCTTTTGTTTTCATCACCCCCCCTTTTTTTTTCTTCTTTTTCAGATGAAGTAAACTTATTTCAAAGACTTGCAAATTGATACTGGTTGTCTCCTGCCCTAAGTGCTATACAAACATAGAGAAAGAAATGGTCCCTTTCCTGAAGGTCTTCCCTCATGATCTAAAACAAGAAGGAGCTGATGAAGATGTACTAAAATAGGTCTTGCAGGTCAGCAATGTTGGCTGGTAGGCTTGATTGAACAAGCTAGAAAAAAATGTAATTGTCAGTATAAAAATTGCAAAGTTCTTTTCAGTGCCAGATCAGAGCATCAGAGCCAGATCAGAGATGTGTGCAGAAGCCAGGGAGACTTTTCTCATGATATACTAAGGGAATAGATCGCACTCATTCTGTTCTCAGGGCTGCGTATGAGCTGCTAGACAAAGCCTAAAAGGGCGCCTCACAGGGGCTGCAAGAAGGGGTGCAGGCAGGACTGCAGCCTAGGGAATAAGTAAGAGGAAAGCCACCTGAGCCCTCCTGTTATATCATGCATTGTTCCTGATGTGCTTAATTTATTTCTCTGAGGCAGGGTGGTTCTGCCACTATCTCTGAATTAATCACAGCTGGTTTCTCAACCCAAGCAAATTCTCACAGAAACTTGTTTCTCTCTCCTGTGCATGCATGCAAGAAAGAAAGTGCTATAGTCACATTTTAGATTAGAACTCGATGATATAAGCACAAGACACATCATTAACTGCAGGAATCTGTTAATACTCATAATCAATAAATGGCTACAGGACTGTTTCTTGTATTACAGACACAAAGCGATGCATAGTGTTTGCTAACTGCTGTTCACTTCTAAATACTGCATGTTACTCACTCATTAATTACTGCCACAATTTTCAGGAATTATTCCAAAATTAATGTGCCTCTAAAACACTCTATCTCTTTCACATTTGGGAAGTGCTATTCAACATCTGATTTTTCATACAAGTTTTCCGTACAAGCTTTGCTAAAGCTCTTTGAACATGTCATCTTAGCACATAAAAACATGACATGGGAATGGCTACAAGAAATGGGAATGACTACAAGAAATGAGATGGTGTGAAAAGTTTTGGAAGCAGTGAAATATCACCATTAAATGTAAAATTAATGTGGCATTCCTACATCGTGAAATTCTTCCTTCAAACTATGAACCAGGCAATACTGTAAAAAGTTTGAATGCAGACTACTTAATAATTCAGGTATTGGTTCAAATTTTAGAAAAACTGATTTATTTGAATGTATTTGAGCAATATGAATGACATAATGGCATAAATAATAACCTGTAGAGACTCTGCATCCTTCATTAGCATGGATCCCAAAGTAAAGCATCAGTTGTGGAAATGAAGCCACTGCTTCAAGCACCTCTGCAGCTGTGTTATAGATCCAGTCTTCCCCACTGCCTCTGGTGAGCCATTTATGAATTGCAGGGATTCAGCATCACAGATGAGTGAGCCAGTCTCTGTTAGGAAAGAAATATCATCTGTACAGAGAGTTGCAGAGAGAGAGGGGCAGGCAGAGATGTAATTATTTACATGGCACATAGCTCCTTATGATCTCTAATGACTGAAAATACTGGGAATGATTTTAAGTGTCATTTTAAAAAGCACCACAAATAGTAAGTAGCACAATCCCCACTTCACAGGACTCTTTCAAGAACCAATCTCATAGTGCCAGTCCACACAGCACTGAACATGTAGAGCTCTGGGAAAATCTTGACATTTATTTAGGTGCTTACAAGGGAGAAGAAATCTTCTGAAAATTTAGTCCCAGCAGCAGGGGTGCAAGGCCTTTGGTAAATTCTTATCAATAGCTGGATTGTAAAGCTGGAGATCACACAACAGCCTTGGAGTAAATCAGTATTATGCACTGTTAATCCACACCCACTCTCCAGCCAAAACAAATAAAATAAAAGCTCTTAGTGCATTACAGTAATGCAAAGCCTAAGATAATGCAGGGAACGTTCTCTCATGAGCCACAATGTTCAGCTGAGGTTCTGAGCACTGGTGATCACAGCATGGCAAAGCATACCCAGGAAGATGTGTCAGGGACAGAAAGGGAGGCAGAACAGGAAAAGTACCCTACCAGGGGCTGGAGGATGGTGTCTCTCCATCTGTCACACCACATGTGCCAAAACCTTTACACTTCTGCCTGCTCTGTACTGGTCTCAGCATTCATGGTAACCTGCCCATTGCCTGCTCTGGCACTACGGTCTCATCCAGTCAAAACAATTAAATGCCATTTCATATTCCTGTGCTGCTCTCCCTAAAGGCCTTTATCATGAAGTTTTTGCACTGCTCCTCTTTGACTCTGGTTAGATCAAATGGCAAGTTGAGATATTTGCTGCTCTATTAAACCCTTTGCATTTATCACCTCTGGTTCCTTATCACAGTCTGTTTTGTCTGTGCACTGAAGCCATACTCAGAAGACAAACTCTTAAAGGAGAACAAAATCTTCCTAGGCACAAATTTCTACAGTGCATAGTGAGTAGGGTTGCAAAGTGCTTCAGTGAAAATAAGCTCTTAAGCTATGTAGTAGATGAAGTAATGAGTTTTTATTATTGAAAAATTATTCTGTTCTATTTATTAATTTGAAAAGCAGACGGTGGTTGTGAAGATGGAGGAGGTCAGTATTGTGGTGGTTCCCTTTAGTAGTAACTAAAGGTTGATACAGTTTGATGTGGTTTGGGTGCATTGATAAGGGTTGAAGATGAATTAGTATATACAAAATGAAACAAAATCATAACCATAGCTAGCACATGATCTGCTCCCTGGATTCAAAAAGACTAAATGGGTACTGGCCCTGAAGGACTGACCTGCAAAAGAGATATACACATTACACAGCTAAATATGGTTGAAGATTGTACAGTTTCATGTTCAGCTCCTGTAAATACATTAGTGTACTTTGATCTCCAAGGCTGCCAAGCCAGCTTCCACTTTTGTTAAATCAGATGGGTTTTTTGATGAATCTGCAGTGGATGTGGTGGTTTGTTGAGTATTACATGGAACTAAAACTTCTGATACAAGCAATTGTGGACCATCTAAGACAAAGAGCATTAACAATTAAGCTTTGGTGGCAGTATTTGGTAAAAGAAAGATACATTACCCTAACTTTGGTTCCTTAACAGCTGAAAGGACTGCTAATGTTGTGAAGTGTTGGACATGACTCTGAGGAAAGTATGAATGTAAACTTGGACTAAATGAGTAAAAGAAGGTTAATTTTGAATTGAATATGAAAATGGTTCAACTGTAAATTTAGCCTGAAAGTTACCTAGAAAACAGCCTGAATTTTTGCATTGTAACAGAAATGTTACCAGCTATTTGATGAATGTATCATTGCATATGAAAATGTTTGATTAGAAACTAGTGACCAGCAATGATACAGAGCACAAGAGATTACACAGAAATGTACTGAGGAATGCAGAAACAACTGGCTCGTATTAATACTGTGACAGCAAATACAGCTAAGCTATCAAGATAGTAGAAAGGCTTTCTAGCTTTAATACAAATTCCCAAATTGTTTTGGCACTGAACTCAGAATTGCAAAGGCAGACACATAGGAACATCATAGGAACGCAAATAGCTGCTTTTGCTGAAACATGGAAATGCTAACCTTAGTACTAAATGGAAAAAAACATGATTTGGGGAGACATCAGTAAAAAAGCTGAGTTTTGTCAGGTGAGAAAATGAGGTCAAAGAAAAAGAAATGTACTTTCTTCTAATGTTTAAGGAGGCAGAACCAAAGCTGAGTTTCAAACTGGCAGAAAAAAATTGAGGGAGATAAAATGATGCAGGAATCTGACTGGGAGGGCAGCTAAATCAAAGAGGTAAGAATTAATTATCTACCCTGAGGTATAATACACATGGCACAGTTTAGGTGGCCCTACAGAAGCAGCAAATCAAGCTTAGCAAGAGGTTTGGAATCAGAAAAACTGGAAAAAAAAGAAAAAAGAATCAATTTATTGCAGAGGGAGAGAAATTTATAATAAACGGGAAGTAAGGTATAATGCAAAGTGAGTATGTGGGATTAGCTAGATGTATTGTTTTCTTCTTGAGCAATATGACTGAACATTAATATAGCTTCTATATGTGGAAAAAGTAGCTAGGCTTTGCAGGGAAAGCTTTAATATCTTAAGATATGGTTCTCAACCTAGAATTTGAGGAGAAACACTGCATTTGTCACCCCACTCACCAAAATGATACCAGGGAGACTAAGTTAGATGGGCTGATGGACTGTACACACAACTCCTAAATCAAAACCTTTATCTGTCCAATTACCTGCTATGGCTGGTCTAAATGGTACCCCAAACCATAGCTGTACAATAATGTCACTAGATGATCCTAGTCCTTAGTCTGCATATGGCACTTGAGGGCAAAAATGAGTTTAGGTTGAACATGGAAGTAATCCATTCCCTTTACTGATGTATGCTAAAGCTGTTAGAGTGTATGCAGAGGATACCATATTCTGCTTATGTACCTGACTTCATCTCAAGTGCTTTAAAGGGTGGTCAGAGTGAGGGGAAACATCAAACAAGAAGCTTTAACTGAGATGGGAGTATGACTGAAGGGAAAAATGCAGGTTAAAATTGTTGAGCTTTTTGCAAATTACAGCAACTGAATAATCTATTCCCTTTCCTCCTACTGTCAAGTCAAACAATGTACAACTGGAACTGAGAGAACTGTCTTTGTGAGAGAAACAGCTTGTGATCATTAATATGTAGCTTATGTTTTCTATACTGTGTCAAGCCTTATATACACTTTTCCTGGGTCATAACCAGCCACAGCCAGGAGACAGATAGCTTCCTAATGAAATGGAAGCATTATGATATCTAACTTTTATTGCTGTTATTGAGCCAGAAGACTTCCCTGCTTGCTAGGTCTATTTCCCAGCCTACAGATAAACCCTTTTGGGTAAAAAGGACCAGAGGAATTAGTGTTATTAGAGACATGTGTGTATATGCATATTCCTGTGTATTCTAAGACTCTTCCTAGCAATTTAGAAAGCCTTTTTAAAAGATATACCCAGTGTACAACAATGATCTTCATAAATCCTTTATTGGGCAGTCTTTAATAGTACCTCTTAAGGCAGTTCCTTTTCCAAGATGGAGACTGAAGTGAGGTTCAAAACTTGGTTGAAGTTGTTGACTTAATTGTGTTCGGACTTCCCAGCAATGCAAGAGGTGACACTCTTCCCCTCATACAACACACATACAGTATTAGTTACTTCTGTTCTGAGAACTCTGAATAGATTATCCTTAACAAAGAGAGAAGAGGTGAGACTTTCAGCCCTTTTGCTCCTTTACACCAGATAAAAGGGAAGGAGTAAGTTAAAGCTACCCTCAGTAATCTTTGTCCAGCTAACAGAGATTGCTGGGAGCACAGCAGAAACCATCTATGAGGGTTCCATTTCCTCTCTGGCATATATGGGCAAGTACAGTACTTGGAGTGGAGAGGCAAGGAAAAAACCACCAGTCTGGGGAGAATAACCTTGGAATGTTTAGAAGACTGCAGAATCTTCTTAATTTTATCATTGACTTCTTCAGCACCTCAAATCAGGATGATGTAAAGCTCTAAGACACCTTCTCACTCTGGAATAACTGTGATTTTTGTCTTGCATTAGTGGCAAAATATATAATCAATTAGAATCACATAAAACAGGAAGGAAACATCCTGTCATCCTGTTACTTGGAGACGAGAGATTTCCTAAATATAATGGTATATATGAAATTTAAAGTGTAATTTTTTTTTTTTAATTCAGTGAGTGGAAACACAGTAAGGAGGAACTCTTGACTTGTTGAATGACCTGAACTGCAAAAACTGAAAAACTACAGAGAAAATAAACAGCAAACAGAAGAAGTACAATTGAACCAGAGGAAACTGTTACAATAGGAAAACTAGCTCTTTGGGTTATTTTTCTGGAGCCTGTCTCCTTTTTATGACTAAGATATATTTCTGCATGGTTTCTCTTTCCCATTCTTTCTTCCTTCTAAATATTGTGATTGAGGAACATGTGAGGGTTGATGGAAAGTACAACACATTGTGGCTGTCCATGAATGGATTGTGAAAGTTCCTGAAGTGTCCAGGCTAGGCTGGAGTACTTGCAATAACTAAACATTATATTACTATACATTATATTACTATAATAACTATACTGTACATTACTCTTAATATATTTATTCATGTTGGTGGCAAGATTTACTTTGAGGGAAATGTTAACAGGTGTTTGATGGAGGAGAAGAGTAAGATTGCAAACTAGAAATTCTTGGAAATTGCTAATATGGTCAAATCTCACAACTGGAGCAGGCTCTTCTAAAGTGATGGATGTGATGTCTCCACTAGGCAGAAGAAAGACCAGTGAGTCAAATCATGTCCACCTTTCCTTCCCATGACAAGATTAATTTTCTTTCTTTCCATAAGGATCTCTAATCCATGCCAGCTGCATCTGCCTTTTAAATCCCTCTTCAGAACAAACTTTTCACTGCAATGCCTGAAGGAAACACCTTGCCAAAGGATAGGTAATTTGAGAGATGACCTTATGTATAGTTAAAGGGATCCTACATGAACCACACCTAGTAGCAACCAAAACCACTTTGATTTGCTACTGCCCCACTGATCGTAGTTGCTGTTAACATATGACTGTCCTACTAATGCTCATATCTTCTTCTCTCTTCCCCTTTTCATTGCTTACCACCTTAATAATTGTATTGCTTCTTAAATTAAATCTGCCAAAAATCTGATCAATATTTTAGTTTGGGTATTCTCTGGATCAGTCTTAGATTGCACTTTGGAAACCTTGTTTCCCTGCACATCTTACAGCACTTGATGCATCAGCCTTCCTATTGCAAATGGACATTTCAGCAGTATGGGTTGGACTCATCTCACCTGTCTTCACCTCCTAACACATAAATCTGAGTCAAGAGAGGGAGATAGATAAGAGTCATTAAGATGCCAGTCAGACTTATCTGTGACCTGTACTCTAAAGCAGGTTACATTATTGACAGCTCAGGTTTGGTCTCCCCAAGGATCACAGCACCAGCAAATGGCCACTGTATAAATGTAAATGTACATATGTACATACAGATATTTGTTTGAAACAGAAATCATTCATAAACTTCCAGTGTTTTGCTAGGAAAAATGGGTGGGTTTGTTGAGTTGGATCAAAAGCAGAGGAAATTTAGGTGAACTGATGATGCTGAAGGGATTGCTGTGGGGTGCAGTGATCAAGGAAGAATATCAGACAAAGAGAACAGTGAACTTAATTCTGGACGCTTCTGTGGGTTTAAGCATGGGGTTATTATCTGTAGATTCATACATCACACTGGAATGAGCAGGATGCACAGACAGATATTTGAAATACAGATTTGATAACAGAAATGAAGGATGAATGACCCTAAAATTCCTAAATATAAAAGGACATTTGTCATGGCTGCAGCAGGAAGTGAACCACAGGAATGTAGATAGAATTATACACAGTGACAAATTTCATATGGTAGGTAAACATGGGAGTTTAGTACCCCTGTCAATGTGTGAAAACATACATTTCTTAAAGATTCATTTCTTTTACATACTCTGTGTATATGCTGCAACTGCATTGTTTTACAGTCACAGCATGGCACAAACAGAAAGCTCGAGTGTTCCTGTTTCATTGAACTTTCTCTTTTGTCCACAGTTTGCAGCAGATTTGGCGGGGGGGGGGGGGGGGGCGCTTTAGCAGCTGAGAATGTCCAGAAAGGAGAAGGAATTATGTGGGGGAACGTGAGCAACAGAAAGCTAATTCTGAGGCTTTAACAAAAAGAAAGGCTAAAATGTTCCAGGCAATAAAGTCAAGATATTTAGAATGATACTTTTAATTCCTGATTCAGAACAAGACTATTCTACCATTTAACCCACAGGTTTACACGAGACATAGAAGATACACAGTGTGTCCAAAGAGTCACAACTTGGAGCGTGCATTGCATGGTGCACAAAGACATTAATATTTCTGAGGTAAACAGATAATTGGCTTTCCCAGTATCTTGCTTTTATGGATGCAAAATCAATACCTTTAGGCATACTACTACTTTTACAATAACAGACATTTAAAGAATCATAAGATAATACTTACAGTATGCCTAGAAGAACTAAAGGAAAATAATGTATTGTTAAACAAAATTATTAATGTTCAAAGCATTTGACAACTGTAAAAACAACTCTCTTTCCCAGACAGCTCTATTAAATAATTTTAATTTGCAATAATAGTGGGGTTCAGGTTCTCTCATATGAAACATTAGAGACCTGTTAAAACATCTACAAAAATATTGAGAGAACATTTATTTTGTGGCAGTACTAATCCTAGGTGACAGACAGTGTTCTCATGGCTTTTTTGATGACAAAGACAGCAATAATGCTTCTTCATAAATAGCTGTATGATGACAACAATCTGCAAAATCCAAAGTCATTTGGAAAAAATCTACATTCAGAGAACAGAGTCCTCACCTTTTTTGAAAGATAGTTTCTTTATTGTGGCTTCTTCTGTTTTGATTGAGCCAGATGCCAAGAAATATATTTTGGGATCTATTCTTTAAAACCTGAGAACAAATGATTAGCAGAAGCTGGCAGCAAAATCACAACAGTGTAAAGTTTGCAATAACAAATTTGAGAAACAGTTACCAGACCCCTTATGCATCTTTGCTTTCTCCATGGTTTTTCTCCTGAAGAGCAGGATCATCACTTCCATGTAGATGCCAGGGCACAGCTCCCTTCTCATAGCAGGACTTGGTTCAGCACAGCTGCAATAGAGAACATGGATCTACACTGTCTTAATGGGCCAACTGGCAATCCCTGGCACTGGAGAAGACCAGCACAGCCTCTATATTAATCTTGAATAGCATCATCTTGCCCTCAGGACATCAAATACTGCTGACCTCTCGTAAGTCTGACCCACATCTTGTGATCAGGGCCAAGAAATACACATCAGTCTCAAATTAGCATTCTTCAGTGTCACAACCCCATTAGAATTGGCATAAACAAAACCAAGAAGCACTACTTTCCCCTTCCCACCTCCTGGCTTCCTCCTAGGATGGCTGTGGGCATAAAATAAAGATCATTAAAGAGGACTTTTGTATTAATGATTGAGTGTATGTTACAGTAATCAGATAATGGCTATATCAGCTTTCATTACAAGTCTCAAGAAACCCATCTTTGCTATGCATGATAAACTAATTTCTTCTAGATACTTTGACAACACTGTTGATTAAAGCCTTAATGTTCACTTTATATCTATAAGGCCAATTGTTTTTTGGTCAGTTTATTGCTTTGTGTAGCAGCAAACCTGAATAGTAAATGGGCTTGAGAAGTGTTAAGGAAAACTCCACATACTGAGTGGAGTTCTACCCTAAAGTATTTGCATGAGTGTTAGAGATAGATTGATAGACAGACAGACTTACATACAAAAATATTGAGAGAACATTTATTTTGTGGCAAAATACAGTCCAGGTATAAAAGAAGTAACACTGTTACTTGATCTCAATTGTCACCTAAAATGTCTTGGGCCATTAAGAACCAAGAGTAATAAAATAATAACACTAATTAACAATGGGCATTCCTGTCATCTGCCTAGAGTAACGCTTTTGCAACTTGGAATCAAGCAGATTCAACAGAGCAGTGATAACAAACAAATGTTCAGGAGTGCAGGTATATTGGTCCTTTTTCAATTGGCTGATAAAATCTCCTGGTCTGCCTATAGCATGTTTTAACAAGATTTCTGCGCCTAGGGCTTTGTTTCTCCGGTTCTGCAGACGCAGTGTAAAGCAGGTATGTGACTCCTCCGGGGGGCTAAAGTTACACGCCGGAAGACTCGGAGCACTCGGTGAAACGTGCCCGCCATTGCGAGCGCGTGTGCCGGCAGGGGCAGGGATTCACACCGGCGCGCCAGGCACGGGGCTTTCTCTGGGGGCTCATCTCGGCAGCGCAGCGCGGCTGCCATGAGAACAACTCCTGCCGGCAGCAGAGAGCAGCTTCAAATATTTGTGTGACACCACATTTGGACAGGCTTGCACATGCGTGAGAAAGGATTGCTATCTTGTTGAAACAAGAAAGTTTGCTCATGTCCCTTGTGGTGCCTTCTGTGTCTTGTTCTGCCCTGATTTTCCTGTTAAATCATCACAATACTTTTTTTATCCATATTTCTTCAACTCTTACCAGTTTGTGGGCTTTTTTTGTGTTTGCTTTTCACGGTGTTCATTCTTGCTCACATTTTGCTGCCGTTTTTGGGATTGTAGTGTATTCTTCTAACCACACATTGACATCTGGAATATAATTTCCCTTTCCCAACATCCTCTTTCTTGAGCGTCTGGGTCCACAGCTGTATGTAGGTGAATATTGAAAAGCACTCAGGGAACTGTGGTAAAATGATGGAAACTGGTATTATCTAAACCTCAGCAATTACTTTCTCTGTGAGACAATGCCTACTGCTGAATGTCCTGCCTTACTTGTGGTCATCTAAATGCCAGACACTGTGCTGTCAGCATCCAGCTACTTGCAGCACCTTCTAAACCACCTGATGTGTGGAGAAGCCAGCTGGCCTCTGCACCCCTATTCATCTGTAGAATACCTCTGAAATCAGAGAGAAGCAGGTTCTGGGGACATCAGCAGAGGATCAACAGTACTCCTCTGGGGTCATCCGTCAGTCCTACACTGTGCAGCAGTGGAGTCCCATTTTTATGCCTTCTGACAGTAAAGCCGAAGGATGGTTAACATGACCTCAGGGAACAGTAAGGGAAATGGCCATCCACTGCCTGCTGGTGCTTATTGTAAGTCAGAATGATGGCCTATAGAAGGATACAAAGTGCTTCTGGCACTGAGACCATCTTTGAGTCGTGACTGATTGTCATTCTTCCCAAGGAAGCCTTAACCATAAATAGTAGTAGTATGTGAAATCAAGTATTTGAAAACATAAGCTTATTTCAGACTAGTCTTAACAGTGAAAGTGTGACAACAGATGAGGGGAGCAAAGCATTAACAAAAATGGATAGTAAAATATACATGCCTTTCGTCAGAGTGTGAGAACTGAGATGAAAGCAGAATCTTAGGCTATTTGAATGAGAAGGTAGCCAAAGCTATGGAACATCACAACTACAGAGAAAAGACTTTTCTCTAGAGAAAAACCCCACTAAAATTTTTCTTCCTGTAGAAATTACCTGAATTTTTCTTCCTGTAGAAATTTACTTCCTATAGAAATTACCTGAAATTACACTGCTTTTGGTTTTGTTGCTTTATGAGGTACTGACAAAGTTTGATGTACTTACTACTTTGCTTTCAGATGCTCTTCCAGACCAACAGAACCTGGAATAGTTTGATGTAGCTATCTGGGAATCCCAGGGCCAAAGTCACAGCTCAGTGGTATGAGCTTGATTTTTCATTGCTGTGTTTTACCAGAGGTGTTTGATCACAGTGATATGAAAACCTGACATGAGACAGCTGTCATTCATCTGAAGATGGTGTTAAATTGACAAAACTGTGCTTTTTAATTAATTCTTTATTCTTCCCAATTTAATAAATGTGAAAGTGAAACTAGCTCATCAAAAACTTACATACGGGGTAAAGCAAAACCTGTCACTTCCAAGACAAGTACCAAAATTTAAAAGGCAGCCAAGCCAAGGAGGTTGAAGCTCCAGAATGTTTGCAAAGGTCACAGACCAAAGTGCTGGAAATGTAGAAGATGCCTGAGTTGAGTTATCCACTAAATCCTTACAGCACCAGTTCTGTACATATCTCTGATTGCATATTAGACTTCCCCCAGGATTGTTTCCTCATTTAGTCCCTGGTCCATTCTCAGCATCAGCCTTTTCTTCATTCACACAGTTGCCCCAGCTCCATACAACCATATTCCAAAACTGGAATTCCAAATTCCCTCTTTGTGCAGGTTCTGTCTGTGATATCTATGTGCTTCTCAAGCATCAATGAGTTGGTCTCCATTCTGTGGGATATCTTCCTTGCTTTGATAATCTGATAAAAGAGATCACGAAATTTGAATACACTATGGGTGATGCTGACCTTTTGCTACTGTGACACCACTTAGCAGTTCCAGTGCAGGTAATGTATCTACAGAAGAAATCTTATTCAAAGATCAGCCAGAATTGGACACTTCAGAGAATTTTTCCCTATTGCAATTCTAGCAAATGTCTTGTGTGTGAACTAAGATTTCTTTCTTATAACTCAGAAATATGTGTAATTTGGCCAAATGAGGTATGTTCATGATGACCAAATTTCAAACTTTTTGCTTCTAAGTGCAAAGGCATTACAGCTCCTTAGAAAAGTAGTTCTCAGATAGTTATTATTTTAGCACAGAAAATGTGTTAGTTAAGAATGAACTCTGGAAACCAGGTAAATGGTTTTATGGACTGCATACTTCTCAAATAGGGAACTTTTAGATCAAAGAGGTAAAACTTGATAAATGCAGAAGTATCTGAAAATAGGACCCAAAAGGAAAGAAAAACGATCAGCATCCTGAACTAGCAGCAGTGATTCAAATCTTTCTCACAGTTTTGGGGTTTTTTTGCAGCGGGGGAGGGGGGACAGGGCTTCCAAGCCCTGAAAGATCAAATACATTTTCTGAGTAGCTGCCCCAGAAGAGTGTTGGTGCAATGCCATTTGAAAAACCAGAATGCAGCCTTAGCGCTGAGGAGCCCAAAAGCTGATTAGGTGAATGACACCATGCTTACTGTGTACTGGCCAGGGAATGCTTATTCTAAAGCCCCTTGTTAGTTGCTGGCATGACATCTCTGGCTTGACATTTAGATTCATACAGCATTCACAGGGTAAAAGCCACTCAAGTCCCCCTCCAATAATGGTGGTTCTTAAGAACCATAAAGAAATGAAACTGTAGCACTGACATGGGCTGTCAGTCACAGGGGAGAGACACCTGGAGGTACTGAATTGATCCAAGCAAAGCCAGGTAGTTCTAGTAGCCAGCTCTTTGGACCCAGGCTTCAGAGCTCTCCATCTCTGTCCTGTCAGAGTCCCAATATCGAGACAGTAGGGATCCCTGTGTGTTTTGTTTTTCCTGGGCACTGCTGTTTCTCATCTGGCAGCATCCTGTCAAATGCAGAGCTGCATTGTTGACTTGCATCAGTGATGGATCAAGCCCTCTGGGAGTTGGCATAACTGGGGATCAGCAATCTGGATTCCTGCCTAGGAAGCATCAGGAAAGCGTCTGTACCTGAAGCAGAATCAAACCATATTCAAAGTAATGGGAATGTTTAAGCTGTGATAACTTTCAAAAAAATCCCTCTGCTACATTATTTTAGTAAATATTTGTAGGTGTCTGTAATAGGGGGTAATCACTGCATTTCCTTTCAAACTAAAGGAGAGTAGTTTTCAGTAATATTGGATGAAAGCAAGGAATTCTAATGGATGGGTTTACCCTGATTTTTGCTGACAGATAGTGCTTTTCAGCAGTTCTCAGGTGTCTTTTCTTGCAACACACAAAAACTAGTTTGTGCCTGGTCTTTCCCTTTACTGATACAAGAATTCCACGATAGCTGGCAAGCAGTGAAGCATCCCCCTTTGCCAGGGAGCTGGGATGGGTTGCATGTGTAGAAATCAGGGAGGGCAGGTATGAGGGAGGTGAATAGGGCATGTCTGGCTGCAACTATGACAAGGAGAAATGGTATAGGAAGGAAGGAAAGGGAAGGGAAGGGAAGGGAAGGGAAGGGAAGGGAAGGGAAGGGAAGGGAAGGGAAGGGAAGGGAAGGGAAGGGAAGGGAAGGGAAGGGAAGGGAAGGGAAGGGAAGGGAAGGGAAGGGAAGGGAAGGGAAGGGAAGGGAAGGGAAGGGAAAGGGAAAGGAGCATAACACTACTCTAAGTCACAAAGATGAACTGCAGCCCCAGAGGAGCTGGGTTTGGTATCAAGGCAGTGCAAACACACAGCTTTCAATTTCAGGTTAGATTGGAGCCCAGGTCCCTGAGCGTCCATGAAATAATTTGTAGCTCAAAGCATGTTAAATAGTTATGAGGGATTGCAGGCAATGGGGTGCATGCAGGTGTGCTGTTATGGCTGTGGAATGTGTACAAGACATTTCCACGTTTTTCTTGCACCAATGAAGTAAAAAAGAATTTGGTTTGGGAATTTTGAGAAAACTTCTGCATCTCTTTTTTAGTTTACCCTCATCTAAGAAGGAAAGGACCGTACAGAGTGCCCACAGGACTGGTGCTAGAAGAAAGGCTGTGCAGAAGTGTGTTTCTTCCTGAGAGTGGAAAACAGCTGAGACACTATCTCCATTTTCATCAAGGGGTGCAGCACAGAGCTGTAGGCAGGTAAAAGGACATGGTCCTGAATGAAAACCTACCATTTCCATTTCAAGGCAGGAGATTTCCTCATGAGAAAGGGAGGGGAGCAGAGGCAGGTACTTTTCCAGTCCCCATCCACAATTCTTCTGTAACAAAAGCCCACATCCCAAGGTTAGCCTGCTCAGGATGTGTGCCACATGGACCACCCAGAGGAGAACCAGAGTTGCAGCATGTCCGGTTTAGAGCTCTCAGCCCCAGCAGAGGGGAACCCAAACACAGCAACAGGATCAGAGTCTAGCCCTGACAGTGGATCCATGAGCTTTAAGAGGCCTAGGAAAAGAGCACAAGAAAGGAAAGAGTAATTATATTAGGAAAAAAACCCCAAAACCCCAGCTCGCAGTCTAATGAACCACTGGATTCCCCAAGGGCTTGCTTCACCTCCTTTTTCTATTTCTGGTACAATGCTTATAATACTTGATGGATCTGAGTAGGTTTACAGTGGTCAATTTGTAGATGCACACTAGAGTCAGTAACAGAATGAATAAGAACTGAATGTGAATTTTAGTTTGTTTCTCTCTTTTTGAAACTTTCTTTCAGAACAACATCAATATTTACAAAGGCAGGGCAGCTCCCATGTTTCCATGTCACAACATACTGCTCTAGCTGCATTCCTGCTAAAAAGGAAATAGGAATGGTTTCTGAACAAAAATCAGAGCCTGTGATTTTCAGCTTTCTGTCTCTCCCATGAAAGCACAGATTATGGTGAAAAGGATAATCTGGAATTGCTTTCTTAGGACTCCATCATGAGACAGTTGTAGCTAACCCACCAATAGACTCCTGAACATAACAGTTGTCCTCAGCTCCCAGGCTGAGGACAGGATGCACGATAAAACAGATTTGTATCCAAAAACAAAACAAAAACCAGAAATTCCCCTCTTCCCCCCCCCCCCAAAAAATCTTCAAAAAACCAAACAAAAGCCCCCAAACTCTACTAAACAAAAGGTTTCAGAAAAAAAAGCCAGAAACATCTGAGCTGGATATCACACTTCTTCCCCAGCACCAAAAAATTGTACAACTTTACAGGCTAGAGTAGGAAGGTTATATATAGCACTGCAATTTAATCCACATGACAATTAAAAAATACATGAAATGGTCTTCCTTATGCATGAGAAAAGATTATCAGAGTTTTCCCCCTTTCCTCTTTTAGCTTATTAAAAATGTAACTCCTTCAAGAGTAATAAATTAACTCGGAAAGGATTACTTAAGTGAGACACAGGTTGTGATTAAAGGAAGTTTGGAGTTCAGGAGAAGTCTATGTTTGAAAAACGTCCTCAGTGTTTGGAGTATTGCATATGGCTTTTGACAACTAATTTGGGAAAAGAGTGGTAGGGAATGAACCTCAACAGGAAAAGCTCTTGTTTTTTGTCACTTTGTGACATTACTGAAACACCGTTTCCCCTCATTTGTATTTCCCCCCCGCCCCATAAGTTTGTGTTAAAATGTATCAAAACAGAGAAAGACTTTGAAAAAGGTAGCAGAACTGTCATAAAGGATGATGCTAGCTTGTTGGGAGGTTATGCTTTATTATGTAAATCCATGTTCGGGGGTATTTTAAAATGCATATCGTATGGTTAGAGGCAGCTAATTATCCAGATAAACTATACTGCTTCCAAATGAAGCGTACAAATCCATAACAGAAATGCCAGGGGCACGACTTCTTACAGATCTGCAACCTACCTGATTGACCAAAATTGTCCCTCATCTGTACCAGTCAGTCTTGCTTCATGGAGCATTGGCCACGAGGCTGCTCGTTCCTGCCAAACCCTGCTGCTCAAATCCACCTTGTCTTGCTGCTCCTGAGAAGAGGTTCCTGCAGTGCTCTCCCTTGGGTAATGCTGTAGAGTTGAGTACCCCGAGCTTGAATTCAGCTTGGAGCAGAGGGAAATAAAACTTCAGTCTGCACATAAATCCTTCATTTACTTACATATAAAACCAACGAAACAGTGCAATTTTCCCTTCTTTTTCTGTAATTTACAAACGGTTAAAATTATTTTCTTGGCAGAAACATCCATTTCTTAACTGCTTAGTGCCCACGCTGGCAGCACCAGGCTGCAGCAATGGCTCTGTAAGTACCAGTGCTCACTCTGGAGATACCAAGAGGGGCTGGATGAAGAACTTGTGATGCATAATTTATTCAGTGAATATAGGCCTTTTTTGTACTTGTAAGAACTCCAGGGAAGGCAGGTGGGCTTGGCTGGGTTTTTTTTTAATAGTTTGCTGAAATTCTTTGAGGAACTGTAGTGTGTTTGCATGCAGTACCTGTATGTCAGCAGCTTGTTAAGAAATGTGTTTCAATGTTGGCAGTTCAGGTGTGGGGTTCGTGTGGCCTGACCGGACAGGTGCCGTGCACCTCTTAGGCTCTGGCACCTGCAAAGGGCAAATGTTGGCAAAGAACTTCTAGTCAGTGCCGAGACACTTGTGTCGCATCCACTGTTCAGCTGGCTCTATTTCGCCTGAATGTGCCTGAAATCTGCAGCACCTCACGCGTCTGAAATAAAATCATAGCGTCGGGGGTTGGTAGTCATTAGAGATCTGCGAACTCGGGTGAAAAATGGCACGCAGCGCGGCCGTGGGCTGACCGGGGCACCGGCATGCCGCTCCAGCGGCCGGCCGGGGCGGGGGCACCGCCGGTCCCCTCGCAAACTTCCCGGGGCACAAAGTTTGCCGGCAGTTCCGCGGCCGCCCGCGGGGAGGGTGACAGGGCGCAGCGCGGGGGGCGCGCCCTCCCGCCGCCCCCTCCCCTCTGCGGCGCGGCGCGGCCCCGCCCCGCCGGCAGCCCCGCACCGGGCGGCCGCGGCCGCAGCGCCCCCGCCGCGGGAGGGGAGCGCAGGGGGCGGCGGCGGGGGCGGCCCCGCGCTGCGCCGCGGCCCGTGCGCGCCGCTCGGCGGCCGCCCCGCCAGCGCCCGGCGGCAGCGGAGGGTGTCCGCATCCCTGCGTCCTCCCGGCGCGCTCCCTCACCTCGGCGGCGATCGCCTCCCGCCCGCCCCCGCCCTCCCCTCCCCCGCACCGCCACACGCGCACGCACTCCCGGCGCTGTGTGCGAGGGCGGGCGCCGGGAGACGGGCGGCGAGCAGCGCGCCGGCAGAGGAGACCACCGCGCACACGCACACACACACACACACACACACACACACTCCCTCCCGCCCGCCCTCCCTCTGTGCCTGCTCCTTCCTCGCCCCCCGCCGCCTCCCCTGCTCCCCCCTCCTCCTCCTTTCTCTGCAACGAGCTAGAAAGAGAGAGAGGGGGGAAAAAAGCCACTTACAGGTATTTGTTTAGTGGATCGGCGGCTTAATTTATCCCCCCGCCCCCCCCACCTTCCCCACCGCCCCTCGCAGTTTGTTTACAAGTATCAAAGTTGTAATTGAGGAGCTGCCAAGGCACATCTGGATATTTTTCTTCTTCTTCTTCTTCTTTGTGTTAGGGACTGATGTGCAACTAATTAAAGGCAGACAGGCTGGTAGCGTCTGCACACTCAAGCCCCCCCAAATAAAGAGCCTGGTAAGTGACTGGTTTGCTTTCCCCCCTCATCTTTTTCCCCCTTATTCTTCGCGGGCTTTTTTTCTTTTGTTTTTTGTGTGTGTGTGGTTTCGGATTTTAGTTGTGGGGTTTTTTTAGAGGGATGGGTTGTTTTGTTTTTTTTTTTTAAATTTTGTGGGTTTGCCGGGTGCCCTTTTTTTTCTGTTGTTCTTGTTATCTGGGATCGTAAAAGTAGATTAATGTTAGACTTGGGCAATAAAAGGCGTCGCTGTATTAATTTATTAATTAATCTGCACCCGCCCCTCCTCCTGAATCTTAAATATGACCTTTGATCTCTCTGTCTTTGGCAGAGCAGACATGCAATATTGAACATGTACGGTCACATTTAGCTTAAGCAGGGACAGAATCGCAAAGCCCGGCTAGCAATTTCTATTTATTTATTTCATTCGTGGAAAAGAGGGCGATAGTTAGAGGGGGAGGGAAATCAATAACTGCGTCTCGGGTACCCTTTTCATGCTCCGGAGATGCATCGATTAAACAATAATGACCCGGTTGGTGGGCACCATCATTTTCTCGCTGCTGGTGGCAATAAAGCCTGAGAGGGGATGGCGGGGAGAGAAAAGGTAGCCAGCGAGGCAAGGTTTTGTGGAGAGAAACCAGTTTAATGCCGGGGGAAATAGGGCAAAAAAATGCATATGACTTCTGGCATAAAGGGCTGAACGCTAACATTTTATTCCTTACCAGATGCGTGGCTTTTGTACACATGGCTGGCAAAACTAGTTTTATTGAGTAGTTGTTATCGAGGACATGCAGCTAGGTTTTCCTTTCTGGAAACGGGAGAGGTGGTTTGGTGGTTTTTTTTTTTTTTTTTTGCTGTAAGCAAATCCTTCGCATCCCTCCACAAGACGACGCTTAGCCTAGAGCTTTCCGGGGCAGCCTTTGTATTGCCACTAGACCTCTGAAGGCAGCGAGAGTCTGGGTTTTTCCCTGACGTGGAAACACAGAGGTGGCTCCTGCGAGCTTGGGGTCGTCTTTTTTTTCTTTTTGCTTTTTTTTTTTTTTTTTAACGACGGAAGGACGGCCGCCAGTCCCCAGTGCAGCCGGGGGTAGATTCTGTAGATTTACGCTCCCTTCATTTGGATTTGTTTACATAAAGCCCGCTTTCAGTGCACGACGTTGGGAGAAGACGAAGTTTTTGCACTCGGTAGGTTGGGCTGCAAACGGTTCATTAATCTAATTATGATCGTAATTACCGTAATTGATAACCATTTTGAACTAAACATACCGGAGTCTGGAAACTAGACGTAGCCCCACGAGTGCCTCACGAGTGAGCGTTTCTGATAGCCCTGCATCAGAAAAGATGCTGGAAATATCTGAACTATTCAGGTAGAGCATCTGGAAAACAAAGAGGCAGTGTTCATAAACTGAGGGCTTTTTAAGTTATGCTTATGTTTTGCTCCAGTTCGCTCAGGCTGCCATAATTTACCTTCTTCATTGCCATGAACTAAAATACCCCCCTTCACCTCCCTGGGAGAGAAAGGCGGCGGTAGGAAACAAAACGGACGCTGTGTCCTCAGCCCCCTCCTAAACTTTCCCAGCCTGGAGCAGAAAGCCATCTTTCCCCGATGAGGGCTAGTTCAGCAGGTACAGGACGTGCCCTCCCGAGCGCTCCCGGGCTGTCTCTCGGCGAAGCCCCCTGCCCCGCGGCGCCCACGGAGGGGCTTTCCCCGTCTCGGTGTGTGTGTCCCCAGCCCTCCCCGCGCAGCCCCCGGCGGCGGTGACGGGGAATCCTCCCCGAGAGGCTGGGATAAATACTCCGTCGTTAGTACAGCTGCAGGCGCCGGGATCACAAGCTGTGAAATTGCTTAAGTATTTTTTTTTTAAACCTACCCCCGTGCCCCCCGCGGCCTGCAGGCAGCCCCCCCGTACCCGGAGGTGGCGGGGGGGGTCGGGGAAGCCGGTGCCGCCGCAACCAGCGCCGGCGAAGCCAGCTGTGCCGGCAGGCAGCTAATGACCGCCGGGCTCAGAAGGACACCGTGGCAGCTGGCGGCTCCCTCCCCCACCTCCCTCTTTTTTCTTTTTTTTTCTAATTCCTTTTATTTATTTCTCCCCCCGCTCTTCCTCCCTGCCTTTTCATTTTTCCCGGTGCTGGTAGGTGGGCAGCTCCCTGCCCCTGTGTCGTGTCCCCCGCCCCTCAGCTTGTCCCGGGACCGGCTTTGCTCCACCCGGGCGGGCGCTGCGAGCGCTGTGCCCGCGGCTACGGCGAGACGTGTGTCCCCCACCCGCGTGTGCTCCCCCCTCCCCGGGGTGGCCGTGGGCGGCCGTCAGCGCCCCCCGCGCGCGCACCCCCTCGGAAATGACTTTTTGTGTTTCAGCTGCGGCAGCTCCCGTGAGGATGCCGGAGGAACGGCTGCCCGGCCGAGCACCGACCGCGGGGATGCGTCCGGAGGAGGAGGAGGAGGAGGATTAAGCGACCCCCCCCCGCCCCGTCCCTCTCCCCCCGGCCCCCAGTCCCCCCCGTCCCGTCCCTTCCCGCCGCCCCCCCCGCCCCGGCCACCATGAACACCAACGTGTGCGTGGAGAGCGGCCCCAACCCCGAGGCGCCGGGGCTGCCCAAGGACAGCCACCTGCCCGAAGGGGCCCTCAACAGCCTTGTGGATTACAACTCGGAGATGGAGAGGTACCGCTCCTTCGCCACCTTCTACAAGACCAACGGCGGCGCCTTCCCCCAGGCGGCCAAGATCGCCCGCATCACCACCCCCATCTTCCCCAGCGCGGCCGCCGCCGCCGCCGCCCGCATCGGCATGTCCCCCTGGAACTGCGACACCGCCACGGCCGCCGCCGCCACCGCCATGCTCTGGGGCAGCGGCGGCGGCGGCGGCGCGGCGGGCGGCGCGAGGAAACCCTCCTCCTCCTCCTCCTCCGCCGCCGCCGCCGCCTCCGCGGCCGCCGCCGCCGCCTCCTCGCTGCACGCCGGCAGGGGCGGCATGCACCACCGGAGCGACTCGCAGCGGCTGGGCAAGCCCGGCTGCCCGCCGGCCGAGCAGCCCGCCCTGCCCATGGCCAACGGCAACTTCCTCTCTACCCTCGCCCCCGAGCACTGCCGGCCGCTGGCCGGCGAGTGCATGAACAAGCTCAAGTGCGGCGCCGCCGAAGCCGAGATCATGAACCTCCCCGACCGCGTCGGCACCTTCTCGGCCATCCCGGCGCTGGGCGGCCTCTCCCTTCCCCCCGGGGTCATCGTCATGACGGCCCTGCACTCCCCCGCCGCGGCCTCGGCCGCCGTCACAGACAGCGCCTTCCAGATCGCCAACCTGGCGGACTGCCCGCAGAGCCACGCCTCGGCCTCGCCCGCCTCCGCCCTGGGCGCCGCCGCCGGCGCGGGGGCCGGCGGAGGCGGCGGCGGTGGCGGCGGAGGTGGAGGGGGGGCCGGCGGCACCGGCGGCGGGGCCGGGGCCGGGGCGGGCAACCCCGCCAAGAAGAAGCGGAAACGCTGCGGGGTGTGCGTGCCCTGCAAGCGGCTCATCAACTGTGGAGTCTGCAGCAGTTGCAGGAACCGCAAAACGGGACACCAGATCTGCAAATTTAGGAAATGTGAAGAGCTTAAGAAAAAACCGGGCACTTCGTTAGAGGTCAGAGGAGATGATTTCTTTTTCCCCAGCCTCCCGCCGTCCCTCCTCAATCCCCTGCCCCCGCCCCTCCAGTGCTTCTTGTCTAGCTTCAAGATGCAGCATCCCTTCTCCGAGGCCTCCTTCAGGCTCTGAGGCAGCCCCCGCCGCGGGCGCGGCTCCCCGCGGCGCGGCCCCGCCGCCCGCCCCTCTCCGCCCCGCAGGGAAGAGAAACGCCGCCTCCCGCGGCGCCCGCCGAGCCGGCCGCTGGCCCCCGGCCCCGGGCCGAGGAGGGACAGCCAGGGGGCGCCGGCCCTGCCCCGCCAGCTCGTGGCCGTTACGGAACGATGCTAACCTGGTTTACCTGCCGTGCTGTTCCCATAAGACTGCTGGCTCTCTGGTTCCTTTTTGTTTTTCTTCCTATTTTTTTTTTTTTAATTTTTCTCTCTCTTTTTTTTTCTTTCGTTTTTTAATTATTGGCAATCTTGACGATTCGGGGCGGTTTGTAGGAGCGGGGAGGTGGGAAAGGGAAAGTTTTAGCTGAACACCAGGTTTTCACTGTCAGAAGTTCAGGGAAAGCAATGGCAAGTTCTTCTCCAGGTTGGCTGGTAGCAATGTGTCCCAGACAGACGACGGGCCACGGAGCCCAGTAGTAGGAGAAAGCACCCAAGTGACCTCTTTGGCAATGTCTTTTATGAAATAACCTGCTCGTGGTGTATTAAACACAATGGAAGAATAGCACAGGTATGACTGAAGTGATTTCTGGCTGAACTGTATGTACGGTTATTTTTACAACGTTTCCTCGGAAGTGACAATGTATTGTGTTCCCCAAAGCTGTAACAACAGGTTTTCAGATTTGCTAGACCTACCAGAGACAGGCAGATCCCGTGTCGCAGACATTTCGGTTATTGTATTGGGTACGACAGACAATGGGAACCAAAATATACAACCGTGAGGAAAATGGCAATTGGATGGTATCGTTAGGGGAAGGGAACAAGTGAGAGGAAAGACTAGTAATCATACTTAATTCCTTGTCATTATAAAAATTATAGTGTTGCTGGTTTGACACACATCTCGGATGCATCTGAAGGTGTCGAGGATGATGGATTTAGTACAGAGGAGTAGTGTGTGGCGGGTGACACCAAGATTTGTAGTCACAGAAATCAGCAACTAAGTGAGAAATTGTAACTTCCCTCTGTGTGTGTGTGTGCCTGTGTGTGTTTGCATAGCGGTTTATTCCCTTGCTCATTGCTCACAGGAGCTCTCTCCAAGAAGAGATGGGATGAGGGATTTCAGGGAAAAAGCAACACTTAGAGCCAATTAATTTGTTCTGTGTTAAATAAATTGAGATAATAGTGTTGGTATTGACACTGCCATGGGACAAAAGCAACATTTAGGGGTTCACTGACATTTGGCTGATAGTATTAACTCTTTCCTAACCAGCCTCATCAAAACAACTAATTCCTTCTTGCAAGAGTGAACTGTCCTTGCTGAAAGTTTAATTCATAGCTCTGCATCCTTTCAGCTATTTTTTTTTTTTGTGAATGGTGACCCAGCATTGCTAACAAAAAAACCAGGATGGGCTTCCCAGGGATAGAAACCAGACTGGGTTTTCAGCTCTTGTTTTTCTCAATAATATGCCTTTGGTTTAGTAGCAAGTTTGCAAAAAGGATAGTTAACACCTGTTCTGTTAATGCTGAGTGTAGCCTAAAAGAGACTCCCTGAACCATAGGCATGGAGAATTCCCCCCACACTACCCAGCACTGAGAGTGCCTTTGTGTTCCAAGTTCCCTCATTAGGCTTGCAAACCAGGGTGCTGCTGGGATTTAATGTTTGTGATAAATGATAGGTTCTGATGGTTTATCGATTTGTGCAGAAAGTGAGCTATCTGTGGAAGAAACACATTTGTACATTATCAGATCTTCCTATGGGTTTGTGTGCATCTCTGAGCACCTTTCCAGAAGTTCCTTGCTCCTGACAAAGGTGTTTGGTAGTGTTAAAAACTTTTCAGGTGTGCTATGAGAATGCCTCCCGTTAAAATTGTTTAACCACTGTGACTAGTAAAACCCATGGTTTAATTAGCCACTTGTGTGCTCTCATAACCACCTGCCTTCGCTTCTTTTCTTCATTCTCTCTTTACCCCACTTACTCTCTCCTGTTTGTGCTCCATCGGATACGTAAACACAAAAGCTCCTCTGCTGCTGTACTGTGACTCAAAGGAAACAGGTTTCTCTTTCCAGCTGTGGAGATGTCAGTAAGGCATCACTTCTCTGCAGGTCATGGCCCATCACAAAGTTTTGTCACAGGATGTGGCTAATTTCTTTACAGAGGTGTGGTTTGTCAGTAGGAGAGGAAGAATAACTTATTTACATGGTGTTTTCCTTATGCTTTCTTTCTTCTTTATAAAGAATTAAAATTAATAAAGTGACAGAAGGGCTGTCTACAGCACAGGTGCAGCAGCAGTGGCTGTGTGGCCACCAGCTGGAAGGGTGTTGGAGCGTGACAGGGCCTCCATGAGGGCCCTGCAGCAGTGGTGTTGGTGTTGGGGCTGGGCAAGGGCAGCCTTCCTGCAGAGTGAGTGCCTGGACTGACTCTTGGCCTGTGCTCCCGGGGAATCCATCACTCTGCATGGATGGTCCCCTGGCACCTCGGTTGGTACACAGCAATGGCTATGCATCAAGTATTGAGGGGCTCACCTTCCACTACACACTTAGGTGATTCGTGAATTGTGCTCAACAGTGGCTGCAAAGTGCAGGGGTGATTTATAGCAGGGGGTGGAACCATGTTTAAAAAAAATTGAAAATTAGAAAAATACCAATAAACTGTGAACTGGCTGACCCCACAGAAACCATTTCTCTCTTTTTCCTTTAAATCTCTTCTACTGGTGCAATGAAGGCATAGAATATAACTCTTAAAGATAGTATGTGGAAGTGAAGACAGATCACGTGAATGCTTTCCAGTTCCTGACCCTTGCATTTTTCATGGAATGCTTCTCGCCCAGCATTTTTTTTAAAACACTTGAATTATTTTTTCCTACTTTTCTTGTACTGTTATCACATTAAAAGTGTCCCAATGCTCTAGTATTTTTCATAGAATGTTATTATTACTAGGAAATTTTATGTACGGCAATAATAAATCTATAAAAATCGGATTGACGTCACATTGCACACTGCCTGCTTGTGTATGTATATTCTGTGTTCATTCAGATTTACAATGGGTTTAAAGAGACATAATCTTTATTTACCCATAGAGACTACTTATTTTCCTCTGATTGGTGCACATGTCTGTAACTTCTGCTGCAGGTTATGAAGATTAGGTGCCTGGTGGTAGTTCACATCCTTCTTTCTTTTAAGCCAACCCCATTCAGTGCGTGAATCTCAGTTGCCCCAGTGCTCATTTTCATTAGCGTGACAGCGAGTTCAGGCAGAGAGGCTGACTTGCGTTGGCAGGGTCTGAAGGCTCCTGCCAAATGTGAAATATCAGCTGTTTAGGCATGCTGTCATCGTAGCGGGCACCACTCGCTCCCTTTGTAGCAGCCCAGCTAATTGATATGTGCGCTATTAAAGTGAGCGTTTGCATACCAACCCGATTGAGTCAATACCAGCCTCCAAATCCAAGGCACTTGGCTGAGCTGTGCTTCAAGCCAGTGGGATTTTGAGATGGCCTTCTCCAGGGATAGGTTGTGATGATTGATTTCAGCAGGAACAGCGTCTGATCCTGAAAGCCTTAACACCATATGGCATTGCCACGGGGGAGAGAGGCTGCGCTGGCAACCTCCGAACCTGCACTTCGTGTTGCGGTAGCGCGTGCGAGCGCTGTTAAGGGAAGACTGCTGAGCTCTGTGGATAGGGGTCAATTAGTAGGGGCCTCAGAGGAAGCAATTTCCCCGCTGTCTATCTGGCTTTAAATTACATGCACAAGTTAAGTGACGGCATGATGGAATTGAGCAGTGGTGAGGGGGAACTGTAAAGTCTGATAAGAAGCAGGCGGCTAACACGATCCAGCGGGCTAACTGGAAGGTGGAAAGAAAGACCACCTTGTAGCTCATGTTGCTGTTCATCCCCAACCATCAGCAGGGCTGCTGTATGACAGGCTGTCTCTCCTGCCTGTCGCTGTCTCGTGCCCCTCCATCTGGCCGAGGCTCCCTGTGTGCATGTGTTAAACACTTTGCAAAAGGGCAAAAAAGCAGTCCTTGTTCCCGGGCGTTTACAGCTGGAGCAAGAACTGCCATCTGCCCCGAGCGCAATTTACATTGGCGTTGGCTGCAAAGCCCTGATCAGCCCTGAGAGCTGTTTTTTCTCCTCTTTCCTCCTTGTTTGTGACCCTGGTGCTCTGCCAGTGTTCTCTTGTTCTTCTGTTCCCAGGCCTGAGCCTAGAGGAGTGTGCCTGGTGCTGGAACTGGCTGCTAGCACTGCAAGAGAGCCCTCACTGGGTGACTGTGATGCTCATGCTTGGGACTTCTAACATGGTGCATGATCCTGCTGTGACAGTGTGAGCAGGGAGGGGAGGAAGTGAGAGGCAGGGCTAGATCTGACCTTTGTTGGACATTTTGCCATGAGGTTTTGTCACTTTCATTCAGATACTGCATGTCTGGGATAAACATACGTTCTATGATGAGTTTTCCTTTTGACCTCTGGAGGTTCTTGGGGCAGCACCAGGCCTCCTACTGCCACCTCCAGCAGAGACCAGAGCAGCTACATCTTTGCTCACCAGTCCCTGATTTCTGTTGCTCAGAAATCTCTTTGCAGGGAGTTAATCTTCTGCTTTAGGTTCACATCTTGCAGGGCAAGAATGTGCTGCAGTTGGTGGGAGTCATGGGGTGGAGGAATATGTTTAGAGCCCAGAGGAGACAAACTTTTAGTCTTCTTGCAGTTCTGGCAGATGACTGTGTGCAAGTGATTTCCTCTGAAATGTGGTTGGATGGTGCCTGGTTTACTGTTTCATGTGTTGTTGTGTCCCTTGCCTCGTGTGATACTTGCAAAGCAGAGCAAGTGCCCAGACCCCATGACATTACTGTTCAGTTTCAAGTATAAATGGCTGCTTGATGCACTGTGCATGCTGTTGTTAAGGGGGGACAAAACTGAAGTTACTCCTGCCTAAGAAAGTCTCTTGGTGAGATTTGGTACTGAACTGAACAGCATTTGAAGAAATTCTGCAAAATTGTAGGCTAGTCAGGGATTTAACAGCTTCTTTCATACAAACACTGCTTTCTACTTGCATTGAAAATGGCGTGCTTTAAATCATTGAACTATGATTGTTTGCTAGTGAAATTGTCTGTATGGTAAGAGAGGTTAACTGGTTGCAGTGGTTCTGCATTTTGATTGCACTCAGTGGTTCTTTGCATGGTTTTCTAAGTACTAGTATAGGTTATACACTTGGAACATCAAGATTCTGTGCCAGACTCTGGATTTCAGTGTTGTGACTGTTTAATCTATTTTTTTAAGCGGATATAATGAAGTCTCTATGCACTGTTTAGGCTGGTCAAGCTACATGTGTCATGAGAAAGATGATGAATGAGGGTGGTTTGGGATTTTTTTGAGCAGTAATTAGCATAATAAGTGTCTTTTTTCTTCTTTTTGTTTTTTTTTTTTTTTTTCCCTCCAAATCATCTCAGTCACTTTGAACTAGATATTTCAGTTAGAGCTGCATAAAACCATCATGACTTGGAATCCTATGCCAGCTACAGGATGTTTGGAAAATCTTTTCCAATTCTGTGTTTGTACAAATTGTTGTAGACTATACACATCATGCCTGATTCATATAAGGAGGCTTTGTTTAAGTTCGTAGATATGTGAATGTCGTGCTTCGTGCCACTGATTAGGGGTGGGCAAGAGTAAGGAACAGTCTCAATTTTTGCCTGCTTATTCATGTATGTTTATATTATCGGATCTTGGGGTCACTTTCCATGCAATTCTGTTTGCTAAATGCACAGCTAACACCTTTACTGAAGTCAGGGAAGACCTTGCTCACTTGGAGAATGGGTTAGGATGTCAGCAAGCAATCCCCTGGTACTGGGGAAAGAAAAGGAACAGAAACTTTTTTTTTGTCAGAAAACAACATCCTGGTACTGCTTTTTGGGTAAAAAAAAAAAAGTGCCCTAAAGAGTTGAAAAAAAGTTGATGTTAATTTCCATGTGCTGTGTCATGCATTTATGTCTGGCAATGACTAAGAACAGGTCTTTTCCAAATACCCTAAAAATTTGTATTGTTAAAAAGAAAATTAGTAGTCTTCCAACTTTTAACATGCATATATTTTAAGGTTTAGGCTTGGTGAAATAATTCTAATTATTATAATTCTATTCTATTCTATTATAATAATTCTAGAATGTACACCTTAAAGACTCATCAAATACAGCATAATCCTTTTGGTCACTGGTTGCAATGGGAAATGGCTGCTGCTTGAATAGGTATAAGCTTTTTGGACGTAACTTGTGTTACTGCAGCCTTGTTACTGGTGGCTAATAATTCCTAAGCCACCAACTATGTGCTTAAAAACTGGCAGCAGACACCATGTCTCCTGAGGAGTGCCACCACCCAGGGAAAGCATTTCTGTGCTTCTGTAGTGCCTGTGGTTTTGATAGCTCATCTGCTTGGATGATTGTACTGAACCACGATGTCTTGAAGCATGCAGCTTCCTTTGACACCTTTTCTGCTGTTTGAGAGCCCTGACTGCATGTCTGCCTTCTCTCTTCTTTTGGGTACTTCAATTGTTTTCCACAGTCTTATTTTGTTCAGTCACATGCAAACACCTGTCCTGAAATTGAATTACTCTGCAGTGTAATCTAAAGTCATCCCCCATTTCGACATCCTGTGCTTTCTGTTGTGTGTTGAGTTATGTTGCACTGTACTTTAGATGCGACAGCCATTTAATAATGTTGAAGCCTTAGCTCTGCAGGGGCTAAAAAGATCCCAGCAGGCTTGTTAACTTCTACTCTCAGACATTATGGAGAATATTTTCTCCTCCCTGGAACACTTCGGCATCCTCTTAATTAACACTATAAAAATCCATAGCCAGGTATGCGTGAAGCCTGTTTAATTCTTTTGCAGTTTTCCAGAGTTTCTCTGGTCCTTCCTCTTTAACCAGACAGCGGTGCCAAGTGAGATACGAGAACATAAAAGGAATAAAGGCAGCCTGGGTCATGCAGGATACTGTGTTCTTGTCAGGCACCATACTCATCAAGTGCCTTTCCCATACCCACCATAGGATCTTATTTTTTCCTTTCTCTACTCAGTATTTCTCTTTATCTCAATCTCTGAAATGTTGGGCATTTTAGAACTTTGCACCTCTCTTTTCTCAGGACAGTATTCTTTTCTGCTTACACTGCTGTGGTCATGGTGTCTGTTGTACTTCTACGTAGGATCCCCACTAGCTGGTATCAGACTTCATTTGACTAGAAGTTATCTTTCTATATATTTGACTAAAAAGCTATCTGAGACAGAGATGAGAGAGATTATTCACTGGTTTAGGAGGTGGAGAAGCAGTATTAAAATTTGAGGTGGAGAGAAGAACTTAATAAATACTAGAAAATGGGGTAAATCCAAGGGAGTTCAGGATGGATATCACTTAAGATGAGGGCAGAGGAGAAGGAAAGAAGAGCTGCAGTGTGCTCAGACAGAGGAGAAATCCATAGTGGCTAAGGGTTGGTTATAATGTCTGAAGCCTCAGTGAGGGGGTGCCTGCTCCTCTACAGGGGTGACTCAGTTACCATGGGTCAGCCTGAGCACTGAAGGGTGCAGTGGTGGGGCTGAAGATGCAGTGACATTTCCCTTGCTAAGAAGAGTGTGTGTATACACCTCTAATATGAGGTGTATTTGCTGCCATGAGTAATAAATTAGTATTCAGGTGAGGCAGTTGAAGAGCTCACCAGTAACCATCTTCCCAAAACTTCTGCAGGGGAAGGCCAAGATTTCACAGAGCTGAGGGGAACCTTGATGAGGGTAAGCAGGGATTTCCCCATGTCCTTGTGGATATCATAAACTAATTTTTAAAATTAATTTTGAAAAATTGACTGGAGTTTGTGGAGAAAATTTCAATATCAGGGTGAACTTTTGGTATGGGTAGAGTCTTGTCTTCCAAACAAGTTATTCAAGGGGTAAGAAAATGAGAAAGGCATACACAAAGAAAAGCCAACAGATATGAAAGAGACAGGGGAAGGTTGCAAAGGAGAGGCTGAAAATGATGATTTCTTGCATGAGGACTTCTTGGTCTTAAAGATTTTCTTAGTGGTGTGTACTGTGTTTCCTAGGAAAGCTGGAGCATCCTGACAGTGTATCAGACTGGCACAATGTTAACACAAAGAAATTGCCCCATTGTCATGAAAAAAATACCCCACAACAACTGCAGTTCAGTGACATCTGTCCTACACATCCTAACTGTGATGGGAGATTGGAGATTGGGTGCAGAAGCCTTGGCAGTCACAGGCTTGGAAGAGAGTGGAAGAGCTCTCACAGTCCGTGCAGAAGCTACAAGGACTGCAGAGGAAGAGTAATTAAAGATGCTGGAAGCAGAAAAGGAGAAGCAAGGAATATACAAAGGATATACATTTTTAAATATGTGATCTCCAAAGCAAGTAGTACTAGTAAAAAAAAGGCTTTTAGTTTTAAAGCAAACAAAACGGGAGAAAAATACATTTGGAAGGGTTGTGTGACCCACATGGCAGGGGGTGAGGGAGGACTCAGTTACACCGTCTTAGTAATGATGTAAAACCCATTCCCTCTACATCACCAGTTCATCTGAGCTCTGGGAGGTGGTGAAATGCTTCGCTGGTTGCTTGGAAGGTGATGTAGAGTAAATTGGAGGTCAAAGTCCAGTGAAGGTCACAGTGTCATGAAAATAATTACTGAGATGGGTCTTAATTGTCATCCTTGCAAATTTCAGAAGACACACTCGGGAAAGAATGGGATTCAAAACCATTTACAATGTATTAATGTCTCCCTCAGCAGTCAGGAATTGTGGTGACCTGTTGTATGAGAGTGTTGCTGCTCCTCTTCCTGCATCGAGTCAGGCAATGCATGGTGTTCACCTTGATGCTTGGCTACAAGAGAGCCAAACTGGCACCTGTGATGGGTCTTAGGCATTGGCCGGTTATACTCCCTCAGCTCAGTGCTGCATTTGAGTGATGTATTTCTGTATTTCTCCTTCCATCCTTCCATTTTTTTCTTTTTCTTTTTTTTTTTTTTTTGCAAGCTTTGCAGAAAAAGAAATAAGCAAGCAGAGACCAAGAATTTAATGGATATATTTTTCACTGGCTCTTTTATCAACAGCATATGAAAAATCCCAAAGGACAGAAGCAGTTAGCTAGCCAATGAGGCATCATAGCTGATTTTAGGTTCCATGCAGGAGAAAAAGATACTGAAGCCCCAGCAGCTCAAAGGGAGATTTAAATTTAGGTTTGGTACTAAGAAACGTGCCTCTCCTCTGCTTGGAGACCAGTCTGTAAGAGATTACTGTACCCTAGGGCAGCAGTTTGGAGGATGATAGAGATGTCAGCCTGTGAGTGGAAAGACTTGTACCACTGGATGATGAACCAGCAGGGATTTCTCATTAATGGAATGAATGTTAACAAGAATAATTCTGTTTTGTGAGCTTGTGTGTGTGGGAAGGATAAATGATAGGGGCTGATGGATGGTCTTCACAGAGATTTGATTAGGGAGAAGGTGAATGGCGGTGTGTGTGTGAGAGAGGGGGAGGTGTGTGCACGTGGTACATCCATTGCAGTAGGCAGGCACACTTCTAGTTGATAATGTCTGCCAGAGAAGTCAGCAGAAGTAACCAGACAAGTCCTAGGCAAAAGCAGAAGCTGAGCACTGGTGTGGATATTTCATTTTTAGTATCCTGTGCATTGTAGAGTCTTGGGTTTTATGTTGCATGGTGGTAACAAACCTGTATCCAAGAATTTCTCTCTAAAACTTTTGTCAGTAACAGAGCTTTCTGCTAATAAAGCATTTGACTATTGATATTAATTCCCACAGTCAGTATGAGAGCACTGAATGACATCTTTTCTGACCTGCTTAGTGTCATCTTTCTCTCTGAAGTAACACTCCTAAAGCTTATATGAGCCTTTCCCCGAAAAAGCAGGAGACAGGCCAGACCTACTGGCTGAGAGGCCAGGCAGGCAGAACCAGCAGAAACGATCCCTCATCCTTGCCTGAGGCCTTCATATGCTGCTGGAATGCAAATAATAAATGGGAAAAGGCAAAATAGTTACCTAAACTGAGTAGGCAGTCCAGCAGACTTAGCAGCTCCAGCCTCAGGTACAGGGCTAGCTGAGAAAGTGAATGAACTGCATGAACTGCTCGAGAGAGGTGTAGAAATAGGGAAGGAAAGGTGAATCCCTTTGACAGTGAGATGTCTAACCCTAACCCTCGCTCGAAAAGCCAACCCTCTGGTACGGTCCTTTGGCAGGAAGCCATGAGGAGCTGGAGCGTGGCCATCTGGAGCCCAGGGCAGGGTGACAGGTGACTGGAGGAGTTCCGGCCCTCTGGCCCCTGCTGCCAGCCCGCCTGCGGCATGCCAGGCTCGGGGAAGCCCGCAGCCAAGCCTGCTCCCCTCGGGAGTGAGCGAGACGGCAGAGGTGGAGACTTGGCTCCGTCCCTCGGCTCGCTGGCCAAAAGGGCTGCGCTGGAACAAGGGAGGGAGTGCTGGAAGGCGTCCACAGGCAGCTACTCCAGCCTGGCAGGGGATGGACAGAGGAGGTGTGTTCCTTCCCAGGGCTCTGCCTGCATCCATGTGCCATGTGCTGGTACCCTCTGCACTCCCATGCAGTGCTTTAGTGACTCGGGCTGGCCCCTGGGGGTGCTGAGGCCCATGGTGGAGCATGGGAGCTGCTCCCCTTGGAGCTGAAGGTGCTGCTCACTGGCACAGAGTGGGGCTCCATCACTAACATTTCCTGGGACTGAGCTGTTTTTGCTTTGACAGCATTAGTCCGGATTCCTTACGATTTCTGATCTGTGGTTGCCATCTGTTTTCCCCAATGGCATTACACATTTTTTCAGATCAGGACCCTATTCCCCCAAATTTGATCTCATCTATATAGTGAAAAAAAAAGTTAATATATAAAATAAATTGTGGTGTGCAGTGAATGTAAATGAGGGATACCTTTGCTTCTTTTTTCTTCCATGGAGAAGCACATTACTCCTCTGACTAATCCTATTGATTTGGCTGGGGAGCTATGGCCTGCTGCTGATGTCAAGTCCAAGTGGCAGGATCTGGCTGTACAGTGGCAGGTCTCCGTGGCCGTTGGCACAAATGCTTTATTCCCCACCTGACTCCACTGAAATCTCCTGAGGTTACCTCTGAGCTATTTGAGAAGAGCTGGGTTTTCAAACCATGACCCTGACTTAGGAGTACATTTTAAAAATTTCTACTTGCAATGTCCTGTAGCAAAGGTTTACTTTTCACTCGGTGAAGCTGGCGGCAGAGAAAGTCAAATGAGTTTTCCTAATCTGGTATGTTCTAAATCTGGTTTGTCTCAAATACAGCCTGAGAGATATGCAGTGCAAGTGGAAAAATAACTGCCAGCACCCAGATGCGTGTCCTCTCGGAGCAAATAAAGCTGACTTTTAAAATGAATGTTAAATCTCATCCTTGGTATGAAGGGAGACAGGCTTGTAGTTCAGGTATGGGGAGAGATGTTTTAAGGTGGGCTGTGGAAAAAAGCTCCCCACCAAACTTCTGACCCAGCATACATGCCCCTTTTTATCTGCTAAGTCCAATAATAAGCTTGTTATTAGAGGACATCTGTTACTGCCTGATAACCCATGCAGCAAGCAGGAGCACAGCGTTGGTGGGCAGCCAGGGATTTTGGCAGCTGTGGGGAGCAGCAGCTTCGTGGACTGTTTCACACCTCGTCCAGAGCTGGGTCAGCACATCCCTCCCATGGGCCCTGTGGCTGGGTGGGAGGATGCCAGGAGTGTGAGGGCTGTTTCTGCACGGAGCTCCCCTGTGCCAGCTGGTGTGCACATGTGCCAAAGCCTCATCCACGCATCCTCCTGCAGCCACAGCTGGCCCCTCGGTGCTGGGTCAGCGTGGTGGGTCCCTGGCATGCCTCCAGGACAGGCAGTGCAGCAGCTGGGAGAAACGTGCCACACGCTGGGTTCTGCTTTTTCCTTCTGCATTTCCAGGGGATGCAGTTCACACACTAGTTTCTTGCCCCTAAGCCTCCTTGCCTGAAGAAAAACATTCAAGGAGACTGTGTGAGCTGAATCTGAGCGTCATGAGGTTTTCCCCAAAGTCATTGCTGTAGGTAATGTATATTTATGAGCGGAACAAAGTGGGCTGCAGATACTTTGAAAGGCTGCTTTCCTCTCAGGGTGGCTTAGCATTTAGGCAAGTAAGGAGTGGAGATGCTGTCCAAACTGCATTTGCCAGTGGCAGAACAGGCTGGGTGCAGGACAGATTGCATCTTCCACCTGCCTTCCTGTGTGTCAGGAGATGCTGATGCTCTGTGGTACAGGAGATGGTTATCTTCCCAGTACCGAGAGGGAGCCTTCAAGAAAACTGGAAAGGGACTTTCTACAGGGGCATGTAGTGGTAGGAAAAGGAGAAATGGCTTTAGACTGAAGGAAGGTAGGTTTAGATACATATTAGGAAGAAACATCTTATGCTGAGGGTGGTGAGGTACTGGAACAGGCTGTCCAGGGAAGCTGTGGGTGCCTCATCCCTGCCAGTGTTCAAAGCTGAGTTGGATGGGGATCTGAGAAACCTGGTGCAGTGAGTGGTGTCCCTGCCCATGGCAGGTGAGTTGGAGGTGATCTATAAGGGCTCTTCTGACCCAAATAATTCTATGATCTTAGGGTGCTCTGCAGGTCAGGAGACCACATCCCTCTGCTAGGCTTTAGCCCATCACAGTGTAAGACTGTGATTGTGTCAGTGAAAGACTGTGACTGTGACTGTCATTCCAGCAATGAGACTGTGCCTGTACAGTCTCAGGACTGCCCTGAGTGCCCTGAGCCCAGCTCTTGTGTGGGGAAGGGTCTTTCCAGAGAGGGAAACTGGGGATGGAAAGCAAGTTTTGAATTTACACCAGAGTCTGTATTGTTTATGTATGAGCAATGCTGATGTCATTTCCAGGGTGACCGTCGGACACCTGAATTAGCTTGTGGCACTAGAAATACAAGGTGTGACATGAAGTAAAGGCCAGTTTGCTTTCCTGCTGGCAGTCATGTGGGCTCTGTGAGACTGATGAGGTGCATAGCCTGCATTCACACAGTGTAAGGAAAGCATACAGGCACTGGTTTATGGCCAGTGGTGGTCAGTGTTTGCTGGGCCAGGCTGCTGATTGATTCAAATTGTATTTAATGCAGCGGCCAGGACTTTTTAGCTGAATTGTTTTGTCCACCATAGAGCACCAGATTTCTCTATATCTTACCATATATCTCTTTCTCAATATATGTAGATATATTGAGTTATACACAGACACACACATATACGTTAATATAGGTGTATATAACTTACCAGGCCAAACTGCTCCTCTTGTGCAAGGCACTTCAAGGAGGGATTGCACTCCAACTTGAGAAGCTCATGTTGTGTTATCTGCAGATCTTGGTAAGCTCACTTTTCCCTGTGTTGCTAGTCCTGCTGCTTTGGGAAATCCACCGGTTTCATGTCATTTGCCATGTGAATTTCTGATTCATTAACGTGCTGTGTATTTCTGTGGTTGGATAGGTCTCTGTAAAGACCACCAGGTAGCCAAGATTGTGTTGGACATAGCTCAGTTGCTGTAGACTTCCCAAAGACCCTCTGTTGAGCTGGATTGCTTCCAAGGCTCCTCAAGAGGAGTAAGGAGTGCCACATCTGGCTAATAATTTGCTGTAGCCAACATATGAGTTTACTTGAATGAGAGCAGGATTTTTGCTCATGGATCAGACATCAAAGGATTCTTACATAATGCAATATCTTTTAACATTGGTAAAGTATTAGGTCATAATCATGTAGTGCTCTGATATATTTTATTATTCTATTTTATTTCTGAATGTGGTTCACCTCAAATGATTCCCTAGCCTTGTAGAAAATAGTAATAAAGGTGACTTACAGTGAGTCTTGGTTGGATAGCTCTGAATTTTTCCTGCACCGTAGCAGCAGCAGCAGCAGCATTCCAAGCAGGTGCAGCCAACTTTCCTGATTCCTTGTATCTGTATCACACTTTTCAGGTGAGTGTGAGACTCAGAGAGCCGAGGAGAGAGGATTCTCTGGCAGGTGGGGTAGGCTTGAGCTCACCAAGGGCTGGGCTGGGCAAGCAGGCGGGCCTTGGGTGAGCAAATCCTGCTGTCTGGCATCCCATGCCTCCTTCAGTCGGTCACCCCAGAGGGCAGTGGGAGGCATCATTCTTTACTGAGTGCTGTTGCTGTGAAAATGCAAGTGTTGAAACAGACTTTGGAGAGGAATTTACAGCCCCTGCCAGCATGCCGTTTTTTATGTGTTGTGTACAGCCAGGGTCTGCTTTTACATTTCCCTGTGGAGCACCCAGACAGATACATTGGTATCATTTTTCTACTTAATTGAGGAGATTTTCTGTTGGTTTCCATTGCCTGTTTTTTACCTCTTTTCTCCAAAAATGTCGCATGCTTGGTTCCCTATATGAAACTCATTTTTCTAGGCAATAATTAGATCTTCTGATTTCAAATATTCGAGCTACTACTTCTGCAGTGAAAGCTGGCTCATAGGGAGCAGAATGGAAAGGTTGAAAGTGTGGAGGACATTTCATCCCGGGTTTGTGTAGGGGTAAATCCTCTCCAGTGCCATGCTTTAAGGCATTACCTGCAAGGAGAAGCCAGGGCTGCGGGTTTCTGAGCATCCTCCTGAGAGCAAGGCTGCCGTTTGTCAGCATTTGCACCGGCACGAGCAGTGAAGGCTTCTACAGCAAAGCTGCGCTGATCAGCTCTGGCTCTGCTCCTCACCACCCCTCCCCAGGCTTCCAGGGGGATCTGTCTTTCCTGTCACTCAGGATAACCATTCCCCACCGGCAGCACAGAGATCCAGAAATGCACTGTAATCTCATTGAGAGTTTGATTCCCCAGCTGGGAGTGCTGGGTTTATACAGCCAAGCAGTAGATGGTCATTACACTTAAACTTTTGTGTTGGTGTGCTGAACCTCTAAATGGGCTGAAGGGCCTTTCTTTGTCTGCAAATAACCTTGACCCTTGGAGTGGTGAAATGTATGGATTTCATTGCATGTACTGGTTAGGATTTAACATTTAACTTGATATAACTGTTCAATTTAAAAAGATTTCTTTTCTTTTCTTTTTTTTTTTTTAAGGATGGATTAGTAATTCATTCCCAAATTGGTAGTTAGCACAATGGATATTTAATTGTAAATGTATTTCTTGCATTTCTTTAATTAGAACTTGGTATACCGATGCAAAAATTCCTTATCTTGCAGTTTTTCAAAAGCACACATATTAAACCACAGCCTTGCCCTTCAAAAATACTGTTCTGTGCATTTAAAGGTCTGAATGACCTTTTAATCAGACATTACACCTTTATTTCCAGCTGATATGACAACGTCTGACAGTAACTCAACCTGATGTGGCTAGAAAATAAATAAAAGCCGTCTCAGTCACTATGTCTTTAAATCTCTCTGTCTAGCTGTGGTTTTGTGTTCAGGCAGATGGACCCACAGCAGAATATTACATTTAGTTTTCAAGTGAAGACAATGTATTGAGTTTAATATGTTTGCATGTTTGACTGTTCTTTTGAGGTCAATTTAGTCATACGATTGTTTCCTGCCATTCCAAACTCCAGCCTCTTCTGCAGCCAAGCTCTTTATAAATTATAAATCTGTAAACCTCGCTCTCAGCAGCCATCTTACAGCCCACACAGACTGCTGTGGATGGTCTAGAAATTGCATTAGCTCTCCTCAGCGTGCCTGGGTGCGAGGGCTGCCGTGCTCTGTCACTACTTGTGCTCATGCTCACCTCACATAAACGGGCAGAGCAGGGACTGGTAAAGATGGATATGAGCAATTCCTACTTTTGCACCATCAACACAAAGAGAACTCACATTAGTCAAGGTGGTTGTATTCAACACATCAGCTCATTGTCCTTGGAAGTTAATTTTCAGATGATTTATTGAAGTGTAACATTTGTGGAGGGGGAGTGGATATTGAATTGACAACAGGTCAGAGTTCTGATAATACAGCAGAATTATTTTGATCTCTTGTATTTCCAAGTGCTGAAGCAATAAACATAACAATAACAGCTCCCCTTTCATATGGCTTTTGCAAAAAGAGAAGCTGTGTACTGCATGAGCCTGTTTATCTTAAACTTGGCTAATTATTCAACAAAAAATACATGCCATACTAATGAGTAGTTCCCTGGAATTCAGAAAGTAATATTTTGACACTAAGTACAATGCTCATGCACACTGCAGGATCCATGGTCTGTTGGATTTTTATGGAAAAACTAGGCAAACATTAAAAAGGTCTTCCCTGAAACAAAAAAAAGAGCTCTTTCAAAAAGAGACATGTACTTAAATGTGCACCAGCGACATCCATGAGAACTTCTTTGTTACAAATATGCATTTGGAAATTTCAAGAGCTTTGCTTTTAGGAGATTTTTTTTTCAGATGTAACACTACTGTTTTGTGGGTAGTTCTTAATGAAACAAATACTTGTAAGCTGGGACAGACTGACAGAGTGTCATGTTAGGGTTAGTGTCACTCTCCCCTCCCTGTACAGGGCATTTATTAATTCTGGAGGAAAGAGATGTGGGTCCAGATGCATGGGTTCAAGGGTGCTTTCATCATCTTTTGACTGAAGGAAATTGAGGATGAGAAGTTCCTCACAAAAGTGACGCAGCCCTTGCAGTCTCAGTCCCTTCAGCCTCTCGTGTAGGTTGTACTTCAAAGCTGTGAAGGGAATTTGCTGCTACTCAAATGTGTATGGAGGCACCTGGGTGCAAGTGGGTATCATTTTCAGGGTGCAGCAGGTGGGGGAAGGAGGGGGGCAGTAGCTTTCTTTACACAGGACTGTTTCTGTGTAAGCCAAGGTCCTGCACATGTGTGAAAGAAAGGGCAAGGGCGGTCTGGGCAGCACCCCTAAATCAGCACAGTGATTCCCTCACTGGAATGAAGTCATGGATGTGTTTTCAGTTCTTTCTGCATTGCCACCTAAATGTGGGACCAGGTGAGGTTTCAAAATGCCAACCTCTCCTCCTGAGGTGTCTGCAGACACAGCACACTTTCTGAGTGACAGAGCAGGGCCTTTGCTACTCCCGTCTCGAGCATGGTCTTGCCAAAGCGTCTGTTTAACCCAAAACCTACCAAGCCATGACTATGTGCTGGCTCAAGGCAGGAACCATTGTACAACCCTGTGGTCATTCTACAAGCATTGTCTGCTTTCCAGATATTTTTTCTAGAAATGTTTGCATTTTCGTGACTACCTTGTTAACAAACTAAGGAGAAGTCAGTGTGTTAGGTGTGTTACATACTGAGTACAATGTATTGCGTGTGATCCTAAAATGGTGTGTGTTTGGAGAAGGATGTTTCTATTAATTGTCAAGCAATGGGAGGCATCGTGTTGTTCCTAGATAACTGAAAGTATGCCTAAAATGTAAAGGAAAAGAACAACTAGAACTCAAGTATGCCAATGCCACAAAAGAAAGCTTAACTTGTTTTCTTGCTTTTTTTTTAGAGAACACCTGTTCCCAGCGCTGAAGCATTCCGATGGTTCTTTTAAGCAGTAGTGTATCTTATTTTCGAGGCAGTCCGAAGTGAATGGAAAGCTAAAGTCTTGTTTTAAGAAACTGCTTAGTCCACCATTGAAGAATATACTCAGATACTATTTTCATTTGTGTATAGGGGTTTCCTCAAAAGCAAAAGACAAAAACCTGTGAGCCTGGGGAATTGGCCAGCTTCTTCACATTCAGTACACCGATTCTTTCTTTGATGTAACTTAGCTATACTAGTGAAGTTGTTGTCTATTTTTAAAGTGGCTGTAAAAAAAAAAAAGTTTGGGTAAACCCCTGCTATAAAGTCATGTATCTTTGAAAAGTAACATATCTATACTTCATTTTCAAATATATGTGTTTCAGTACTGTAAACTGTACAGATAGCCGCTTGTATTTTGTGTGTTTAGACACAAGGAGACAATCATGTCTGAGCATCAACGGAGATAAACGGTTTGTACACAACAGTGTGGTTCTGCAAATTGAATCCGGAGCAATAAATTCTAGCTTTAACTATTATTTTGCTAGTTGTTTAGCAGCAGCAGCAGCAACAGCAGCACTGTTTTACCATGCATCCTTCCATAGAGACTTGATGCCAAGTTTTCCAAGATAAAAAGATTGTGATGCATCTAGCAATTACCTTCTGTTGTGGTGTTGTGAGAGGGGAAGACGTAACACTTAAAATTAATCTTTCAAGCACTATATTAGAATAGTGGTTTGTGCACTTGCATTGCTTCCAAAGGAGCTTTACAGAGGGGTATCTCTCAAAAAATGCTGTCTGGTGTCTGGCTCATTTTTCACTGTGCCCAGCATAGGCAAATGTGCAAAACTAGTAATTTAAATAAAGATTGTTCTAGGATACAAACCAGAGTATGGGACCTTAGGAAAAATGATGACTCAGTTTAATTACCCTTCACCTACAAGATCTTATGTAACACTTTCAGTCAATGGAGTAAATATTTTATAAAGTGGAATGCCATATTTTTGGTTCTGGTGGAGCTCTTCACAGTTAAGTGAGTTTGGACAGTTGGACTGGTTTAGGTCTCACTTGCACTTGTGCTCATTTGAGGGCCTGGATATTTTTGCGGTATAAAAAAGATTTTTTTTTTTTGTGCTTTAAAAAAAGACCACTTCTCCCCACATATTTCTTGGTCCACTGATCTCGGCTTTGCTGAATGACTGGTCCCTTAAGCCCTTAAAAAATGCTTTGCCGTTCTTCTTCCTGTTCTAGCTGTATGGAAGAAATGTCTACTCCATGGAAAGGCAGCACACAGAGGGATATAGCTGACCTGCCATAAAAAATAAGGAGAATTCTTTACTTAGGGATACTTACTATCAGTCGATCATCACTTTTTATCACTTGGCTTTGTCATACCACTCTGGAGTGAGAAGGCCATGCCACCAAAGTAAGTGAATGCTGTTGTGCCATGTATCTGATAGATTTATAATTTTATACAAGATAGGCCTACCAGTAGTTTCACAAACAAGGTGCTGGGCATGGAAATAACCAATTAATGTTGCACAGCACATGTAAATCTCCTACTGTTTCAGCACTTTCTTCGGGGTTTTGCTAAGTACTTCAGCCTTTGGCCCTGGTCACACTTACTTGATGAAGCACGAGGGATGGGTTAGGAATGCTCCAGTGGGACTGTGCAGGTGGGGAAGATGCCAGCTTTGGCAAGTGAGGGCTGGCAGGTGTCAGGAACAGCCCAGAAAGTGAAGACCAGGGGATGGAGGCAGAGAAACCTCCTGAAGTCACATGTGTGCATCAGCAGGACCGGGCAGAGCGTGGGTGACCCAGGGTAACTGGAGGGCACAGTTGGGCTGGGCTTACACCTGCATCCTCAGCTCAGGGTCAGTGCATGTGTCTGTGCCCTTGCGTCGCACGACGCCACATACAGGGCTTCGGAGGTGGAATGTCACGCTTAAAATGATTCTATCATGGTGTCCCTCTTACAGTTTGTGAGATCCTCAGTTGTATACTCATCCAATGCCCATTCAGTGAGCTCTGTGTCTGTTTGTAGGGCAGCTGTGTATGGATTTTTTTGTGTTGGAGACTTTTTGGTTAGGGGCCTCTGTTACTGATCATTAGACCAATATGAGCTCTGCAAGGTCTTCTCTACCAAAGTGCTGATTGACTTACAAACTGAAGCCTTATTTGTACATCTGGCTGGTAAGGTTGCCTTGCTCTTTGGAAAACTCTCATTGCTCTTACAGAAGCAGAGGCAAAGTTAAGTTCAGGATACATTAGGTGTACAAAGATACTCATAGCAATGTACTTACTGTCTAATACCCTAATGTTGCATGTCTTGTGGTTCCTTTTTTTTTGCTTTGTTGTTTTCTTTTAAAGAACTGCTGTATCTGTAAATTGTAATTCTGGTGTTTTACATGTCAATCCAAAATTGTTAAACACACAAACAAGCATACCTGTTAATTATTGAAAATGAACCAGAGGTGATTTTTCTTTGATTTACCCTTACGGTTTTCATTTCAGAGGTTGTTGCTTTGCACCATCAGGTTTTTAGATTCTGCTGAAACAGTATTTAATATGATGTAGTGTGCATAGAGCATTTTAATTAGTGATGTTTGAAGAAGGAAATCCATTTTCTGGCCTGTCTCTCCCCACCCCTCCCCATTTATATACATATTTGTCAGTCAGATTATTGTCAAGTTCTAATTACCAAATTTGTGCCTTTCACAAGGTCCAATACTGTTTTCCAGTATGAAAATTTGTATTCTTCTCCATTCTTCATTCTCACAGTGAAAAGTAAAAAAAAAAAAAAAAGGTGTGGGCAAAAAAAAAATAGTAGAACTCTGTCTTCTAGGTGTGAGTGAGTGCTAAGCCTAGTGGAAGCATTTTTGGCATACCCCAGATAAACTTATGAAAAATGGTAAGCTTGAAAGGGAGGCACACGTACCCATTCTGTCAATTAATAACAGACCCTCCCTATGAGGGAAAATACTCCCTTTTGTACAGACCCCCTGGTATGTAAGTCCTACAATTAATGTTGAAGAATGTAAAGTCTTTAAACGGGCTATATCTGTAATCAAATAATGAAGAAAGAAAGTAGTTAAAGGAACATACCATTCAGGGTCGAATGCATTCAGCAAAAAGCAGTAGTGGGTCTTTGATCATGGTTAGATGCATAGTGATATCAAACAGTGGGTTCTCATGTAACAGCTAAATGTTTCAGATTTTGTTTTTATTAAATTTGGCAGTTTCACGCTGAGCTCTACTGTATTCTTAGTGAACAAAAGACAGCTCCTATGTTAGAAAGTACTCCATTTTCACAATTGCAGGGAACTAGGAGGGTATTTTCAGAAACATGGGCCACAGAAATGTACTCCTTTCACAGTGTTCTCCTATTTCTGAACTGTGCAGTTATCTATTAAATTTTCTAATAGATATTTGTGTAAGGTGTATGTATGCTTGTGCAATTATGGAAAAAAACAGTTTTGGAAAACAGTGTATTTATGAAAAAATAATCACTTATGGGGCATGTACAAAACTGTATAAAAACATTCAATTTGCCCAGTAAAGTTGTTTTTTGTGATATTTCTGTGTTGTTGAATAAAGGACTTTAGTATTCAAAATATCTCTCTTTTTCCATAAACAGGTCCTGTTTGTGGGATCTTAAACAAAGAAAACCTCTTTTACAAAAGAACCCTCAAAATGAGCGAGAAGGTCCAAATGCTGACCTCAGTCTTGCGTGTGGGAATGAATGCTTATGAAGTGATGGTACAATAGCCACAGAGCTTATTCCTTCTCAATTGGCAATTGATGGAAACCCCATAAGTTGTATAACTGAAGGTAACATCGTACTCTGGATTTTTTAAAATAGCAGGAAAAAAATACTGCCTTTTCTTCAACTAGGAATGTTACTTGGAGATTTTGAGGCTTTGAAAGGTTAGTGAAGTAAGAGCAAAGCTGATTACAGAAAGCCTTAAACCCATTAGTGCAGACCTGTGTTGTATAAAAAGAGTGGAGTAGTGAGGGTGGTGTGATAAATTAGTAGTTAGCTTTGTATGGAGAAGCACGCAAAGGTGAAATTTCATCTGTAGCTCTTGCAACAAACAGTAATCCTGAGGGTAGATCAGCCCATTGCTGTTGAAATACTTGGAATTACAAATATGGTTTGTGAGAGAATGACAACATTATCTTCCTTTCTGTTTTACTGCTTCTCAGTTCAAAGTTCAGCTCTCTACCTGTCTCAAAACTCAAATGCATAGCTAAGGAAATGTTTTACTCTTGACATTTTGTTTCCCCATACTACTTGCCAGCATTGAAGCAACTTCAGATAGGTGGGAAGGTTTGTGACAGGCACATCATCTGGTTTTGGTGAAATTTGAAACGTCATTTTTCTGCGAATATTCCTTTAATCAACAGAAAGTCGACTCTTAGGTGCCAAAACAGAATTTTGAACGAGTTTGAAAAACGAGGTAGGTCCTTTAGTCTGTGAGATGCTTTCAATGCCAGCTGATTTTCCAGGGGGAGCCTTGGTGTATCCTTTTGTTTTTTCAAGAAAGCAACAAAAGAAAAAGGAACAGAAGTGGATTTTCCACTGATCCTGTCTGCTCTCATCGAAATCCATAAGGATAGATGTTCTTGGGAGACGTAGACCGCTCATTAGACAAGAGTGAATCTTGAGGTCCGTTTGAAGAGGAGGAAAAGGGCTGCCAGGTTGCTCAGGCATACTCAGTGATCTCTCTGGATTAAATATAGAATTCACAGGGAGGAAATACACTCATTTCATGAGACGGTCGATTTGGAAGCAGGAAGAGGTCTCTGAGTTCCTATTCTTTTAATGCTTTCTCTTTCAACATTTTTTCCCCTCAAGTATTGTTTTATACTGGTCTGAATGAAAAACGTCCCTCAGCTCTGAAGAAATACTCGCCCCAGATATGAACCTTGCAGTTTAAAACTACCTCTAGTTTTTTATAGCTTTTATTTTTTAATTAAAAAACCAAAATACCCCAAAACAACAACAAAACTAAGCAACTAAAAGTAAAAACCCAGTCAAGAAGCAGGTAATTCTTCAAAGCCAAAGCTGACAAACTAATTACTGAGCCTATTAAAGAAAGGAAAATACCCTTTTGTGTGGAAACTCAGTTTTTCTAGGCTGTGTTGAGCTCAATTTGGTTTTGCTACTAGCCATGTCAATGCTCTCATATATTTCCAAGGAACAAGTCTGAAATTATGAACAGTCTAGTGATACAGGGCAGTGTGCCTTCTGGGAGGCTCCAGTCTTCCCCATGTTCCCATGGGGTTTACCAGATAGCTTGTGGAAATTGAGGATATTGTATAGGAGGCTTGGTCGTAAGTTTGATCTTACTTCACTGTAAGGATCTACTCAGTTACCCGTGTGCACTGAGCATGGATAAATGGCCCCAAAATCTATAAAGGAAAGAAATTATTCTTCTTCTCAGTAATAATTGCAGAACATACAATGATCTTTGAAACCACTGTATCTATCTGAGGAAAGAAAGACGAAGTGCTGCAGGATCTGCTCCCCCTGTAGGTTTGTCTTGGTTTGCTGTTTGGTTTTTAGGGTGGATACACTCAGCTGGGTCGCTGGGTGCTTCAGCAGAGCCATTTTGCCCAAGGCAGGCAGAATAAAGGAAATGCAGGTAGCAAAATGTTATTCTTGCAAGACAAAAATCTAGATTGCCTAAAGAAACTGTGATGTTCTGGAGGATTTTCTCGGCTCTTCTAAGTTCTCAGATGATATTAAAGGATTGTCACATTATTAGTAATGTAATAATCAGGAAGAATTTGTCATGCTACCACCCATTCCTGAAAAACAAGTTTTAGAAGTCAGCCTTAATGGGTTAATTTCCCAACCAACTCTGAAGGTGCTTCTTCATGTAATATTACTTCCCTATAACAGAAGATGCTGTGGTAGTGGGTTGATTGGCCTATACAGGGCCTTGACTTGCAGAGTCAAGGATCTCTGATAGAAAATAACTCAGAATTCTGGTAGAAGGATCTGTAGGTGTCATGATGTCAGCCAGAGCCTGGATTAATTATTCGGTGCCATTCTCCCCAGCTTGGTTTATGACATGTATAAGCATCCTACATTTGAGAAGAAACCACCTTTCTTCTCTTGCTCTTTTAAGTCTGCTCTCTTTATGGAATTAATAAGACTAATTAACCCTCTGCACTTCTTCAGGAAAGGCCAAAGCATTAGAAGAAATACATCTCTTTTTGGCTAGACATTTTCCTTTGGGAAAAGACAGAAGGGTTAGTCTATGTCAGAAACTCCTGGTGCTTTCTCAAATCTCCTAACAGGGGTTTCTCTGCATTGGATGTAGCTGGTGAGCAGAGTCCATAGCTCAGCCTGGCAATTGGTCACAATCCTAGAGAACATCAGCACTAAGGCAGACAGGAGCCATGGGGGATGTTCCCACCGCCCCTCCCTGGTACGTGTGACACACACAGGTTTATGGCAGGGGTGCAACACCTTTCCCATGCAGGGGGTCAGGCTTGCTATGCCCAGCAGAGAGGTGAACTTCCCCAGAACTGAGCAGCCTATAGCATGCTGAAGGTTTTTAAGATGAGAGAAGGTTTTTACATGTCCAGACAGGGACTAGAACATCTCAACCCACTTGTCTCACATTAGCTTTTGATTTATAGCTGTGAGAGTTGGTGGCCACCAGGCTGCAGGAGAAGGAGCTGGGCTGTTGAGGATACCTAGTCTCTTCTTACATGCCTACATTTTAATGGTCCTACCTAGAGATTGATAGTGAATTTGAGCAGCTGATACGTTGACCGAGACTAATGCAAAATTATTACAACTGGTTTTCAACCTTTTGTTGGAAATAACCTGATCTAGCAAAATCTGTCACCACATTAGGAACTGTGAATTAATTATTGCTTTCTGATACTCTGCTCTTACTTGTTTTGCCTTTTTATCCTGATTGTTTGCATTCCTAGGACTGATTTGCCTTTCTGATGCAATGCCATGTGATCTGCTGATTAATTTTTGTGAGCAATCATAAACTCCAACCTATGGCTGACTCCATATATTTTTATGCTACGCTCCATAAACATTCATTCATTTATTATGATTACTGTGTGGAAACAGACTTTTACAGGCTAATAAACTTGGATTTGAACTGGTTGAAGTGTTTCCTGGTATCACTTCTTTCCTCTTTTTTAAGAAAAAAGCCCAAAACCACACATAACAAAAAAGAAGAAATAAAGGTGCAAACCTTGACTTGATTTAACCAGGTCTCTGTAACTATCTCCACAAATGCTGTCAGCACTGGACTTGGAAACACCAACAGCAAAACCTTATTCTCAAGTTGATTTCATTAACAGTAAGAAACAGTCCTTCTTAAAAATAAAACAAACTTCCAGGGCTTAGGGCTGGGAAAGAGGGGGAAGGGAAATAGGTTTTTTTTCCTTTAATTGGTTACTCTGGTGTCTTCTCTCCTGTAGACCTGCTTTCTTAAACACGCTGGCATGCACAGGGCAGCTTCCAGCTGAGACCAATTAAGCAGAGCATTTGCCTGCAGCGTGGCTCAGTGGCCTGGCCGGGTGATGCTCGTTGCAGGCTGTGTGCCGGCGCTGGCACAGCTGGAACACGCGCGGCTGCGCGACCTCCCAGCACACTCGGGCCAGGGCCAGCATCTTCTCACGCTCCTGGGCTCTGATGCTCCCTGGCCTGCTGTGCCTGGCAAATGTCTGGTCAGAAATGACTCTGCAGGTGGTGCAGAGTTTTTCTTTTCTCGGTGGTTAGTTCAAGCTCAAACAGCTGGGCAACACTGAGTGAAGTACACAGAAGGAACATGGATTCTCGTGCCTTAGCTGTTTAAGACATCTCGGTAGATGAGGGAGCTGGTAGTAATTGATAACCCTTTACATGGTCTCTGCAAGGAGGCCATTGGGCTGGAATGGCGCTTTGTGCAGAGAGAGGCAGCAAAGGTAAATTAGGTTGGCCTGATGTCTGCATACATGTAGTCCTCTCTGTGAAGAAATCATCATCCTTTCCATATGTTCACCAGAAGTGTGTCACAAGCATTATGCATAAAAATTGTATTTTTCAGTCTGCTGGAGGCCCAGCCACACAGGTAATCTTAATCTCACCAAAGAGAAAATGGGAATTTAGGAGCAGAAGGAGGGCTCATGTTTTGTCAGCTTTTAGGCCTTGAATGCAAGCAGTGAGATCAAGTGTCACTGAATGGCACAGCTGGACTAGACAGGGATCTTTGGGGACCACTGCTCTGGCCCCTGCCTTTCCTAATTCTGCTGGAAAGAGTGACTTTTAGAAGATGGGGATGATCCTGAGGCAGTCACCACAGAGATGAGGCACAAGCAGGATTATTAGCTGATGATTTTCTTTTTCCTGTTGTGACCCAGCACATCTTACTTCAATAACATAAGCTAGAATTGCAGCAGCCAGAGAAAACTGCAGCTCCCCAGCAAGGCAGAGGAAAAAGCTAATTTGCTCACTCTTTCTTTCCTATTCTTTGTTCCCCTTTCCCCTGTATTTCCTTCCTTTAGCCCCTCTCCTCCCTAGAGGAGGTCAGATATGGCAGATGCTGTGGTTCCTGCCAGCAGTCCCCAGCTCTGTGCTTTGTGTCCTGGGAAGGTGATGTGGCTGCAACTGCACGGAGGCTTGAGCTCCTGGAGGCTGGAGCACCTGCAAGGTAGGTGCTTGGTGTGTGGAGTGGTGCCCCAGCAAGTGTGTGGGCTGCTGCTCTTCTGCTTGTGCCACTGGCACAACCCACAGTGGGTTGGACTTTTGACATCCCCAGCATGGCAGGGTCAGGAAGCTGATGCAGATTGCAATGATAGCAGTGAATATGTAGGTTACATGTGCCCTAAAATGCTGGTGCTGAGAAAATCTGGGGGGACTTCTGAGGGGCAGAGAGTAAGACATGTGCTTGATCCATCACTGGCATGTCCCAAACTTTCTCTGGCCACAGTGAGGATTCTGGAAAAGAGGTTAAAGAAAGCCAGGTCTTAGCCATTTTTTTTCTCTAATTATTTTCTTGGAAACAGCTGAGTTGGTTTTGCTAGGAATTTGAGAGCACACCTAGCTCAAGGCAGGCACTGAGCTGGAGGCAGATGTTTTGCCTGAAAGGTTTCAGCCTGCAGGATTAAAGGTATGAGTAAAGCTATGAACTGCCAAAAATGGGACCTTGTAACAGGCACTGCAGGTGATGTAAATGGCAGATGTTGCCACCAGCTTTGCTAGGGGTAAAGGAGGGAGTGAGAAGGGCGTTAATTCTGCTGTGCTGTGTGGGGAGACTCAGACTGGTTCTCTACCAGCAAGGCTGGAAGCAGCTGGGGTGCGTCGGGGATTTTAGGGTGGGCATCCCCTTAGCATAAAATACCACTTTTATGATGGCAAGGAAAAGCTGGGCAAGGGAGGTGGCTGGCTGTGGCACTGCCAGCCAAAATGCTTCCCAGAGATGCCAAACTGTGGCCCAAGGAGCATGCAGAAGAGATGGTCTCCTGGCAGTTGCACTGTGAGGGCTGCAATTTCTGTCTCTGGCTTCGCTGAAAAGAACCAGCAACCCAGTTTGTCGGCGTCCTGGCCCGGTGTGCTGAGCCCAGAGACAGGTTATATCCAGGGGGGGTTGTTCATAGGAATGTGCTGGGAGTGATGGGGATGCCCTGGCAGTGCCATTCCGGGGGTGGGGTGTCCCCCTCCCTGCTCCCTGCGGATGGGGTGCGAGTCGCTGCTGTGTTTTGATACAACACTCCACGCTGCTGCTCTGACACTTTGCCGCTCCCACTGCGATTGCTGCATTTCTCTTCTGCTTTATGTTAAAACAAGGGAGGTGTTTAAATATTTATTATCGCTAGAAACTCCAGAAGCCAACGTTCATTTGTATAAGCCACTGGGATTTTTTTTCCAATTGTCAGTAATAATTCATTAATTATTATTTTAAAGTTTTTGTTCTGCCTGGGATGTGTCACTTTCCCACCAATTTGGCAGCAATCTGCACAAGATGTGGGATGTACAGCACCGTGGTTCTTCCTCCTGTGTGTTGTTGCTGCTCCTTCAAATATCTTCCCTTTAAATAAAGTGGGCGTTGGACTTCCTGGTGTCAGTTCAACTAAAGGGAGAATTTTTCCTTGCTCTTCCTCTGCATTATTTTTTTTGGAGGGGGGGGGGGGTCAAGTGCCTTCTGCTGCCATAACTGCACCTGTGGAACTGGGGTCTGCTCCTGCCCCTCTGCAGGTGCAGAAGACAAAACTCGTGGCTTTTGGCTCCTGGGGATGCTGTGCTTGGCTGTGGCTGCTGAAGGAGCATCTCCTCTTGCTGCAGTGGCTGCACTGAGCTGTGCCAAGCCTCAGTGGTCCTTCAGGCTCTGAGCATCGAATTGGCACAGTCTGGAATCCAGAGCCATGAAAAAGCAATCTTGTCTGGCCGTGGCAAGTCGGCATTTTTCTTAGAGTACTCTAAATGCAGAGTCTTGCTTGCTTTCCCCTGCTTCTGTCTGCAAATGAATGGGGAGGTGGCTGGGAAGAGGCAGACTTCATCTGCGGGGAGATGGGAATGGGGAACCTGCACTGGGAAATGCTTTTTGTTTTCAGCCCAGAACATGATATTTGTCTTCTGAATTCCCTTTTTACAACACCTTTCCCTTGAATGCTTTTGTTACCACTTTTGCCACTTTTGCAGGAGAGGACAGCCTCAGGGAGCAAAGGCATTCCCCATCTGAGCCTACCAGGGACATGCCTGTGCCTAATGCCATCACTGCCATATTCCCATAGGTCATGAGCTGGGTACCAGAGCTGCCAGTAGCCATGGAAAACAGTAGCAGGCTGCTCAAGGCTGTGTCCTAACTGGGCTGCCCTAAACCTCTTACAGGACCTGGGGAGGAGATGGGAGAAGCCATGGGGTTGGTAATTTTGCTTTCACCTGAGGTAACCACAGGAGCTGAGCATCCCTGGTGCAGTCTAGGGGCTGAAAGGAGAAACTGCCCCTCTGGGCTGAAGCATGCCCAGGAGGACTGCCTTATGGGGTCACCAAATGCAGCTCCTGGCTGGCTCCTGGCATGCCTGGGAAGGGCAGGAGCTGCTCTGCTGGGCTGTTCTGGTCTGTACAGATGGGGCTTCTCGGTTCCTGGGGCCTGGGGCCAGGGACACCTCCAGGCAGAGGGGCAGGGACAGAACTGTGGGCATGCATTGCTGCACAGGACTGCAGGTATGGTACACCTGCCTCTGTGTCCCAGCCAGCCCAAGCACACCAGGCACAGCCCAAAGACCATCTCTGCTGTTGCACCTAGGCAGTGCTGGGCTGGAGATTAGGTTTGTTAGTATTTTTACTACTTTTTACTTCATTAAAGACATGCCATGCGATTTGGCTCTGTTCCCACTTTTTTTCCCCTTCCCTTCCCTTCCCTTCCCTTCCCTTCCCTTCCCTTCCCTTCCCTTCCCTTCCCTTCCCTTCCCTTCCCTTCCCTTCCCTTCCCTTCCCTTCCCTTCCCTTCCCTTCCCTTCCCTTCCCTTCCCTTCCCTTCCCTTCCCTTCCCTTCCCTTCCCTTCCCTTCCCTTCCCTTCCCTTCCCTTCCCTTCCCTTCCCTTCCCTCTGAATGGGTCCATAACCTGCATTTCCATATGGGGAGAAAAAGAGGGAAAAGGGACCTTGATTAGTGCAGCTGAGCAACTCCATGAGCTCTGGCCTCGCTCAGGTCAGAGCGAGGTGGAAGCCCCTGCACCAATGGTGTAGCCATGCCGGAAGCCCCTTCCTGGGATATTTCAGCTGGCACCTCCTGCTTGCAGCTGGAGCAGCTGGGAGCGAATGCAAGTGTGGCAGCACCTGCACTCATCATTTTTTGGGGGTGTTGGGAGATGTAACATTTTCCTGCTTTCCACTGGATGGAGTTTTGCCTTTGCCACAGTAGCAGCCCTTGGGAGCTGCCTTCTGGGAGGCGAGGCGAGCTGCGGAGCGCGGCTGCGATGCCAGGCTCAGCGGGATTCGCCCTCTGGATAATGCAGGGCCAGGGCTCAGCCTTAATGGCCGGCTCGCGTTGTGTGGTCACAGAGCAATTTGCGAGCAGGGCTGAGATGAATCGCTGTGGCTCCCGAGAGGCCCGGGAGCGGGGGGAGCCCAGCCCGGCGCAGCGGTGCCTGCGGCTCCCTCAGGGCTCTGCCTGGGAGAAGCTGCTCCCAGGAGGTTTTCAATGGGAAACCCAGGCTCGGGTCAGGATCGCCAGGGCTGCCGGAGCTATGGCAGGGACCGAGAGCTTTTGGTGAGGGTGCTTTAGCTGCTTTAGCCAGAGAAAGAGTGCTGAAACACTGCTTAAAACATGCACTTCCACAAATAAAGGTGCTACAGCTCTGGAGGGGTAGACAGATATTAAAAATACAACCCCGAGAGCATCTCCTATCAAATGCAAGCATCACTTGCTGTGCTGGGAACTGTGCTGTCCCCCACACCTTCATTGAAGGGAGGTGGCAGCACTGCAAGGAGAGGGGCAAAGCCCAGCAGTGCTGTCTGGGTGTGTGTAGAGGAAGCAAGCATGGCTGCGACCCCGTGGGTGCACCTGGGCTCTTGGCCCTGCCCGCGGCCCCTGCTGGTCTCTCCTCCCACACTGCATCAGAGCATTTGCCTCTCCCTGGCCCCTCATGGGAGGAACCTGCTCCTCACTGCCCTTCCCAGTGTCTGAGGAGCCTGGCAGTGCAAGGCACATGGCCACATTTCCAGGAGATGCCCTGCAGGGACACCCTGCTCTGGCCATGGGCCTGGCATAGGACAGAAGCGGTGTGACACAATGCCCGCACTGACCCCAGGGCTCTGCACTATCGGGAGCTGCTCTGGGCTCTTTGTTTCAGGTTTGGATGATATTTTTCTCCATTCATACTCTAATGGACGCTGTCACAAGCAGCTTTCAAGCCTGTTTCTACTCTGGCTTGTACTTGGCCCACAGAGGCGCGGGCAGTGCCTTGGTAGGACACCTGAGGAGCAATTCAGGGAGCTGCCATGGTGCTCAAGTGGTGTGGTGGGAACTCCCTGGAACAGCGTGGAAAAAGGATCTCAACTTCCACAAGGAAGTGGTAGGTTTTTTCCCCCAGGACATGCAAGGAAAGCCCAAATGTGCCACTATAAATGGGGGTTGCTCTGGGGAGTGGCTGCCTCCTATCCTTATGCCTCATCTACAACATGGGCGTGACTTCATTGCCAGATCAGGATGCAAAAGGAGTTGCTGTCTTTGCACAGGCCACGGTCACATACCAGCAGCCTCTCCCAGTCCCTTCCCAGACTCTTGGGCACTGCTTGCTGTGGTTGCCAGCAGCGCTGCAGGTGGCAGTGTGCCTGTGCCTCTCCATGCAGTGGAAGGGGCCATAAACCTCTCCAGGTGTGGAATCCCTCACCTGTGTGGAGAGAGAGCACCAGTGGGCTGATCTGCCTGCGCTGGTGTGACTTTCCCTACAGCCAGCAGCTGGTTTCTGCTGAGCTGATTTAACTGTGTTTCCCTTCACAGCATGGCTGTGGAATGCCTGCCTTCAAAAAGGTTGTGCTTACTGCAAAAGCAATTTCTTTACTTGGGTGCTGATGGGGTACCTACATTGCATATGAGTACTGCAGGGTGGACCTGTAGTCTGGGATTACTGCTGGTTCTGCCTTTATCCAGGAGTGTCTCCAAACCAGCTGCATTTCCAATGCTGGCAGCTGGCAGGGTAGGAGTAATTTGCTGGGCTGGGGTGTCACTCAGCCATGAGTGGCCTGTGACAGCCACGATCGAAAGGGACATTTATTTGCCTTTAGGATGGAAGAGACGTGACACTTCTTGTCAAATCCCATCTTTGCAGATGTGGTTTGTGAGGCAATAAGGCAGAGGTCGTGGCGAAAGGTCACACAAAGCAGCGCTCTCCCTCGGCAGGCATTTGTCCTGGTGCTGCATGGTGTATCCACGGCACAGGATAGGGGCAAGCTGAGGAGCAGCTGGTCCACCTTCTGCAGCCTGCTGCCCTAGCAGCTCCAGTGGTTTTGTCAGTAATGGCTCACTCGCTGTTTTGATACATGCACACGTGATTTTACACCTTGGTAATATTTTATACCATGAGAGTTACTCAGAAGACCAAGAGGTTCTTCATGTGGCACTCACTGGCTTGGTGGTGCCCCACATGGATTTTTGCTGCTTTGGAGGCCTCTGAGAACTGGACTTGTACAACCTCTCTGAAGGTGTGAGTGTGGATTTTAAAAATGTATTAAAGGAATCCTTTTGTTTAAATATGGACTCAGGTCTGTACTTGAGCTCTGGTGGTCAGCATGGACTAAAGCAAAGCAAACTAAAAGTGACTATCAGCTGTGCTCCATAATGGACTCCTATGGCTTACTCTGCTGCCTTGAATATAAAGACAGGAGACTAAATGGATCAGGAAAACATCAATGAGGGATTTCCACACTCACAGAGGGGAATTTTTCTGTATTACAGCCTGATGCCTGCCACATCTAGGGCATCAGGGTTAGGTTCTGGATCTCATTCCCACCACTCGTGCTGTTGGCAACAGCCATGGCCACTCTGCAAAGCTGTAGCATGCATGCAATCCCTGCCTTTTCCTTCTCCAGCACTGCCTGTGCTGCTGAAACTGCTCTTTTCCAGCATTCACGGAAAAACCAAACCTGCCGTTTGCAAAGACCCACTCTGCTCCCCTTTTTCCCTTAGTAAATGCACATAACCAGCACTTTGCACCATTACACCTCCTCAGAGATGCAGAAAACACATAGGTTGTTTGTTTTCACATATACCTACCTAATTGATGGGTTGGGAAAGGGGAGGCAGGAAGGGAACTTCAGCCCTATTAAACTGTTGGGAATTGCGTTCCTTAGATTAGAAGTGTTTGCATTATAAATACTGTGAGAAGCTGAGGCACAGAGTGAGCTGGATCTCAGCATCTGGGATAAAACCACCAGCCATGGTGGAGCCCTTTATAAACATTTGCATTTTCCCAGATGCAAGGGATAGTTAATCCAAAATACACACCTGGAATTCTGTTCCCATGGCCTTCAACACTGTTGCGTCCGTGCTGGACCAGGACCTTGGGCAGCAGAGCTGAGATGTGCACACATCCCTGCCTGGTCCTGTTTTCCAGAGGAGCTGCTGGGAAGCCACTCCCTGGGTGTAAATACCTGCAATCTTTGCAGGTGGATTTTTAAATCTAGAATTGAGCTTTGCTGCTCTGATCTATTTATATACACAGTGCGTGGGGCAGGAGTATATTCAGGCGAAATTTTTCAGGCACTAGAGAGATTTATGGCTTATTTATGGCTGAGCATAAGAAAAGAAAACAAACAAAACAATAAGCTCCAAAAACCACCCAGAGTATTTTTTTTGTTTGAGGGCTTTTGGTTTTCTTTTACTTTATGTCTGTGCACGACACTAAGCAGAAACTGAAGCAGAAAAGTGTCAGAAAAGCCATGTTCATATTTCTCTGGTAACACTGATGGTTTTCCCTTTCTGGGAGCAGGGCTGCATCCTGCAGGGTCATGGCATCTGTGGAGAAAAGCACAGTTATTACGTAAAACAGAACGAAACTGATCCAATTCCATCTTCCTCTCATTTCAAGGGGTTGCTGTGAAACTCGAATGCGTAAAACTCCTTTGGACCCTTTTGCTTTTATCCTGATGGGCAGGCCTGACACAGTGTGAGCGCTCCTAGGTTAGAGATTTCTCCCTATGCTTCTCCCCAGACCCACATCCTTAATGGTGGGCTGCTGCCCTGCCCCCCTGCCTCCAGCTCAAGCCAGACAAGCAGTCCAGGGCACTTTGGAGAGTTGTCAGGTGGATTGGGCCATGCTAAATGAAGTGTGCAAGGAGGAGAGAGGGGGAAAGAAAAATACCAGGGCTGTGCACCAGTTCTTCAACCTCTGGTAGGGTGACAACCTCGCAAGGGCAGCGGAGCTAAACATGACTGAAACGGATCCTCTGGGGTGGTGACTCCACTTGTCATCTCCTGCACAGGGCTGAACTCAGCCTGGCCGCCTGTAAGGCTGGGGGAGCAGATGCCCGGATTAGTGATTACCTTTCCCCTAATAAAAAGGGGAAAAAAAGGGAGAGCGAGCGGTCCTTTAGCCGGTTATTGCTTTTATAGCTGCACCTCTGTGCAGTGAGCTGAGACAGCTTCCTCTGTGCATTCAGCTGAAAACAAAGAGTGAGGAGGAGAATGAAAGAGCAGGATGCAGCCTTCCCTCAGCCGGCTCCAGACCTGAGCCTCACCCTGCTGCCTGCCTGCATGGGGGGACACCCTGCCCTGGCGTGGGGGCTGCAGGGGCACCCCTCAGCCTCGCACTCCTGCCCACCTTCAGCACCCTCAGGAGAGTCAGGGGAAGCCACAGCCGGGGGCAAGAATGCAAGTAACTGAGAAAGGCTCCCCCATCATCGAGAAAACCCAACAACCCCCCAAAAACCCACGCGGGATCACTCAGGCAACAACTCCACCGTGCACAAACCCGTGTAAAATGGAGAGCCTTGTAGAGGCACAGCCTGGTGCCGCTGAGGTAAAATGGGTGCATTATCTGCAGTAACACAGCCATCCCGCTCCTTCACCTCCGCCGCTCTGCCGGCATGGAGGCGACTGCACACACAATGTGCCATCCCTCATTCCCTCCACTTTTAATTCCTCCCCCCTCCTCCCGTGAATCTATGCCATTTTCTGTTAATAAAAAATTGAGAAAGAAACTAAAGCTCTTCCTCAGAAATCTAGACATTAGCATACTCTCCCTAATACTTTAATCCCCATCATTGTTTATAATCGGGCTACACACAAGGTTATGCACAATGCTGACTGATTTATCTATCTATCTATATATTTTGTTTTAATTGAAACGGCAACATTTAGGTTCCACCTTAACAGTGCACCTTAAAAGATTATCTCGGTTATTTCACAGGCACCGAGCCGGCACTAATAGTCCAAGGCAGATATTGAAAAGCAGCACAGGGCCAGGCAGATCTATTAGAAATTCCCATCCACGCGCCTCATACATATTGATTTCTGACACCAAGCAGCAGTGAAAGCCCCCGTGGGAATAATATATTTAGCAGGGTTCGCTGCGAGGAGGTCACAGAGTGCATACAGATTAGCTACAGAGGACCAAGGCACTAGTGTTGGAGCCAAATGCTAGATTTTATATCATTTTAATCTGAACTTTTATAATCCTTTTAGTTCTTCTTTCTCTGGATGGCAGAGGAAAGGCTCCTCCGCATGTATCATGCATCTTTTTTCTTTTCCTTCTTTATTCCTCCTATAAATGTGCAAATGCTGTTGTAATGGGGAGGAATGTACCCTTAGCATTAGCAGGAATAGGCACAAACAGATTTGGGGTTTATATATAGGTATGTGTGCATGTGTATGTATTCATTGATGTATGTGTGTGTGTGTGCCTGCTTGTGGATAATAATGGTCATTTTGGCTGGAGACATCTCTATTTGAAGATTTATTTGAAGGTTTCCTTCAATGAGGGTGGTGGGAGGGGGTCTCAATAAATCTCAGGCTCCAGTTTTAATGTGCAAAAATAAAGAACTGCTCTAAGTCCTTCTTTCCTTTTATTTTTATCCCAGGGCTTAATTGAGCAGAAGTCACATTTACGCTGTTGAGCCTTAGAAAGAAGCAACAACAACAACAACAACAGAAATACCTAAACAGTTTTAATTACCTTTCTGCCTGTGCTGGGGGGAGGAGGTGCCTGCTGGCCATGCAGGGGTGCTGTGGCTGGCTGGGGGGCTGGAGGGGTGCCAGCATTGCAGACGGAAAGGTTAGAGTTGACACACTTTGACACGAGAGTGAAACGCGCTCCGACAACAAAGAAACCAGGAGACTGCAGCCAAACAGACACAAAAGCTCAGGGGCATCTTGCAGGCAAAAGAAATACACTGACTCCAAATTTTTCCTTTTTTTTTTTTTTTTTTAATTTATTTAAAGAAAATGTCTCAATTCTTCCCAATAAGCAGTATTCCCACTCTGATCAAGCCCACCTGTCCCTGGCAGGAAAGTCATTCCTAAAAGCTGCACAACAAGCAGACCCACTGCTTTCAGTGTTCCCCATCCTGGCATGGGGCAATGAGAGTCAGCCACCCACCCAGACCCCAACCTGCCAGTTCTAGATGCTTCAGGATGAGTATGGGTCACTTCCTGCCTGGGAGGCAAAAGGTAACTTGAGTCTTGTTTTCTAATTTTGAAACTGAACGGGAGGAGCAGCTTTTGACACTTCTGTTGTCCCTCAAACCAATGAGGTGCTCAGCTTTGGGCTAGGAGAGGCTGTGAGAACTGCTTGAAAACATGAGTTGTCTGTTTTCACATTTTAGCTCTCTGAATGATGGTTTCCCTGCCAGAGGTGCCCCCTGTACCTCCGACAATGAAGCAGAAGCTGAGATGTCATGAGAGAGGAAACCATAAGCCTGCGAGAGGTGCAGGGGAATCGAGAGGAGGAAGCTGGCTCACCGTGCTTGGGGCTGGGGTCCTTGCTGTCCTTGCCCACGCTGGGGCAGGGGGGGTGGCCCTGTGTGGCCCCAGGCTCTCAGTGACCTGTGGGCACTCTGGGCCCTGCGCTGGGAGCAGTGGTGGCACAGTCAGGGTATCCTTGGGACATCCCAGGTGAGGGGAGAGGTGTTTGGTGCTGCACAGAGGGGCCAGGTGTGGGTGTGGTGCAGGGTCAGGCTGCACCTCCCAGCCCGTGCCCTGTCCCCAAGGCCTCCCTGCTGGCCCCATCCTGCCCAACCATCCTGTCATGGCTCCAGGGCCAATGGCCAGAGCTGGCTGGGCATCCTCCCAGCTGCAGCACAAAGAGCAGCTCAGTCTTTCCCTCCCATAACCTGAGCTTACGTGCTCTTCAGTCCTTCACATGAATTTGGGGGCTGTTTGCAAAGCATTTCTGATTTGAAGAGCAAGAAGCAGTAGAGTCCTACCTACCTTCGGAGCTGACTGCTTGAACATAGGATTTATTTCCAAGAACTGTCTGCTCTGTTCTTGATGGGTGACACTGTTCACCCCTTTACTGCCCTCCTGCAGTCTCCATAGGCACCCAGCTGGAAACTCTTTGGCAATGGATGCTCCTGATTCCAATGGGTGCTCACTGTGGACTCCTTGCAGGCTGACTTACTGTTGGTCTTGTCTTTGGATACCTCCTGAGAGCAAAGGTAAATCTGCTTTTTCCTTCATTTCTGCAGTGAGAAGAGTCATGAGCTACAAGGAACGTGCAGTGTCACTAGAGAGAGCCAGGCTCTTCCTTGCTTGCCTTTCAAAAGTGTGAGGGTCTTGAGCCTCACAGCATCATGCTTTTGTCTTCTTCCCTGCCAAACCCTCTCATGCATCAGCCTTGTGGCCCTCCCAGGGCCTGATGGCTGTCACCTCTGTCTGTTGGCACAAGCACCCATTCCAAAGTGTGGGATGTGCTGAGCCTGGCTTTCACCAGAGGTCTGAAACTACAGTGACACACATCTCCCAGCTTACACAGGTGCACTCTCCTGGAAAAACCCTTCCCATCACACTTGTGCTTTCCAGGGGCACAAATCCTGCCACAAATTCTGTGGCAATGGGTACTCCCAGTCCCCAGGCTGCTGTGCTTCAGTTAATGCACCTACCTCTCCTAAAGGTGAGCCTTAAAAAATTACATCAATGGTCAGGCCAAGAAGGTTGTCCACTTAATCATCAGGTTATGAACTTGGAACTGCTTTCCCAAGGCTCTGGATAATGTGTCACATCAGTGTTGCTCCGTGATCCCAGACCAGGGCTTGAGCTGATGCCAATGCTTCTTTGGGAATATGGGGCACATCTTCCCACCAATGCACTGCATGGGCTGCTGGTGGTGGCCCCTTGCAGTTCACCACCTTCTTGTGAGAGCTTTGGGGGCATTAATAACTGCTTCGCTGTGGCTCTAGTAAAACACTGAAGTGCTGTACAGAAAAGAGGTCTCTTCATAACATTCAGCCTCCCATTCCATAAAACTCAGCATTTCTCATGACTTTCTGGTTGGGCCAAGTGCTGGCATTTTGCAGAAGGGTTTGGTGGGAGATGTCCAGCCCAGTCCTCTGAAATTTGAAAAATGGTTACATCTGCCCTGATGGTGAGGTTCAATTAAGCAGCTGCCTCGAGCCAAGTCCCACCCACAAATTCTTTGTCTGAGTGGGAATTCAGTGCTTGGGCACAATGCAGATCTTGCCAAGCACCTCACTTGTCAACTACAATATTTACAACTCCTTTATTTTTTTTTTGCCAAGATAAAAGTTTGATGTTTATCCTATGTTGTTCACTACTCTATACTTTAAATCAAATTAAATTATAGGTGAAAAACCATGTTCGTTGACCTTTAAAATACAGGGCAAAGAGTGCCTGGTGCAAAGCTTTACAGCAACTAGAGCTGGATCCGTATCAATAATGACAGTGAACAGAAAAACATATTTTAGGTTTATATGCCATCTCAAGTACCTGGCTGCACTTCTTGTTTTATCCAGGACTCCAGTCCAACATTCACCACTCAAACAAAGTTGCTACTGAGAGCATGGGACCGACCTCCTCAGATTTTGGGGTTTTTTCCTTCATTGGTATTTGAAGATCTCCATCTCAATGGTAAATACACCCAATATGCTGGGGTGAGGTCATTGCTGGCCCTTGGCCAGTCTCTTCCACACAAGTGCCCTGTTTCCTTCTGTGTCTGGAGGAAATGGCTTTGTTCCTATGTTTTGGTTGACAGACTCCATGCTTTATCCTCCTGCCTTGATGCTGCCCTGGAGCACTCGTTGTGGCTCCTTAGAAAGAACCACACATATCCTTGAGGGTGGCAGCTGTCTCCTCTCCTGCAAGCTTTCTGCCTCTCTGATGGCACAACTCCTGTGCAATACCTCCCTGAGGCTGAACTAGCAGCACACCTGGAGAGGTGCCTCAGGAATGAAGGTGAAGGCTGATGGTGGTGGGTATGGTCAGGAAGCTCCTGCTACTGTGGCTGGGAATGGGTCCTTGTCAGTAATGAGAAAATCAGTATGCAGAGTTGTTATCAGATTTGGGAATTGAAGCCTGTCAAAGAAAAGAGACTGCTGAGGTCTAAGCAGGGTAGGAAGGCTGGGTGCAGGATGTTTGCAGGGCAAATGGACAACCCGGATGATGTTGGTTCTTGTTGTGTGTCTTGGCTGCACAGCTGCTGGGTCAGAGGCAGGCACTGGTGTGTGCTGGGGCAGCCAGTTCTGCATCAGGGACTGATAAGTCACCAAAGGAGCCAGAACTGCTGGGCCCAAGGGCAGGTTGGAGGTTTTGAGCAACGTGGTTCAAGTGGAAGGTGTCCCTGTCTATTGCAGGGGAACTGGAAACAAAGTCTATGAGGTCCTGTCTGATCCAAGCCATTCTCTGATTCTGTGAACTGGAGTGTGTAGTTTTGAGGCAATTTCTGCCTTCACACGGCTGTGCCACGTGCTTGGGAGGTCTCTTTTCCCCAAGAAGCTGACTGCCAGCAGCAGAACCAGGACCAGAATATGTGGTTCTGAGGTACCTTGTGTCAGAGCAGCTCCGGGACACCTGATGGCAGGGTGTGAGCTGTGGAGTTGGGAAGCCACTCCTTCCTGAGTCTTCTTCCCTGGCACAGCCTGGAGTTCATGACCTTACCCTGACAGCAGCAGCAGTGGGCTGGCCAGGTCCCAGGGCCTGCACTGGCTGCCTGCAGTCATAGAGGGTCATTCTGGCACTGCAGGGGCTCTTGGCATGCAGGCCAGTTTGGGATGGATGTCTGTCCATCTGCCAGGCCCTCCTGGGGCTGTGCTCCCAGGGCCTCTCTGTGAACCCAGACGTGCGAGGTCACTCTGAAATGCAGCTTTTTGATGCTGCTGTGCTTGGGGTGTGTCCACAGGCTGCAATGCATATCTCTTCCCTCTCTCCTGCTCTCTTCTCCTCCCAATTGTTAGAGCCCAGAGGTCTGTGGGCTGCACTGAGTGATGGATGGTTATGAGTGACACTCCAGGATGTACCCAGGCCCTGGTGATGCAAAACAGGGACCAGATGTGGCATTGCCCTTTGGAGAGCAAGGCCAAGAAAAAATGGCAATAATTGGCAGATGCAAACTAACCCTGTGCTCTCAGAGATCTTTTCCCAGTGAGGCTAGAATTAATAAATCCTTCTTCATCTTTTCTGATGGGGAGGGAGTTTAATGGCTACTTTCTTAGACCAGTTTTGGGGGACTGGTTTCAACTAAGATGGACAAAATTCCCTCCACACTTGCACTAAGGCAACATTTATTTCCTATCCAGTTCTGTAATTGATCTCAGACACAAGAGGCCTAAGCTTTTCTGACATATAGATAGGATCTTCGAAGCACCACATTCCTGAAAGATGCTTTTAATTATCCAGGATATCCAATATTATCTCACAAAACCAGTCAGGTCACAGCTCAGGTCTTTGAGGGGCTGCATGCTTTTTGTTGGAGTTTTGTGGGGTTTCAGGGTTTTATTTTTGTGGTTTTGATTTTTATACTGCAGAATACTGCTTGTATTATTTCCAATTAAACAAAATATTTTATTTTTCTAAAAAGTAGTCTCCACTTGCAATTTCCCCCCTTGGAGAGGGAGTCCCCAGCAAATACCATCAAAGTCTGTCAAACTGATTTTTAATTTCCAAGTCTGAGGATAATGTGGAGATGCTCCTTTTTAACGCAGAGCAGTGTTGGCTGACAGGAGCACAGCAGCCCGAGTTTCTGTGTTGAGGAGGGGAGCAGGGCAGACAGGGCTGTGTAAGTCACTGCTCCTGAAACCCTGGCTTTGGAAGGGATGCACCACAGCTGGATTCACATCTGGCTTACACTTGAAAGACTGCTCACACACCAGCTTCCTCCTGTTTATACAGCTGAGTTTTAAGACACTAAGTTTGTTCTGGCTTTTGTTCCATCATGTGGTGAAAAGCTGCAGCTTGGTGGTATTTCTTTTGGCAAGCCACCTCACAGGCTGGGATGTTTGAAAATTAGCAGAGTTGGTGCTGGGGCAATGCCCTGTCCACATGGCCATCCTGCCCCTTCTGGTAGCAAAGCACCAGCTTGTTTTATACCCATTCTTTTATCTTTGTTATGTATTTATGTACAATCATACATTTTATACATCCATACATTACATGTATTCTAAGAGAGCACAAGGAAACATCTCATTCTGATGCAGATATGTTCCACAGGTATCTCAGTTCATTCTCATGATGACCAGGAAAGGGTAACCCACTATTAAATAAAGTGGGAAAGCCAGCAATAGGTAATATCAGGAAGACAAAAGCACTCCATAACTTCCTTATTTTTCTTATTTTCTCCAGTTTTACTCATTTATTCACCAACAAACTTTTTTAGGTTGACATTGTTCATCTCAGCAACAAAGAGGTAGAATTTAGGGTGGAAGAAGAACACAGCAGGATATTTTCCACAAGAACATATCCAAGGGAGCTCGCAGAAAGAGTCATTTAGCAGTTAGCAGTTTTATTTTTTTAGAACTGGTAGCAACCAGGGGAGGTTTCTGAAGCCTGGGAGAGGGTAACAGGAATGCCCATCTTGGAAAAAAGGCAAAACAAGGGGACTAAGGAGCCATAGACCAGTCAGCCTACTTAGTACATGGAAAAGTGCTGGAAGAAGTAATCAAGCAAATTATTTATGAGCCTCTAGAATATAGCACGGAGATAAGTAACAGCCAACAGGGATTTGTCAGGAACAAATCATGTCAAACTCACCCTATTTCCTCCTATGACAGGGCAATAAGCCATGAGGAGAGGCAATGAATATCATATATCTTCACCCAGCAAGGCTTCTGATGTCTCAAGCCACACCCTCCTGTAGATGCCACAGGGATGCAGACCATGGAGTGGGAAAAAGCCACTGACAATGAACCATCACCTCTGTGCCCCATCCCTATGGTGGGATGCATGGCAACAGGGACAGCTGGAGAAAAGGTGAGGTGCTTCAACAAGGACAAGTGCAAAGGACTGGTTTTAGGTGAGATTAAATGGTGCACATCCCTGGTCAGGAATGTTTAGCAAAACCGCAGATTAGCAGGCAGAAAGGATCAGCTGCGGTTGGAGACCATCACAATCTGAGCACGAAGTACAGCAGTGGAAAAGCAGATGCCTCACTGGGTGAGACAAGGGGCAAATCTCAGGTGAAAGAGACTTTCTGCACCCGGTGTTAGCAAGGGCTCAGGTGGCCTTGTCTGCCCCAGTTTGAGCACTGCTGTTGGAGAAAAATATGAATTAATTGGCAAGAGTTCGCCTGCGAGCACTGAGGATGGTGTGGGGCACTGGGAGCGTGTCCTGCACAGGAGAGTGGAAAGAGCAGGATTTATTTATGCTGAGGATAAATGGTAGGTGCAGGAAGGTGGGGGGCAAGGTGGACAGGACCAGAGGCCTAGGCTGTGCAGCAGGAAGGGACCAGGAGGTTGAAAACGAGTGAGATTGGTGGTAAAAGTAGAAAGCACTGGGAAGAAAGTGTGTGACCTGGAGGGTGACAGGCTTGCCGCTGCAGGAAAACTTTGGGCACAGCTGATCCCACAAGTGAGCAGGCAGGGTGGTCCCTCTGGCTCCTTCCAGCCCTCATTTCAGAGGGAGTGAGCCAGGGAGGGGTGTGGTTTTGTTTTCCTGGGCTTTGTGCCCACACAGGGATGCTCTCCTGAAATCAGAGCAGGCTACTGCTGCCTCGTCAGCATTTGGGATATTCGCCGAAACGAGACCTGCGTTAATCAGCACAACGGGGACATAATTAATTATTCTCAGCACCTTCTCAATGGAAATGCTAGAAAGGAGGGCTAAGCTGTCCCCGCTGCCCCCCTGTAATCCTGTGCCACGGCTGGCTTTATTGGCTCTGAGGGGAAAAGAGGCACATTTGCTTTCCCGCTGATACGGCGTTGAGCGTGCTCACTTCATAGGCGCGTGCAGATGAAAGTGTAATTGCATGGAAGGTGAATTGATTGCAATTAACCTCGGGACTTGGCCTCGGGCTGGGGTGTCCCACCTTCCTCCCTGGGAAAGTGCCACCAGGGGCACAGCACACGGCTGATGAATACGGATATCATGGCACGAAACACACGCGTTACAGGTGAGAGTGCATAAATCATCCAGGAAAACACGTATTATACCGAAATGATCAAATTATAAATGAAGCACATAAATCATGAGATTACACCATTGGATTTTACCAGGGACCATAAATTATATGGTGAAGCCTGAGGTTCACCGAGAGGTTCACAGAATAATGAAATGGGACTCGTATAACTTAAGGAAAATATCGTTATCTCCACAAAATGGAAACGCAAATATCCAGCCCAACCTCCATGTATTTTTACAACATCTTCTATCAGGAAGACTCACAACAATAGGGCCAGTTAAGCACAATAAGCCCCAAGGAAGCCTCCCCTGCCGAAGCAAACAACGATTACACATTAAAAGGCATGTTGGAAAGATAAGTTTGTAAGGAAGATAAAAAGTCTCCAGCAGGGCTGATGGTTGGGCGGCAAAGCTGCTCCGAAGGTTGGTGACACGCGAGCAGGCTGAAAAAGCTCCGCTGCTAAGTGTGAAAAGTAGGAAGAGTTATTCTGTGAGCAGCCGCTTGATTTCCTATTGATGGAGAGCGCGGGGTGCTGGGGATGGTGGGGAGCTCGGGATGGCGGCTGGAAATGGGCTCAGCAAGGCACTGCCTGGCAGCTGCAGCAAGGCAATTAAAAGTTAACATGAAGAAAAATTCAAATCGATTTGCTCTACAATTGGAAACCAATGGTGTTCAGGGGAAGAAAGGGGGAAAGGATATTGAGTGCAGTCATTTCATACCTGATCTTCTGACGGTTTTTGCTTTTATTGCTCTATTTTTCCTTCCTTGCTCCCTCCAAAAAGCAATTTGATTTTTTGCCCCCCTCCCCTAGGTTGGTTTTTCAAACAGACACAATTCAGCAGAGGAAAGGCCAGTCCAATAAAACAGAAACCCCTCATGTATATTTTCCAAAACGCAGCTTTGCTGTTAATCAAGCCAACCATGGAGGAGGAGTCCGGCTGTCCTTCAGCTGCTGCTGGGATTCCAGGTAACAGAACGGGGCAGGGCACTGGGTTCTCTCCCCAGTCGGTCAGTGTGTCAGTGATGTCAGTGCCACAGCGTGACTCTGGGATTTACATCCCTTCCCAGAATGGCTTAGCTGGGACATGGGTGGCACAGGTATACCAGGGGATTCCTTAGTTGTAAACACAGTGTTTGACCTGTTTCACTCCTCAGGGCACGAGCGGAGCCAGCTGAATTTATGTACTGGGAATGGCTGCTTTATGGCTGACCCTGCAGGGGCACTGACTCAACCTATTTCTGGCTGAAGATGTTAATAAGGATGCAGGAGATGTCTCAAGTGGGCAGCAAAACTAACATTTAAGGGAGAATGCCTAAAATGTTTTGTAGTACACAGACATAATTTTTAATTAGCAGGCACACCAGATATAGTATCCACTAATACTCAGTAGTAAAATCCATCTTCAACAGCAAAACTGTCTTCGGCTCAGATGCTCAGCTCCCTTAAGAGAGGGCTCCACTCTAATTTATTTTTCAGTGAGCTTGGGATGGAAACCTGGGTTTGTATGATGGGAAAATAAATACACTTTTGAAGAAAAAAATGGGGTTTGGGCTGCTAATCCCTGGGAGGGGGAGGGCCATGCTCAGCCTCCTAACCAAAATAAGTTGGTTAAAAATAAATAAATGGTTGAGCTGCTAGGTGTGAGCATAATCATTTTACTATATGATCTATGCGTTTCATTAGTCGAGGTACACATTTCGCTATAATAAATGTGCTTCAGCAAATGATCTATGCATTTCTTTCTGGAATGTATGTGTTTCACCGGGAAAGGTATGTGTTCATCAGCTATGAGTAATGCTCCTGACGGCCCTGCATTATATTGCTCAGCTGGTATCAGCCCAGTGCTGCACATCCATTCCAGCCATTCCCCCACAGCCGCAGATGCTGATCCAGCCGGGCTCTGCTGCTCCAGGGCTGGAGGGTGCCCGGCACCAGGGAGGTGGAGCAGAGCAGGGGAGCAGGAGGGTCTGTGTGTGATGCCCGCCTGCTGGGCACACGTTAGAGGTGTGAAAAGTGGGGCGGTTGTTGGTGAGGGCAGCCAGGCTTTGGCAGTGCACGCAAGGGCCCAGCTGCCAGAGGTTTGCCCATCCACTCTGTCCTCAAGTCCTCAGCGGTCCTTTCTAGTCACCCAGCCAAGAGAAAGGTGATTTCTTTTGCTTCCGAAGACCACCTAGCGCGGTCACATCCTCCCGAGATTTCAGTGGGCCAGCCCTGCAAAGGCATCCCCATCACCGCTCCAAACTTTGAATTTCCTCCTTGTCTTCCTTGGCATTGCCGCTGTGTTTTGGAAATTGCTCCTGCCAGCACCTGAGGCGACTAAAGCTAAGTGAGCAATTGAGGAAAGGTTTCCTAACTGCTTGATAATCAGTCCCCTCCCCCAGCAAGGCTCCTTGCCCATTACAGCATTGTTATTCACTTGTAATGACATCGCTTATTACCGCAGAATACATATTAGTCTTGGCCATGGGACTAATGATTTGTATCTGAGCCTTCATTTTAAAATCACTTTTCATCAATACATCCATTTTTATAGATACAGCTTTATATAATTCATTACACATATTTCCCTTTACTGACCTATTTTGCTGTACCATGCATCTATCACTGTAGATGCTATTCTGCTCCTCTGAAAAAAATCCTGCCTTTTCTACATTTCTCTTCATTAATATGCTCAGGAGCTGTGGTCACATGTATTTTTGTATTATCTTATAGTTTCCTCCCTCTGTCGAAACAAAAATGGTGATTCTGAAAAGGGCTGTAAAATCTGAATGAATCTGAATTAATTAGGAACTCTATTGATGTTACATAATACCCATTTCAGTTTACCCGGTATATATTTTCTGATTAGTTCCACTCGCTTTCTCTTTCTCTCTTTCTCAAAAAAAAAAAAAAAAATCCAAACATTTTCAGAGTGTGTCATTTGGTGGAGGCAGTTTTAAAGGAAACCATTTCTGAAGGAACTAGTTCAGTGTTGAAATAGGGCTGAGTGTAGCTCAGGCTCCAAAGTGGGTCAGCCAGCAACGCTGGAGACCATTAGGAGACCTGAAGTATCTGTTTTCCACGAGGGAATAAATATTTTGGGTCAGGTCCTCAGCAAGTCTAAGTTGGAACAGGTCACAGATTTATAAGCAGCTCTGGCTGTGTGTTGTTATATGCACCTGTCGGTAATGCGGCAGTCACCGAGCAACAGGATCATCATTAAGGGCTCGTTAAGAGTGGATAATGATAGTCCCTTTTGCCTGTGAGTCTGAGAAGTGGAAATGTCGTGGATGAGCCCACAACTTGGGATGCTTTCATCACTCCTTGGTGTCTGTGTTGGTGTGGTGCCGGCAGGCTCATGGCAGGGAAGGAATCCCATGTGCTGGGCTCTGTGTGTGGTTCTGAAGGACCCGAACCAGCCATCTTCCAGGGCTTCCAGGGGGCTGGGAACGTGTGCCCAGGGCTGGAGCAATGAGCTGGGGCCACAGTGGGGCATCCCACAGGGTTTCCCATCGCTTTTGCCCACCAGCTGATGCTGATGCAGCTGCCCCAGCAGGAATTTCTCCACGCTCTGCAGGTCCCTGCTGGTCTCCCTGGAGGAGCTGACCCAGCTGGAGCAGAGCAGGCTTCCTCCATGCCAGTGTACCTCCTGAGTGGTGCCTGAGGGTAGGACATGGCCATGCCTGAGGGTGCTCTCAGGTCCCACACAACAGCTTTGGGCCCTTGGCTGCAGAGCTCACTCTGGGTGTGAGGGCAGAGCGGGGCTGGAGGTGCTGCTGCTGCTGCTGAACACTGCAGAGACGGACACACAACAGGATGCTGCTGGTCTGCAGCTCCCACCTTCCCTCTCAAAAAAATGGTGCACGATGCCCTTGCTTCCTCCCCAACACCACAACTCCTATCTTATCTCCTCCCTCAACTTTTTTCTCTGTCCTATTTTATTCTGGGCTTGTGGGGCACATCAGGATACCTGCCAAATATTTGCTGAATCAAGGCTATGATTAGTCTGTGATTCTCCATACTCATTTGCTGACTGTAAATTTTTGCTTAGACTCTGGGACATACTTTTTCAATTTGCTGCGAATTGCTGTATCCTTTTCAGAAGTTTTTGCTACCATAGCATTATGGTTATGAAATGAAGTTCAAAGAACGCTGGTGGGAAGAAGACAGACTGAAGCATTACTTTGGCTTGTAAAATAAAGTGGGGGGAAGGAATCAGTTTATACAGACAACCACAAATCTTAAATTACTCTGATGTTTTGGTCATCACTGGCAACTCCGGTGGGGAGATAAATCAATTTTCGGCAGCTGCAGACAGCAATCTGACCCAGGGCCAGAACAGCCCGGCTGGAGAGACACAGCACAAGTTAGGGGGCTGCTATCACAGGGGCTCTCCTGAAGGTGCAGAGGGATGGAGAACAGGGAGGAAATGAATCTATAAAACAATATTCCAGGTTAGCCTGTCATTTTCATGGATTCAAACATATATGCAGAGCCTGACATTTGCAAACTTGATGTGCTCCTGCCTGTTTGTGATCTCTAAAATAAACATAGCATGAAGGAGGTTCTAGTAGTCCAAATCTACTTTGTTTGTTGCAGTCAACTGCTTTTTATTAGAACATGATTTAATGTGCATGGCAGGAGTAAAAACTACTGGTTTTATATTCTTTTAATCTCAAATGGAAGCTAAACTCGGTTTTCTAAAATGCTAAAAGCAGCTGCGGTTTAATACAAGATTCTTGAAGGCTGTAATGTCGGGCTCTTGTCAGGGTAGAAAATCTTTGGTAATGGCACCCCAGATTGTCAAGCTAAAGTGTTTATAATGAGAATTTATTTTGCTTTTTAAATCATGGTAAAAATATTGTGCAAACTATAGCTCATCTGCTTCTTTCCACAGTTTCTTTTTTACCTTATATGCAGTTAATTTTGGAACATTTCTTCAGTGATTCTCAAAATAGCCTGAATTACCAATGCGTTGCTCTTATCTTTGTTTCTCCGAATCTGCAAGGAACTGCCTCAAATGGTGAATGATTATATAATATTTGTCACAGGCCATCTTTCCTGCAAATCCATTTTCCATGTGTGATAATCACAGCCAGTCGCAGCCCTACAGCCGCCGAAGTGTTGAACAACACACTCGACACATCCATGTAATGGGTGATATCCTCATGCCAAACGATTTTGGAGCCCTGTCAGTGCCAAATATATTCCTGGCCTCAAATGCTGTTTCCCCCCTTGTTGCACATATAATCTCTGCTTTCCCTGCCATAACTCAGTGCTTGGAGTGGCTAATGACAGCTGATGATGGTGATGATGCATTTTAATACGTTTGCCAGGCCAGTACGTGTATAAGATCCTGCCTGCTTCCTGTTCTTTCCCCCACATCAGAGTGTAGGCAAAGTCAGGGCTGAATTTTCTTTTTTTTTAAATCTCAGGATCAGTGACACAATATCAGAAACTGGTGGGGTTAATGCAGTCAACAAATAGGGAGAATTTGCTTCTTGTGGAAATGTCTACAGACCTCCTTTCCAGATACCTATTCCAGGCCTTGCTAGTGGGTCGATGCCTCTCAGCAGAATTTCAGATTTTGGATCCTGTAAAACAAAAACCAAGCGAAAATCTTGGAAATGACATCAGATGCAGGGCAGTTTCCATGTGGTATTTTTGAAACACAAGTGCAGGCTGACCTGTACTTCGGTCATATGGGGTTGAGTGGATGGAGAAGGGGAGTTGAAGAGATCACGACAGTTCACCAGTCAAATCAACCATGTCCCTGCTGATATCACTGGTTTCTCTATTTTCTTTTACACTTAATATTATGGGAAATATGAGGTTTCTCAGACCTCCTTTGTGAACTGCTCTAATATTAAGGACTGCTTAGTAAAACTTTATTGATTGCACCTCAGATTTTGATAGACTAATATCACAGCTGAAAACTATGATTTATGAAAATTTTTGAGCAGTAAGTAATCCTGATAGGACAGGGGGTTGGGGGAACAAGCCCACAGAGGAGTAGGAAAAAAACCCTATTTTTTTGGCCTGAATCAAGAGTATGTAGGAAAAACATGTGGATGTGATCTTTGTCACCAGAAGAGATTTGGCAGAGATTTGACAAGCACAATCTTGAGCCATTACCTGTGCTCATCTGGGCTTCTCCACCACTGCAGAAAAAGCCTCCTTGTACAAAACTCTCCACTTGCTGTTAGAGCACAACGGTGTCTGAACAAGGAAGCACCTGTGAGGGAGAACTGTGCCCCTTTGAGCTCCAGAGAGAGGTCCTGTTGGGAAACCAGCCTGTGCCCTCTCCTGGCAGTCCCCTGGATGGCTTCCCAAAGGAAAAATTGCTGGCAGATCACACAGGTTTGGGGGCAAATGTCAGGGAACAGGTCATCCTGACAAAGAGTATTCTAGAAGTTCATGTTTTCTTGAGGGCAATGATGATTCCAGAGGGCTGAAGTGGGGGAGCTAAAGGGCTTCATAGAGCAGCAGTTACGTCTTCTCAGCTTAAGTTTCACCATCATCCTAATTATCATCACTAAGGGATTACTCAAGCGAAACTTTATTATTATTATCATCATCATCATTAATTTTGAGGCAGGAATTGTAGACATTACGTGTATGTACCCCACAATTAGGATTTTTATAAGATTTAGGCCCTAATCAAGAGGACAAAGCAGAAAAATTTACTGGCTTGCTAATCCATAAAGCCTTTGGGACCTCATATTGAGAGTTCTCTTGCATGTGATAACCAAGAGTCTTTATTTCACAGAGTTTTTTAACATTAGAAAAAAATCCCAACATTCAACAGAATCTGGTCAAAACCTTCAGGCTGCATATTCACGCCAGCACAGGAGAGCTCTTAAACACCCTACTTGGTGTCTGAAATACTCTTTGGAGCATGGAGCTGCTCCAAAAACATATGGTTACATCCCAGTAATCAAGTACAATCAAATCTGAGCTTCCACCTGCCGTTTGCCATTGCATTTGGATGGGGTTTTGTATAAGCAATTGTGTCATAGCAGTAACGTGGATTGATTAATGCAGGGAACAACATGATGCTCCCTTAGCCTTACAGCACTGTTGCTGCCTGGGTTTGCTCCAAGAGGAACCCCACATAATTAACATGACTCTCACCCTTTCACTTTTAACATGCTTCCTAATTAAGCTCTCCAGGATCTGAACTTCACTTTCTGGCTGCAGTGGCTGCAAAATGATTTATCCCCCATGATGGTCACTAGAGCCAACCTTGCTGTCAGGAAAGCACGCCGAAGCATTTAACACTTTGAATTATTTTATTCCTTCTCCTCTTCTGTTCAAGTAGGGAGGGCTGGTGCAAAACCTTGCATTTCAAAGCCAGCTCATCAATGTGCAAATGTATCCACAGGCCATCTCTTACTCGGTTGTGTATAATGGACATACACACATAAGGGATGATAAGGGTGCATATAAAAAGCCTTTGACCTGTAATTAGCCTATCTTGCTTTTTTAAAAAAAATCTTTATGTCACTCCATTTGCAGATTAATTAAACCTAATAGATGTAATGAAACGCAAAGGGAGCCGATCGCTTTGTAGAGATTTAATATTGATTTGTACGCTAAACTGGCTTTAGTGTATTTTAAACAATTACTGCCAATAGATAAATTTCTGCAACAACGCTGTCATGTACAAACAGGTCCTGTTGAGGTACAAAGTCTACCTATGCATATAGTTGATATCTAACCCCCCCAGCCCCATTTATATTTGCACAGCACCTCCAGCTCCTTAGCTGAAAGGTGCTGTTTACACAATATTATTTTAATTTCACATGACAAATGTGCTACCGTGAAGCTAAACATTCATCATTACCCAGGCGCGCTTCCCCCTCTGTGGGGAGAAGCAGTGTCAACTGCTGGCACAGCCTCTCGGCAGATAACACCGGCTGGGGAATAGCAGTCGTGCTCCACAGAAATCCCATTGCTGGAAAAAGAAATCCATAGTGGATGTGCCCAGGGGCCAGACGGAGCTCAGGTAGCATGGCTCCTGAACTGGGCAGGGATTCTGCCTTCCAAAGCCATGATTCCCTAACTGGTTCAAATCTCCATCGCGGTGCCAAAATGGGAAGGACGTGGAGCCGGCAGTGATGATGAGAGCTCACACGAATCCCCCGGGCCTGCAAGCAGGGTTTCCTAATTGTCAGCTGTGCTGCGCCAGGCTTGTTTAAAATAATTAGAGTGCAGCGGCTTAAACAGACCGGGGAGGGTCGGGGTGGGTTTTTTTTTTTTTTTTAATCCCTCCATATGGGTTTTTATCAGTTGCTATCAGCTCCCTGCTCATTTCTGACACCATCACTCTGCCAGGCAGGGGGATGGGGAGGGGGGAGGGGGAAGCAAGGTATTATATTTTAAGTACATGAACGCATTCAGAAAGAAAGAGGACGAACCAGCCCCAGTGTATGCGATGGATGGAAACAATACAGCCAGCACACCCAAACTATATTATTTAAAAAAAAAAAGGGGGGGGGGGAAGAAAATTCTGCTTGCTCCTCTTCCTCCTCTCTTTCCGCCAAGAGGGCTAGCTGAAATCTTTCTTAATTACCGCTTATTTCAATGACAGAATTGTAATTTATCATTTAGTTGTAATTTGACATATGTTCACACCTTTGCCATTTCCAATTTCCTCCTTCACTCTAATTGTCTGCCTGGCTCGCCTGTCACGCGCGCCTCCTGGGATTAATTCGAGCTGTCTGTCTGCGGCTCGGGGCTGGCGGCGCGCTCGGGGCTGGCGGCGCGGTGACAGTGCCACCGTGTCACACCGTGTCACACCGTGTCACTGCGCGCACCGTTCGGCCCGGCACGGCCCGCCCCAGCCCGCCGTGCTTATTGTTTAGCCCCCTCTCGCATTCCTGACTTTTCGGGCTTTTATTAGACGCTAATTGCGCTCCGCGGCTGTCAGCTGGAAGGAGAGGAAAGCGCGCCGTAATTGGTGGGAGGGGGCCCCGGCGGCGGGGATGCGGAGCCGGGAGATGTCTCCCGCTCTGCCTCGGAAATGCGCTCTGGCTTTAAACGCTCTGCCTTCATTTCCCTCCGCCGCTGTTCATGCTCCCCCGTCTCGCTGACGTGGCCTCAGCAGAGCAATGCAGCCTCCCTCCCCGGCTTTCGGGCTCCCCGACCCTGCTCTTCCCCTCTAACACGCTGCTTTCAGCACCAGCATCCTCTTGGAGCGACCTTTCCATGGGCAGGTGCTGCTCCACCCGGGCGCAGCCCCACATGCCGGGGATGGATTTGACACAGGGGGTGCTGGCTTGCCGAGGACGGCAAATAGCGGCAAGGGCCCCGTGTGCCCAGCACGAGTGTACACCGTGGCTAAAAATTAACCTGCCAGAGGCTGCTCTGGCCACCAAGGAGATGTTTGGGCTCCTTTCCCCATGGCTGGTGCCACTGTGCTTGTGCTGACCCCATCCCCTTGTCCATGTACATCCATAACCGTGAGGCTGGCACTGCCAGGCCAGAGAGGCTGCTTCTTTTTATCAAGAGAAGAGATATTTCACCAGTGTTGCGAAGTAACTCCTAGAATTAGATTCTCAGCCACGCTTTTCATGGGCAACAGCTGGATTCACACTGTGGCTTGTTACCTGGCCCCCTTTTCTCTGTCCCGCCCAGATTCCTCCCAGAGGCTGTCCTGAGGCCCTCCAAGGCACATATGGACACTATATGCATCCATATATGGATGCTATCTGCATCTTGCTCTGGCAGAGGATCTGACACAGCAGCAGCACCTGAGGGGGACCACCCTCAGAGCTCCTCTCACAGATAAAAATGACTGGAAAAAGCCATTCAGTGTACTGCTGCTATGGGGTTTTATAAAATTCTTTCAGCCTTTGCCTGAAGGGACAGAAAACATCCATTCTTTTCCCCATTTTCCTAGGAGATTTTTTTCCTTTCTTCCTATTTTATCCTAGAAGCAGTATAGGGGCATGGTCTGTTTTTGCACATGTTTCACTTACTCCTGACCCCTGTTGGGATCAGCTAGAGAATTGGATGGGTAAAAGTGAGACAGCTCATGGGCTGGGATAAAGACAGTTTAATAGGGAAAGCAAAAGCTGTGCATTCAAGGAAGGCAAAACAAGGAACTCATTCACCACTTCCCATTGGAAGTTCAACCATCACGTGTAATGCTTACTTGGGTAGATGAATGTCATCACTCCAAACGTCCCCCCACACTCCTTCTTCCCTCTGCTTTAGGTTCCAACACTGACACCATTTGGTGTGGGATATCCCCTGGGTCACTTGGGGTCAGCTGTCCCAGCTGTGTCCCCTCCCAGATCCTTGTGCACCTCTCACCTCCTCGCTGGTGGGATGGAGTGGGGAGCAGAAAAGAGCTTAACTCTGTGCAAGCTCTGCTCAGGAATATCAAAAACATTCCTGTGCTACCAAGACTCTTTCCAGCACTAACCCAAAATGCAGCCCCATACCAGCTACTGTGAAGACAATTAACTCCCAGCCAAAACCAGAACGCTGTCCACTGTTTTCTCCACATTTCCTTTTCCTCCACATGCAACCCAAGTGAAGATACATAAATCAAGGCAAAGAGGTAAACTGCCTATTCCATCTGTTAGGTGAAGCCTGAAAATGCTGAAGAAAACAGTTTCAGACAGAAAAAAACCCTCACATATACATTAATGTATTAATTTTCTAATGATTTTAAACATCCCACCCATCAGTATCTGCATGAAAGAGAAACCCACAGAAACAAGAGTAAGTTGGCCACCACTGCCCCTGCATATTGGAAGTGTGGATGCTGGTGGAGGTGAATTTTGGAGCAAGCTCCTCTGCACTGCATCCTGCATGCCCTGTCCCCACACACAGCCTCTAAGAATGGTGAGCTCCATCACAACCTTTATTTCTATCTGCTCCTGTCAATGGTGTAGCCTCAGGTAAGTGCTTTAAGCCAGTCTTGATGGTTCAGGTGCCTTAACAGATCCCTTAGAGTTTAAAGCTAAGCTAATGCCCTGAAAACACAAACCCACCCAAATGATACAATTCCTCCCTCCCTAAAATTAGCCCGAACCCCTTGCTCTGGGCTATCCTGAGCCTTTCCAGGCATTACCTTGGCAACACACCACAAAACCAACCCAAGCAGAGAGTGCAAGCTAGAGGTCAGTACATCTTGGCACTTTCATATCCCAAAGGAATTAATTTCAGAGCCAAGGGACACTTGGAAAAAAACAACCAAAACCACCACTCCAGTTTAGCTGGGGGCAAAAAAGCAGTGGTTGGCAGCACTGAGAGAAGCTGGCAAGATGCTGCTGTTTGGAAATCCCTGGCTCAGGGCCATTTGCCTTCCCACAGTGTTGTGAGCGTGCAGAAATGCTCCTCCAAGCCCAAGTACATAGAGCAGCTAGCACAGCATTGCTAGGAAATATTTAATGACTTGTAGGAGGCAAGACTGAATGGATTTACATTTATTTAGATTTTTTTTCTCCCTTTCGATGTCTGCTTCCAACACCACTGACCTTTTAAAATCATTTCACTACTTACCGACTTTGTTTTCTGTGTGTTACCATTTTTACCTTCCAGCTTCCTGTCTTTTGCCATCTAGGATGGCCAGCATTCTCAAGCAGTTTTGTTTGAACACCAGGATTTTTCTAATGTGCCTGCAAACTTTTAAGAGCCAGTATTTCTGGCTCCCTTAGCTGCCAAATTGTGAGAAAACACAAAGTGCCTCAAGCTGAATCCTAAAAAAGATTTTCCAAATACTCACATGCTCCAGCCTTGGTCTAAAGACTGGGTATGAGGTACTTATGATTTAGTATTAGAGCTTCTCTATATTTATGGCTTATTTCATATATCAGAGCTTTTTAACTGGAAATAGTGTTGGAAATCAATGTACTCATTAGAAGTCAATGCTAAGTGCTTTTGAAAATTCACTTTCTTTTGCATTTCTCCTAGCTATCAATTTTGCTGTTGTTTTAAACCTGACTTCCTGAGGCCTTATTCATTAATAGATAAGCAGTCATAAGTAGATTACGAGCATACAGGAGGCTCATTCTCCACACTGGCATACCCAGTCCACTTCCCACCTAGAAATACCTGGTTTTTCAAGGATGGCCATCTCCTTCAACTCACAGAGGGTCTCTGGAAACAGCACACTTTTGCTGTATCGGTGGTGAGAATATCAGAGTCCAAGAGGAGAGGAAGGAGTCAGTCCAGATCCCAGCTGGAAAACAACCTCACAAGTAGCTGTCCTCTACAGTACAGGCTGCAGGGCTCTGCACTGTCAGTGGGGACGGCAAAGGGGATAAAACAGACAGGCTGAAGCATGAAATTCCAGGGTAGCAGGAGGAGTTGCTGACTTTTGTAGAGGGATTTTTTCTTTTTTAATGATTACCCTACTTTTTGGGCATGCATTGTCTCAGCAGTGCTCGTCACTCCCTTGTGTCACAGAAACACACAGATGCTGCAGCACTGATTGGTCCTACGTGCTCTGTCCCACACAGCCACTGACAACTCAGGCCCCAAACCTTGCTGGTCATTTACAGTTCCCGTATGGCTGAGAGTGTATTACACCCACTACACCCCATAAACGTCCCCAGAGCTGGCAGGAGCAGGCCCTGCTAGAGCAGCGCTCCCCAGGTGGCACCAGGGTGGCACCAGGTCCCCCAGTCTCTCAGGAGAATTCAGGTGCCATCTGAAGGACTTCCCCAGAACCACGCAGGAGGTGTAGCAGCAGTGGAGGGCTACTGAGGCAGTAGTGGCTGGCTTTCCTCTGGTTCTCCCTCAAGCCTCTCTTTAGATTTCAACAAAAACCTCTGTAAATCCTGATGCTAATAATGAAACAAAAGAAAGGAGACCCCAGTAATGCTTTTTTGAGAGGCCTTACAAGCCCTTTGCTGTGCCCCTCCTGAGCTGGTGGTAGTTCAGTATTGCTCCAGCTCCTACTTGAACATGGTATAGTGCTCTTCTTACAGATGCTTGATCAAGAAGAGATGAGGAAACTCCTTGTCTGTCCTCAGTAGGCAGGTTGCATCCCTAAAAATCAAATCTGCTTTTGTTTAGAAATAAAATCTCCAACTCAAGCAAACATAGTAGCTGTCTGCAAAAGTATGAAATAGTTGCAAATAACACATAAAAAAGCTCATTCATTCATGTATGGAAAAAAGAGATGAATTAATTTTCCTTTGGAGAAAGCAGTCCTGTCTATTGCTCAACTTTCATATAGAGAACACGTATCAATATCTTAACCCCTAAATGTAATGCTCTGGGAAACTATAAATAAAAAAAAAACAAGGTGGTGTCCTCATGTAAATTATTTTGTGCACTAAAATACAGTGGCCGCCACTGGTACCTACTATAATATTTTTATATGTGGAAGGTGGTAGGCTATGACACTTTTTATATATGCATATGTAAAAGTGACAGGCAGAGGAATAGGATGCCTGAAGGTGCAAGATATGAGTGTCATCGGCCACAATCCTTTTATTTTTATTGTTTTATCTCAGTGGGAAAAGTTTTCTGACATTAGCTTAAGAATGCAACACAAATGTTCTCTTGAGGCCTGAACACAAAGAGAAAGATTTCTGCTTTCACATCCAGGTATTTTGCACTGCTGCTCTCAGCTTGGTGCCATTTCAGGGGGAGTTTTAGGAAGCTGTGGGACTGGTTCTGGCTGCTGGGGCCACATGTTCCTGCTGTACTGCTCAAGCACCACAGGCAGGAGGGTGGTCACAAGAACCTGCCAGGTAAAGCTTTGCAATATTTAGGAGCTGCTGGAATGCTGTTTCTAGCCTTGCGGTTTCTCTTCCTCAGCGTCTTCCTAAACTTTGAGAAGGAGTGAAGAAATAGAGGAGGTAAAAGCGAGTGATACCTCGAGGTATGCAGAAGCAACACCAGCTGTCCTTGTCCAGAGCATTATCTCTGGCAGCAGCAGCATTGGAGGCTTTGGGAGAATGAATGGAAATGCCTCACGTAAGGAAACCTGCTGTATGAGCTCACCACCCACCTTCAAAGACAGCCATACTCCCAGACACCTTAAATCCAGCATTTCCCCATGGTTAGTGTGATTGTTGACATTTCTGTGGTATCCAGAAGGTCTTTGCTCCTGTTCACCTCAGAGCTTGCAAGTGACTGTGGCTGTTACAATCTCATAAAATCATTTATGTTGGAAGAGACTTCCAAGACCATCAAGTCCAACCACAAACCTAACACTGCCAAGCCCACCACGAAGCCTCGTCCCTCAGCGCCACATCTACACCACCCTAGAAATGGCTCCAGGGCTGGTGACCACACCATTTCCCTGGGCAGCCTGTCAGTGTCCTGCAACCCATTTTCCTGGTGTGGCAGTGAAGTACTGCCATGGGCTGTCAGGGCTCCAGGACACAGAGAAGGAGGCATTTCCAGATTCAGAGCTACTGAGTTTTGTCAGATTTGTCCTTTGGACCTGGAAATTACATCTGCATGGAAGTTGAGTATGGCAGGCCAGGGGCAAAGGGGTTTGGGTCAGGGGAGACATCCCAGGGGTCCCACAGCACAGCTGCAAACATTTTACTGATGCTTCTGGGATGTGCTGGACTTGCCTTTGTGTGTTGCACATACATTTCCTTGTCTGGGATACCCTAGTTAGAAATATGGGAGGTCTGCATGTGTGCTCCTGTCTGAGAGCATGGAAATAAATATCCCTTTACACACATACTCAAACTGAAATGGTTTCCAGCCACCCTCACATGCTGTGAGCTGCACATCTCACCTTAGACAGCAGCTCATGAGCTGCACCAGTGCATCCCCTGTCTGACAGGACCCTGCCCTCGACCCCACCATGGGACAGGTTCTGCTGGGCTGGAAAAGCCTGCCAGGTCAACGAAGGAAAGGAATGTCTGGGGGACAAACAAGAAAAGAAACTCTGGAGAATCCACTAGGAGCACTCAGTTCCTCTGACATCTGTCACTGTAAGTGCTGGATTTACACCTTGAAATTTGTTTGGGGGAAAAAAGTTAGGAAGCAATAAAATAATAACCTGAGCAGAAAGAGAATTGTTATCAGAAAATTATTTGTAATGCAGCCCTTAAAATAAATATCACAGCTATTCCTGTGCTTTACAGTGTCACTTCTAACTCTAAAAAGGCAGTGTGTAAATCTAATGGAGTAGCTATTCATAAAAGTTCAGCTTGAGTAATAAAAATAACAATTTTCTGTAATGATATTTTATAGATTTGAATAAGATGTATAAAATATTCTTGCTTTTACAGTATATGTAAAGAGAGTAAGTATACCATGCCTATAAAACAGGGATTACTTTTAAATTCTTAAAATATTTCTAGAACAAAGTAAATAATACTCATATTTTTTTCCTGAAAGACTGGTGCAAAGCCACATAGCAAACTTTTCAAATATTCTATATGAAAACAATTTTCCTGCAGCTTCAGAGAAGACATAACACACTTACCTCTCATCTTTTAATAAAGGAAATTCACAGGTGCTTTCCCCTTCCTATTGCACATCTTCCCTCTGAGCCCTTCAGCCCAGTTCTTTGCCAGTGTGTGTTACACGTGAAGAGGAGCTGGAATTTTATCCCCTGTGGTGTAGTTTTAAAATGCCAACTGAACATTGCAAAAAAGAGTTATTTCATCAAGTGAGGAGGAGGATGGAAAACACAAATCTGAAAGGCAGGAGGCCTGAACTTGTGATTTACTTTGTACTGAGTTTGGGGGGGAAAATGCCAGGTTTTGATGTGATACTGTGGATTGTACACAAGGCAGGTGAGACCAGAGCTGACCCCTCAGACCTGGCAGTCCATCAGAGCAGGGCAGTGCTGGATGCCACCCTCCAGCTCAGAGGGACAGCAGTGGGTGTTGCCCTCTGCATCCTCCAGGACCCAGGCTGGCACAGGTCCCTGCTGTGGCAGTGTCCCATGCTGGTCTGTTCCGTTCCATGCTGGGACCATGGAGCACCACGTGGGCATGTCTGGTCAAGCCGCACATCCAGCAGGGTGGGACACTGGGAAGATGGGGTTTGCAGAGCGAGGGTGCCCCTGCAAGGGGAATGGGTGGGCAAGTGGGCACCCCACTGCTTGACAGCCACGGGGGAGTCATGAAAGGCACAGAGCTGAAAGTGTGACCTGTAATCCTGGGAGAATGCAAAGCCTAGTTAATGCAAATATCTCTAGTTTGAAAAGCCTGATGAAAGAGACCAGAAAATGTGTGGCATGCATGTGATTATTTCTAAACCCATTTCTACTGGGCTTCTCGCAATATGTTCCAAATTGCTTTGTCTAAATGTGATTTGGGCTAGCTTCAGTGAAAAGCCCAGGAGTGCAATTTGTTTAAGTGGTAAAATAAGCCATAAAAGGATGGCCCCATGTGGGGCTGCAGCCTGATGCCCTGGGATGATGCTGGCTCCCAGGTACTGCCCAGCACACTGGGGCAGCACAGCCAGCCACATCCCCTGCAGCTCCAGCCTTTCCACAGGGAACCACATCCTGTGTGCTTTCAATCCCAGCCCAGCAGGAGCTGAACAGGGCAGCCAGCAGGCTTGGCCTGGCCACCCACCAGTGCCTACCCCGACGGCCTCTCTGCTGCATTGATTTGCCCATTCCCTGCCCAGCCGCTGCCTGTGGAGCCAGCAGCTCCAGGCACAGCTCAGAATGGCACCCAGCTGCATGGACACACCCTCACTGTGACCATCCAGAATGTGGAATTGTGTGTTGGCAGCTGGGTGTGCCAGCAGGAACACACAAACACCCCTGCGGCCTCACACACGCACAGACACAGACACACACACTCTTTCAGATCTCTTTGCTTCCTTCAAGTCCTTGTTGTAGAGCATGTTTAAAAAGGAGACTTAAGCAAAACTAACATGTATATCTTTTCATTCATGTGCTAACCTAGATATGCCCACTAGAGATAGTGGGCAGCTATGTCCATTTGCACATATCCACTTGATAGCAAATCATTGGGTGCACAGCACATGGTACAGCCATAAATCTATAGGAAAATGAAACCCAATATGACTCAACACAGAGAGTTTACACAAATTTCTGTTGACCTGTCAGTGTATCTGCATCCACAGCTTGGCTCCTGTCCCAGCTCAGAAGGAGTTGCTATCACTTTGCCTTCACGTTAGCACAAAATACAGAGTCCTTCCTGCTGGATGTCTCTATACATTATACAACCAAAGTTATGATTTTTGAAGGCCTTTTGAACAGGAGAACCTATAAAAACCTTATACAGGACCCATTCAAGGACTGCTGGAGTGTGTCAGCAGTAGGCTGGCAACAGATAATAACAATAAGCAAACTGTCTTTTGGGATAAGCATCAGGTCATATTTTTGGGGTAAATTGCGAACAATAAATACTGGGAAAGTTTCTGGGCTGTGACAGAGGCTTCAGCTCAGAGCTGGTGATATTGAGGACTTCACGGCTTAAATATTGGCTAGATCTGATTTTTAATTTTATTTTTTATTTGACAGTTGGCATATTTCTAAAAAGTCAGTGCACATTTTTGAAATTTCATTGCACATCCATGCATCATTACCTGTTTTCTTAGAGCTCGAGGGAGACGATATGGTTGGGGGTTTTCTCTCATGTGGGGAGGCGAGGCAACGAGGCAGAACAGAAGTGAAGGATGGCCTTTGGGAGAGCAGCATAGCTTTTCTGAAGCACAAGTCTTTGGTCCAACTGAAAGTTCAAAACAAAGGAGAATCTCTGTCTCTCTCCTTCTTTCCAGCTGTACCTTGGTAATGAAAAGAAAACAGCAAGGAAAGGGGGAAAAAAAGCTTAAAAAAAGTTAAAAAAAAGTAAAAAAAAAGTAGAAGCCTACTATTTTTAAAACCTGGTCCAAGGTTGAAGATTCTGCTGAACTGAAGCAAATACTTTTCAGAAATGCCTGACTGCAGAGCCAGGCTGAAATGTTCCAGGAAAACAAGATAGAGGAATATTTTTACCAGTAAATACTGGAGTTAAATGAGACTGGCTCATCTCAAAGAAAATGATGGACAAATGCTTCAGGGCATGCTGAAGAAAATAAAATGCTTATCCTTTTTCCCAAACCCATTCAGCTAGGGACCATTCTGTGAGCTGATGGCAGTTCTCTGAGGTTTTTCCTTTGCCCTTGTTCTTTTTTCTTTTAAACAGCAAACCAAAAACATGTTAGTATCTCTGTTGATGGGTCTTTCTTGCACTGAGAACTGCAGGTCTGGAAGACAGCAGCTTTTCTCTTGAAGACTGAGCTTTATTATGCCAAGGAGTGAAGATGGTACCAAGTTTGAAGGTTACACTTGAGCCTTCATTAGTGGTGGGCCTTAAAAGGGTCATCAGTGACGGGGCCTAAAGGTGGGGAGCCAGAGGAAAGCCCACTAAGCTGGGACCTGCAGGCAACTCTTGCATTTCCTCCTCCCAAGGCAGCTATACCCGAAAACTGGTTCTAGTTTAGTTGATATTTTGGCAGTATTCTTTCTCTTTGGGCAAGACTGAGTTAGGTGTGGGAGGTCTGGGTACAGGTTCAGACTCTAAACCAGGGTGGAGTTTTGAGGGGGCAGGGGAGTATCATGCTAGCCAGTTTTTCTCTAACCTATTTTCCTGTTATGTGGTCTGGCCCCACATCCCCTACTCCTGACAGGGACAAAAGGCCCAGTGGTAGAAGATAAAAGACATCCTGCAGTATTTTACAATGGGGAAATATTTTGGCCACATTCTTCTGAGTTCTCCAGACTTCAGGAAAGCTTAGCAAGTTGCTGTTAGCATACCTAATTTTTTTTTTTCCTTTTGTACATCTGGGCTGAGAAAACACCATTAACCCTTTTAGATCTCCCCTTGCTGCCAATCAAGGCGAAAACAAATGATTCCTTCCCACCTGCTCCTGCAGCCAGGTGTTTCCACTCGTGCATGGCAGGCAGAAAGCAGGGCAGGCATGAGGCGGGGCGGTTCTCACCTGCCCCTCGAGGCTTTCCCGAGGACATGGCACACAGGTGGCAGATGCCACCAGCAGCTCAGGAAGCTGTGCTGCTGCTGCCCTGCTGAGGGAGGCTCATGGAGCACAGGCTCCACGTGAAGGTTAGCGCCAAGCTGCGAGGCGCCCCATCACATCTGGCCCTGGTTCGTGCACATCTGCCTTGCCAATCTCCCATTTCCCTGCCGGGGGCAGGAGCAGCAGCCCGGCTGTGCCCGCGCTCCCCCGGGGCACGGAGGTGCTGCAGGAGCCGTGTCGCGCACACGCCGAGAGGCATTAATTAAATTAGAGCGCTGCGACAGCGGCTGTCGCATCAATCATTGCGCCGTGGGCTGACACGCGCGCAGCATCTCATGGAGGGACATTTCTTCTTCCTAAAGGCAGCTGAGGGCTGTAACCAGGGGTCCTGTGCAGGAAGGTGGCACTGAGGGGACCAGAGACCCCCTCATGGAGCCCCACCAACAGCCCTGATAATGCGCTATGAAATGGAGATCGGTGGATCCCAAGCACGTGCAGAAAAAGCAAATGCCCGTTATTTACAGACTCTGGGCCACCCAATAAGGAACTTCCCACCTGCCCCCAAAGAACTGGCTTTTAGACAGTTAATGACATGAGAACGGCTAAGGGTACTCACTGCACCCTTTGCAAATAGCAGTCCAGACACAAGAGCAAATAATGTGTGTCAGCATGACAAGAGAAAATGGAATGTAAACTTGCTAAACAGCCAACATATACTGGCTTTCACTTATATATGTACACACACACACACACACACACACACGTATGTTCTTCTGTCTCAGACCAAAGAAAGAACTCCGGTAGGCTTAAATTTTGGGATCCATTTATAACACCAAGTGCTCCCCCCTTTGCCCCATACTGGTAGGGAAAAACAGCCTTGCGATATCAATATTCCCCATGCCAGCTTTGCCACATCCACCTCTCAGAATGCTACCTATAGAGGAAAGACAAAGCTTCAGCAATTTTATTCAGGCCTATTTCACAGTGTAGGTCATCTCAGCAGAGTGTGGAAACAATAGCACGTGCCAATCTCACAGCACAAATACTGACCCACGAATAATGAACACTCCTAGCAACCGTGTACAGAAACAGCAAAACTTTTAACAAATTTTTGTGAAAAATAATAATAAAAATAATTAGTTTTGCCTCAGTGAAGGTGTCCTGCATGTAGATTATCTGCAAAGAGAAAATTGTTAGATAAATTATTTGTATTGAGTAATTTGATCAGCTCTCCTTGGAAGCCTAATGAATAGGTTATTTTCTGCAACAGCTGCTGTTCAAACTCTCAAGCTTGAGCCCACGTGGTCTGGCTGCTCAAAGGGAATGACTGTGCTGGCTTTTTTAAAGTAACTTTTAAAAAAGCAAAACTAGGCACAATCTATTTGTTGACAGAGAGGAAAGATGGACAGGAGAAGATTTAAGCGGGTGGTAAAATTATTGTGAAGGCCTGAGAATTATTAGCAGAAAGGATAATTGTGTGAAGCTGCAAATAACTCGCTGTCACTGGGACTGCGAGAGACCAAACCTTCATGGCTGTAATTCAGACACATCATCTGCATTTCACATATGCTGCTGTGGAGAGGAAATGCCTCCCAGATGGGCTGTGAGGCTGGATGGCCCCGGGAACTCTGCTGCTGGGTGGGCTATGGCCATGTAAGCACCTCGGTCTGGGGATACTCCTCTCTGGTTGCCTACTTCATTTATACAAACTCTAACAAAACAGGCAGACGTGACAGTGGAGGAGTCTAGGAAAAGTAAAAGACCTTGGAATGGCTTTTGGGAGAGTTTGGAAAGGGTTAAATGCATTCTGCACTCATGCAGCAATTTGCCAGGCATGACATTTATTCCATGGTCTGCATTTGTCCAGAGGGAGCCAGATTTCCTTCTGCATTTGTTAGTGCATACTTGTCTGCAGCAGGCAAAGGCTGACCTGAACCTCTTATATGGGTGATATTTGCTTGTGCTTTCCTCTGACTAGGTCTAAGCAGGGTACAGTGTGATCTGCCAACCATAAAACCTGAATTCTTCCACCAGTGGAGTGAAATAAAGGCAGAGCTCTGTGTGCCTCCCTTGCTCTTTTGCCCTGTCCTTGTGTTGCCTGTGCCTGTTTTGCCCCATTCCTTTGGGGCAGTTTGCTGGGATCATTTTGCAGTTCAGTACTCAGCTTCCACACACTGCACTTTTTTACACTTGAAAAGTTAGACTGGAGTTTATTTCATTGTTCTCTGAATAATGTATTCAGAAACTCAGTGTTTTGCTCTTTTTTTTCCCTCTTCTTGGCAATGTAATCAAGAGGAGACTCGTTAGACATGATGTTAGCAATGTTAAGTATGGAGCACATGTTGAGGTGAAGCGAATGGTGCCTCAGGTAGGATGTGGCTGTGAGTTGTCTTTGCCTTGTGTTCTTTAGAAGTATATTTAAGCAAGCTGCTGAAATTGAAGACACTAAGGGTGGATGCATGCAGGCATGCAAGAAATCTACACTGAAAAACCAGAGGAAGCAGCCAAGGACACGTTTTATAATGAAGGATTTGCTGGCCAGCTCTCAGAGAGGTGCTCAGCACTGTGAGGACCAGCTCTGCTAGGATGCTTCAGCGCTGAGTCCAAGGCGGATGCTGCCCCTTTGCCAGGTCATCTCAATTTCTGCAGGTGGCTGAAGGAGCTGGCGGGGTTAGGAGTGCAGGGAGGGAGCCTGTTGGAACAATGAAGTCCTCCCTCGTGTCCCAGGCTGTAATCCTAGACTGTGGTGTCACCTTTCTTTTGGGACAGAGGCCAGGTCCCTGGCACTGTGCAAACAGAGGTGAACATGCCGGTTTTGTGCCTGCTGCTGCTGAGCGTCCGCTCTGACCTCTCGTGGCTCAGTTATTGTATTAGATAATAACTGCTGTTCTGTGGGATATGACATGTCCATCCCTCTTCTCACCTGCCTTGTGGGGACAAGCCCCCAAACAGCTACCAAATGGAGCTTACATGTATTTTGCTTTTGTGGCTTCTTGTATTGTTTGGGCTGAGCTGTGGGGAAAGCCTTGTGTTTCCCAACTAGCTGGCTGCAAAGTGAAACCCTGTAATTTTGGGGGCAGAATCTACTTTGTTTCTCATGAAGGTAATTTGGCATTTTGCAGGAGTGCACAGAATAGTTCATGTTTCATCTGAATTAATGAAGCGTGCCCATTGATTTCATGTATATTTCTACTGAAAACTTTCTTAATTATGAAAAACCCTAAATCTTTCATTTTTCTAAAAAAACATGAATGCTAAGGGATTTTTATAATGAATTTTGAGAACCTTAATCTCAAGGAAAATGCAGTTTTTGATGTCACCTGCAATTGTCTTCCTGCCAGTATCACTGAGTGCATTTTGGTTGAGCACAGCCTGCCATTAGCAGCCGAGGCTCTCCAAGGTCAGCAAGGAGCACAAGTCCTGCTCCACATTCCCACTACATTATTTCCAGAAGTAATCTTTTTGGAAAAACAACCTCCCATCCTTTTTTTTTTTTTTTTTTTTTTTTTTTTTTTTTTTTTTTTGTGCTCCTTCTGTTAAGTTGTTGCAGAAAGATAGAGAGAAAGGGCTTTGTGGCCAGCAAACCACTGAGTCTCACCGCCACCCCACTAGTCTGTGTGGCTTAACCACGACCCACAACACAGAAAATACTGCAGCAGTGGCTTGGCTTTTTAATGAGCCTAATGCAGCTCAGAAACCATCCTTAAAGATGATCCATGCTCAGATGGCTCTGCTGTGACATGCTGCCAATCCAGGGATAGGTAAACCTTAAGGCTGAAGGCACAGGTGTTTAAAATTTGGAGCAAGGCAGCATTGTGTCATTTGAGAGCAGATACTGGCACAGGTAGAGTGGTCCTTGTCACCACCACCAATTGATGTATCCAGCCATGAATGAAAAGGTGAGCTTCTGGGCAGTAGGTCAGGACAGGTAGCTGTAATCAATGTCTTGGACATTGGAACTCGGAACCAAACAGAATGCATGAGGTGCCCTCACAGATGGTGTATTTAAATGGGTATTCATAAACAGGCTTCAGCATGGATTTTGGAGCTACTGTCCCTATTTGCTATCCACTAATACCTGCCCTCCAACTCACTGCAAGTGTAACGTGCTGAGTTTGAGATTCACATGACTGAGTCACCAGTTGTGGGTTGAAACAATATTCAGATCCAGAGGTCATTTATCCAAAATGAACACCTGGATATTAAAGCATCCTATGCATGTTATATTTATCATCACTGTTGGCACACGTGTGTGACATATCATAATAGCAAAAGCAGGTTGCAACAGCAGGTGGCACCTGGCATACTCTGTCACATCAGTCACTTTTTTGTTTTTCTGTGCATTTGGATTGATAGATATATTTTCTAGATAACTGCCATACTCTTTTTCAGAGAGGAAGCAATTTTCATAATACCTTTCCTAGCCTGGTCTCTCTACAGCTCCCCTTTTTATCTGGGATGATTAAGATTCATGTTTCCTTCTTCCAAAAGTGCTTTCCAAGATCCAAGATCAATGGGATAATAATAAAGGCAGTGGTGTGATGCTATTGCAGGTCTGTTGCCTATTTATTTGAAGCAGCTGTCTACCAATGTGGGATGCATGGTACAGAGGTTGCCATGGTTAAAAACCATGTTTACTGATAGCCTAGTAACTTTCTGTGCAAATGCCAGATAGCACACCAGAATTTCCTTGAGCAGTTTCACTTAGGCACAAGCCTTCTCCCCAGTTCCTGTAACTGCACTGATCTTGTTTGCTTGCACACACCTTTGCGGAGTGAGGCGAGAAGAGAAGGAAATGTGCCACCAAGAAAGGACTGAGTCTGTGTTTAGCCCAGAGAGATGAGGACTGAGAGGAGGTGTGAAGCCAATCTCTGCAGAGATGAAAGGCCACCTCAAGGCAGCTGGGAATAATCTCCTCATCTCTGGTGGCTAGGAGAGGAGCACGGGTCTTCAATCGCTGCCAGGAAGAATCGAGTTAGGCGTCAAGGAGAGACTTTGTAATGGTAATGATGGTGAGGCAGCAGCCTTCAGAGGCTGTCAAATCTCCATTGCTGAAGATCTTGAAGAGCAGATTAGATCTAGCTTTGGCAGGAATGATATACTGTAACTTATCCAGCCTTAAATCAAGGAAATGGGCTGGATGACCTCTTGAAGTACTTTGTAGCCCATAAGTCTCTTTATGCCATTAATACTTGGAGGCAGAGTCTGATTAAACTGTGGTATACACCAAATGCTGGAGCAGCTGCTGTTTCTTCCACTCCTAACATGGTGAGAGGACCTGGCAGGGCTCTCTGGGAAGCAGGTTGCTCTGAAGGAGGGTGCTACTAATGTACCTGTGCTATGCAAGTCTCAGCTTGGCTCCTCAGAGATGGCCATAAAGTCAGCAAGGAATGGCTCAGCTTTCCCAAAGTTGTATCCAAGTGTCCACTGGAAAATTCCTCTCCTGTCATCTACAGCAAGTCTACACTTCTTTGCAGAGCACTGGGTGCCTGGCCAGTGCCAGCAGCATACTCTTATCTTCATCCTCCCCAGGGGAATGCAGGTGCCCTGCATCCTGCTCTGTGTTCCCGTGTCCTGCACATCTCATCAAGGAGCAGGGAGAGTCTGATCCTTAGCACGGCCATTCTTTGTTTTCCATGAACACGCCGAATAATTTATTTAAAAATGTAAAAATGTTAACGTGCAAAAAGGTGTCTTTTTTCCACTTTCTTCCAAAAGACATGTGCTTCCATTTTCAGACATGTCTGATTTGGGTTTGGTTCTCCAGATGTAAAACAGACCCACGGGGTCAGGCAGGACAGGTTTTCTATTTTTCACATCACTGCACCCACAGAAGGACAGAATTTGGTTTCACTCACATTATGTGGGGGAAGAGCCTTCCTATTCCCACTGTTTGCAAGAATGTAGACTTTTCTTGCAGGAATACTAAGAAACCCCTCTCATTTTCTGCTGCAAAGAGCTGCTGCAAGCTGGGGTAGAGCCACAGACTGTGAATGGACACACTTCCCCATAACATGTTCTCTTTAAAATGGGAAAGCTGTGAAAAGCAAAAGTAACCAGTCAAGATTGCACACTGTAAAATGAATTAGCAGATAGCTGACTTCTTGAAATGGAAAGGGCTTGCTTTTCACAGGGCCTGTATTTACTTATCTGCCATGCAAGTACTTGCATAATAATAGCCAATCTGCATATGATAAATGAATAAAATGCATCTAAGTGTTGAGGGTGCAAAGAAAAGCACCAAGCACTAGATATTTGGCTCTTTTTCTTTTTTTTTTTTTTTTAATTTCAATTGAAAACACCAGTGGAGGATCTGTGAGGAAATTAGTAACACTTGCTGGTAGAGAAGGTTTTGCATGCGTGATGGCTTCGCAGATCCTTCCTGTGGCAGCCACATTCTAGCCCTACATTTCCTGAAATGAGAGCCTGTCCTGTTCCCAGTGCTTTGCAGAGCTGGCTTTATATGTAGTCACCTTCCTTTCAAAATAACAATCCAAAGCTTACAGAGCTGCAAATAAAACAGCAACCTGTGTAAGCCAGCATAGAACTTTTTCCTGAGTCCACAGATGATCAAAATGATATTGCTGGAGAGCATTATTTAAGCTCCTTCCTGTCAGCAGTTACTGTAATGCTCAGTAGCTGTGGTATAAAATAGTTTGGGCAGATGTGTGGCCCATGGCACCAATGAGCTCATTTGTGTGGCATGGGGAGAAGGGCAGCAGGGCAGCCAGGCCAGGCTGGGGAAAAAATCCATGCCCATTCCTATCTCTGTGTTTCCCAGCTTCCCACAGCAAAATATTATGATATTTCAGTCAGCACTGGGCCATCAGATCTGACATCTCAGCTGGCTATTTTTGCAGTTGCACTGATTATGGCAGTAAATAGAGGCTTGTGGTTGGTTTTTCCTAAGTCTCTGTTGGGTTTTGTAATCTTTTTTTAAGTCCTTGCTGCAAAGTGTGGCTGAGCTGCTCTCTGCATCACAGCCATGTAGCTTGGATAGATCCACCTGTAACACTGCAGCCACTGCAGAGAAAGCTGAGCAGGAAAACACTGGGTCTTTGTTTCTGTCCTGGTGAGAGCCTCACCACCGGCTGGCTGCCCATTTCTAATCAAGCAGTAGACATGACAGCATGACATGTTTTGCCTTTGTTAGCTCCAGCTCTCATTCCACTCAGAAAACACCTCAAAATGTGGATTATTCATACACTGATCTTGAAAGATGCAGCAATAATTACGTAAATGTCACATCAGCTGTGCATGGTGTTGACTTTGTTGCAAAACAAAAGCAGAAAGGAGGTAGCTGTTTTGTGGGATTTTTTTCCCCTCATGTCACTAGCCAATATCCCAGCCTGGCCTGATAATCCTAACTGAGGATGCTGTTTTGTTTTGAGAGGCCACGAAATTCAGGCTCCGAAGATCATAGACTAGAAAGAAGAGCTGGTAGAGGCAAGTGAAGGACAGAGAAGAAAATCTTAGCAATTAACTCTTGTAAATATTGTACCTGAAAAAGTTGTGCTCTCCCAGTCAGGGAACTGACAAACCAGGTGAGCTATGGGTCTAAGGAAAAACAGTTCAATATTTAATATCAAATACTTGAAGTAGTAAATGAATAGCTTACCGGCAACTCAGTCTGGAATATGTTTGCATTGCTTTTTAGATAATTTTGAACTGTGGATGTATTATTGGAAGTTGTGATCTGTTTCAGGACAATTTACAAGCAGGCAAAAAGACTAAATTCAACAAATTGATTCTTCACTACAAATAGTCCAACCAGAACTAGCTGTTCAAGATAAGGTTTTGAGCATTTCTCATTTCTGACTCAAATAAATGTACTAGTGCACTCTCACATTGTTTATCACCAGAAAGTTTGACTTCATAAATATTGAATCATAAAATTGAGATTGCATAAAATCTTCTGCATGTGCAAAACAGAGTCATGCATCACCTGGACCCCTTCCTTTACTGCTCTTCCAGGGTGCCACACTCTTCTTTGGAAAGGGGACAAAACAAGGTGAGCTCATCATAACTGAAACTATATCCTGCTCTCCCTGGACTTCTTGCCAATGAGGTAAATGCCGACATTCATTGTGTGTTCCTTGCTTTAATACTATGACAAAATTCTTTTTCAAATTCTGATTACTTTGAGAAGACTGGGGGGGGGTTGGATTTTTGCCCTACATGCCCACTGAACCCTGCTGTACCACTGCTGGCATCCAAGTGGTAAGAGATTAACCAAACACCTACTCATGGTTCATTGTCTCCCAATGGGTTTTGCAGAAGGGCTTCCATGTGTGGTGTCACTCGCCCAGTCTGTGGTGCCCTGCACCACACTGAACCCATTGGTTTTTTCTGCTCAGCAGGCAGTTTTGCCTTGAAGCTTTAAGGAGTAAGATCATTTACTGGAGGGCTGTTGAGTAGCATTTGCTTGAGGTGAAAGCCTGATTTGGGGAAATGTAGCTTGTTTGGTCAAAAGTGTGAAGAATTGTTCTTGCTGGTAATGTCCTTCCCTGCAGTGGAGAGAAATGAGCATTTAGAGCCTGAAAGGGACAAAAGGTGCAGCCACCGAAACCATGTGTTTGTGCATCTAGGAGTGTCACAAAGCCATAGATTCAGCTTCCAAGTTCAGGAATCAAAACATGGATGGTATGTCCATGACACATCCCTTTTTATCCTATAATGTTTAAATTTCAAACCCCTTCGGACAATTTTAGCTGGATGGCAATGTCTGACTTCTGTTGAACTGAATTTTAGTCAAGGAACATCATGTTTAGATAGAACACTGACAATAATTGTCTTGGCTGGGTTAGTAGTTACATATAAATGCATTCTCTCATACCCCTGTAATATTTGCATGTCTCTGTTTGCATTGCTGGCTGCGTTCAAAGAGACCTTAGGGCTGCAGCAATGTGGGGAGGAAAAGACCAGCCAGTTCTTACTCAAAGGTCAAGCTCGAGTCATGAAGGACTATGATTTTCACTAACTTTTATCCCTATAGCTGTTCCCTTTTGGAAGCCCATGCCCAGAACCAGGCCTGCTGATGTTCTGTGGTCCTGCTCTCAGCCCCAGCATCAGTTTTGGAAACAGTTCACCTCCCTACAGAATTGTCACTTGGTATTGGTTTGGGTTTTTTTCCCCTAGGCTCTCCAAATGCACTAAAGTGTCATTAAGACAAATGGCAAACATTTCTTCTTTTCTCACATCTGTCAAAACTTCAAAATCTACTTTCATGACATTTCACATAGCATTTTTTTACATACCATTCAAAGGACATGGAATCCTAATGAGCCTTGCTTCCATCATTTTCATCTGCCACGTTCTGCTGTCCTGGTATAATAAATTAACAAAAGCAGGGGGGTTACTTAACAAGTGATATAAACAGTTCTGGAGTGGTAGGAGAGGGAAAGAGAATTGGGATGGTACCCATACAGGGTTTGAAGACACTTTTTGAAGTAAGTAACTACACATTCTTACCAGAAGGGCATGGTCCTGAGCCCCTGAGCAGAGTGTTTCCTCAACCCACCACCAAGGAGGCTGAGTTGCTCAATAGCAGAGAAACTATGTAAGACTGAGGAGAAGCTTTGCATTTCCAGTGTTAGGAATTGAAAGGGGACTTTCTTTTTGGTCATTAATTTAAAAAGTAATTTGTTGTTTCTGCAGTTACAGACTTAGCTTGCAAATGTTAACTGATGCAGTTGCTTTCACTATTTGTAAATGTGTTAATGGGAGATTGAGGGTACTGCTTTTTCACATCAAACACAAAAGGAAAAATATTCCAAAATTAGCTTAAGTGCCTCCTTTATGGAGGAAAAAAATGTGGACAGTCATTTTTTTAAATTCACGGTTATGAAGTCAGCAGTGCTGGCAGCTCAGGTTCTTCCCTGTTAACCACTACAATGCAACAGATAGTAGTCTATCTTCTGAACTGGGGAAGGACATCAGATGGACTGGCTGACCTGAAATAGCCTGGATAACAGCAGTGTAATTAACAAGATTCTGAGCAAATCTCTATCAGTTTGTTAAAAGCCACCCATGAGCGAAAGACTGACTTTCAATATGAGGCTCTCCTAGCAGCATTCTGAAAGCACTCAGGAATTATGTGGGACTTCTGTTGCCAGGAATTTTGTCTTGGTTACAGGGTACCAGCAGCTATAGTTGTTGTACGATGGTTGTATTTCCATCTTCAGGATATAAACTAGTCCATCTGGATACAGACTGCATTTTTACTTTTGCAGAAAACATGAACTCAGGGTTGGTACCACCCAAATTAGCGTTTGAATTCAGTGTTAGTATTCAGATAGTGTTTGTATTCAGGATAGAACACACAATCACTGAAATGCCCAGGGAATGGCCTTTAGGCTCTGGTCAATCGTGTAGTGGTTCTGCTTTAGACCAGAAATACTAGCAGAAAAAATCAGAACTACCACTATTGTCCATGCTACCAAACCAGCCAATAAAGAAGACGACATCTTTTTAGGTCCTTGTACACTTGTTTCAGTTTTAACCTGATATGTCAGGACCTGTACACACACACACACACACACACACACACACACACACACTTCTATACACTCATTTGTTATAGTTCTACTGCACCATGTCCACCAGAGCAGTGCAATGTGCTGGGTGGCAACACGGTGCTTCCCTTTTGTGTTCCTTCACAGTAGGGCAGGAGGCCATCACCTCCAGGTGACTTCCAGCCTTGTGGGACTGCTGCTGCCTCACAGTCCCTGCCTGAACCACCACAGCCATTGTACATGGCCTCACAGGTCTGCTTTATATGAGACCTGCAGCCTTCTTCCTCGCTGAGATGTGATACATAGACCAAATTACCTTTCACTGTCTACCCTGAAGTCAAAGTTCAGCTTTCTCCCGCAGCATCAGCCAGCGGGAAGCCTGGATAATAGTTTGACATAGTAGGTGTCAGCACAGAGAAATGTGCTTCTGCCTCAGTACAGAGCCTTATACAGGTTTTCTAATATATTTTCAGAAAGTTTCCAGATGAAGCAGATATGGCAAAAACTGATGAAAATTTGATTTCACTTGCAGCAGGGGAACGGGAAGAGAAAGATGGGTTAATGTGCTTCAGAGAAGAAGATCGTCCAGGAGGAATGCTGATGGGTAGTCACCTGCCCTACTTTTACCTTTCATGTTGGATGCTATCTTTTACTAGATTGCCAAAATCTTCATTCATGAAAATAGGAACTTCAGAGCACTCAGACTTCAGCAAATCAGTGTGTATTTGGGGAGCCTAAATCCAAACTAAGAAGAATAATTTTGTGCTTTTCATACCACTGGCAAAATGTAAATTTCATTGGTGCAACGTTCACTCATTATCGCTGAATCAAAGAGCAGTCTCAGTTCCTGCTGGCATCCTATTTAGCAGAAAAATAAAAGTCTCTTCTGTTGCAGACATACATTGCTGTGTGAATGGATGATGCTGCCTCAATCTTCATGTCTCCCGTTCGTGTTGATTAGCTGCCCTATTTTAGGACTGTTTGCATTATGCAATAGGCTAGTAAAATCATTAGTGTGCAAATAAAAGTAGGTCTTTACCTTAAGAATTAAACACATAAAATATGTGATTAAAATGACAGAGGAATTCTTTATAGAAATGGGGAAAACTGCATGAACTAGGTGAGACACCAGGGTTTGAGGCAGATGAGCTACACTGGCGATAAATGACAGGCTGAAGCACACAAATGAAAATAATCAGAACTCCTGTGTAAAGTGACGCTGATATATTCTGAGTGTCACATTGCACAGCACAGTGCTACGCTCGCTCCAAAAAGGCTCTTTCATTATTGTTGCTCAAGCCTTAAAATCACAAATCTCAGTGTACAGGTGGGCACCATTTAAGTTACATAAATCTTGTTACTGAAGATGCAAATGAGAAGTTCAGCTCCTAGATAATTAGCAAGACTCACCTCTGATATTTAATTATCTATGCATCTATGTAAGGCTAACAGTTTATTAAAATAATTATCCTTTTTAAAATACTACTTTCTGTTTTTTCTTGCCTTTCCAATGCTTGTAATATTAAATTACTTTTGGTTGGTTTTTTTGCTTATGAGTCAGTTACTGTTCTTCCCATGTTGCTGTCAAGGGTGGCAACCTGTTCTAGAAATCTCCTCCTAATTATCAGCTCTTCCCAAGGATCTGCAAATGAGGGCAACACCTGCTAACTGAGTTCAGCAGTCCCAGTGGAGCAGGAGCGCCTCACATGGGGTCGAAGAGGCAGCAATGAGGGCACTTTGGAGGTTTTGCCACAGGGGCTGGGATGGCGCCGTATCAGCTGTCCATTGTAATTTGGCTGGCAAAAATGACTTTGGCAGCTTCGTCCTCTCCTTCCCAATGCCTGTCAGAAAGGGGACCCATCCCCTCAGGCATCACTAGAGAAATCCCTTACTTGGATATGGATAAACAGGGCAAATGTTCAAGCCAAAACTCAGTTCCTGAATTAAATGAGGGAACTCTGCCCATGGTAGTTTGAGTGTCCTGGAGAGTGCAACCTGGGCCTTTGTTGGCTTTGTAAACTGCTGGCCTAGCCTCTTAAGCTAAAAATAAATCTTTCCTTGAGAGCCTTTCTTCCACACCTTTCTTTTCAGGAGCTGGCACTGAATAAAGAAACAAAACAAACCAAAATGGGCAGAGTTTCAAACGGAAAAACTGAAAAGCCCTCTTGAGCTGTGGCCACACACAGTCACACGCTCTCAGCTGTCCTGGGATCCTGCCCCTGCCAAGTCTGCTGCCTGCTTTGCTGTGGATGTTTTCTTTATTTTAGACAATACTGACACATTCATTAGTAGACCCCTGAAGAATGATTTTTAGATCTGATATCACTTCAGTTGCCAGTTTTCTTTCACACCCTCCTACGCTTTTTCTATGCCAGGCATTCCCAAAGGAAATGGGTTAGTTGGTGCAGGGTTGCAGACGCTCTGCTGTGCTGCCAAAAGTGCTTTGGTACTTTGCAGACAGAATCTCCAGGATCATCTGTCTAGGCTGCTCTCCCAGGATGCCTCCTTGGTCATTCTGCAATTCCCTGTTTTTCTACCATTCTTCAAAAGGCAACTCCCCTCTGTGCAGCTGAGTTCTAAAAATTCATTGCCATTTTGAGGAACGGCCAAATTACTGTCGTCTTCAGCAAAACTCATCATCTGCTTAGGAAAGTTCAAGGGATGAGTATGTTGATTTAGAGGCATTGTGGCTTTACAAAACATGTTTTGCTGTTATGAAGAAATTAATAGCTGTCACAAGTGATTATTTGGCCAACAAAAAGGTCCAATTTCCTTAAATAAACTATTAGCAACAAAAATCTGTGACTGGCTCAATTCTGGTTCAATTTCCCTCAATATTTATTGAGGGAAAAGCATGAATTAAAAATGAAAATAATTTAGTGCTAAATGAAACTAAACTAAACTGGTTTTGTGGCAGACCGATGTGAACAGATTAAAAAAATGTAATGGCAAAAATTGAAGTGGCAAGTTAGCATTAGGAATTAGTAATTTTTCCTACCCAAAAATAAGATATTAAAAAGTATGTGAAATGTGGGGAAAGAAATGCTTCTTTAGTATTATGGTACCCTACCACATTCCTCAGAAACAGAGGATGGGGTTGTCTAAGGCCTTTAGACTTACATTCTCAAGAACAGCTTAATGTGTATGCTATAACTTACTATTAATGAGCAGGAACGTGGCATTTCAAACATATTATGTTACAGAGAGGTAGAGGTTTTGAGAAATGCGTGGTAGCTGTTCAAAAGTGGATGGTTGTCCACCCTGCACAAGGCGGAGTAACTGAACTGCTTGCTCCCATATTCCTTTACTGTGACAGCAACTTCTTTGTGGATTTTGTGACTTTTAGATGAGACAGTTCTTTCATGGAGAGGGAAAAAACCAAGACTCTTCCTTGAATGTCTGCTTTGGTAAAGCATTGGCTTTACTCGTCACCAGTGATAGGTGTGAAAAACTCAGGAGAATCATGATCAGCATTCCAGGATTCATCTCTGGCTCTGTAACCAATGCATGGTATTTTTTAAAAATTATATTTATTTTATTTTATTTAGCTAAAAACCTTCTCTGCACCCACACTTGGAGTACTGTGCAGCAGAGTAACACAAGAAATGGCTTCTCTCCTGGACAACCAACAATTCCTTTTAATTGAAAAACCTGCAGCCGTGCATAAGATTACGCTCTGTCTCACTTCCTCTTTCTAAAATTTAAATATCTTCCTTCTCTTATAGTGCCAAAAGAAAAATTCAGTCAGAGCTGAGTCTCCACAAGAGGTTTGCTGGACTCTCCTGCTGTGCAGGGAAGAAGCATCAGCTGATTGATCCGCCACGTCATTTTACTTTCTCCCAAGATTTCACAGCCTTAAATGTCTTTTGTCTGTAAAGATCCTAAAGCAGGGGTAAATATGATTGAGGTTTTACAGTGGAAGAGAAAAAAAAAATGTAAGCTTTAAGAAAAAGCTGTGTGAGTGTGAAAGAAGCATTAGCTGGATTCATAGGTGTCATTTTTGGATTTGAGAACACAGCAGCAATTTTGGAGGCCTGGGGGTGAGAGGCTTTGCATGTCTTCCCCCTTCTTTCTGAGGGGTCTCAATTTACCACGTTTATGTCCCTTTTATTTGGAAAATGCTCGCTGCTGTGTGTGTTGCACATGCCACACTGCATCCTTGCAGCCACGGTTCTTTGTGCTTGGCGTTTGCAGATGGATGGCTTTTTCCATCATACATCATGGCTGTGACAGCAGACTGATGATCTACAACTCCAAGCGCTGTAGCTCTGATGATGTGGCTGTGGCTGTAGTAATAATGTGGGCCCACTCCTGGGACAGCAATGCTGCATGGGTTTTTTTTAAAGGTGAGGCAAAAGGCTTAAATCCCTTCTTGTTTCATATCTGTCTCCTTCCCCAAAGCTGTTTCAAGTCCCAGATCAATGGAAAAAAAAATAAAATTAATCCGTCTTCCACGGAAATATCATCACTGGTATGAGAGAGCTCCCTGATTTAGATGCTGGAGAGGATATCACAAAAGCAAGCTTTGTAAATACAGATTTGGGCAGAAATGCAAAGGAAAGCCTGACTTTTGGATCTCTTACCATGGCAGGTAAATATTGTCATATTGGAAGCAGAACAAACTGTTCTTTTGTGTAGCTGCAGTTTGATCGACCCTTGCAGTTTTTCCATAGGCTGATATCTCTAGTGTTCATTAAGACTCCAGCTCCGGAAGCCAGTGAGCTCCACATCTTCCCTAAGTAAATAAACATTCCTTTCTTCGAAACGAAAAGTAAATTCTTCAAATTGTGACATCAGTTACTCACAGAGGTTCAGAAATAAAAAGGTCACAGAAAAAAAGCACATTTTATTATTACAATATTTCATGGATTTTAAACAATTCTGTTGATTTAGGTTTGAGTCAGTTTTATTGCTACCCCCAAGCAACCAAGCTTGGGGGTAGCAATAAAACTGAATTTAGCTCCTCACCTGGCACTGACTCTCTGTCTCTTGGCACCTGGTGGTGCCAAGCTGAAAGCCAAACTCCTTTCTTTCCATCTCCCAAGTGCATTAACCTGTTCTTAGCAGGCTGGATGGCCCCAGCTCTAGGATTGCCAGTGTGCATACAGATCCCAATCCCCACTGCTCTCCCTGCCAGCCAGGCTACATGAAAGAAGACACATATTAACTTCAGCAAGGTTCAATTCAAGCCCAAGCTTCATCCATCACTCAAAAGTTGAGAGTACTGCCTGGGCTCATATAGAAACAGTGCAATGTGCTTTTTTTCTTAGTTGTTATTATTATAGGTTTTTTTATTATTATTTCTGCTTTATAAAGCATAGATTTCAGCTATCACTGAAGGGTTTTAAAAAGTGAATTCATAATTGATCCTTGAATCAGTAAAGTAATTTCATCTTTTCCCTAGGATATGAAACAGAAACTGCACTGGTAGACATATCTGCTAGTGTTAATCAAGTGACAACTGTTTGCAGAGTATCTCATGCACATGTGGCACTGAAAAGGAAAAATCATCACAGGTGATCTGACCCCCAGCTCTGGCTGAAGGAGAGAGGAACTCCTTGCATGCCCTGTACACAAGCTCCTTCCTTTAGTTGCTTTGGTTCCTGTCCTAATACCATAGCAGGAGTATAGGAAAGGTGAAAGATGGAGTTTATTTGCCAATGAAGCAAACTGCATCTTGTGGTAACTTACTTCAAATGAACAGGGAGAGTTCACTGAACACCACTGCATTGGTTGTCAATGGTTGTCAATGGTCAAGATGAAACCTGCTGTGTTGTGTGTCAGCTCCAGAGGAGTGAGATTTCTTCTGATTTATTTGGTTTACAGCCCCAAGGCTACTTCCTTGTTGCACACAGCTGGTGCAGGTCAAGCCTTGTCCAAAATGTCCATGCACATCTTCAGAGAGTAATTTGGGATGTGCAGCAGCCATATTATTTCCATGGGCCATCTGAGGACTGGACAGAAATTCCAGAAACTGCCCGAGTCTGGCAGTGGTCCCCAAGCACATGGCACAGCCAGGCACAAGGGGGACCAACTGCAAGGCTGTCACTTCCCATCCCTGGTGAGAACATGCAGCTGGGAACCAAGGACAGAGTGCTTGGCAATATCCATCAATACTGACCCTGCTGCAGCAAAAACTCTGCCCTGTCACTCATGCCTGAATAGCTTCTACCCCCACATGTAGTCTGTTCTTTCTAGGGAGCCTTGTTGTACCCATGAACCTTTCAGGAGAGAGGAGATCCCCAGTGGCTTTTCCATGGTCTCTAGCCTGACTACCAGAGGAGTTTTTGGGTGGTCTCCTCACAGCCTCTGGGGGCCTGGTTCCTCCTGGCATCTCTGCAGTGGCGGCCACTGTTTGTGCTTCTTTGGTAAATTGCAATTTGCTGTTTTTTCATGGCAAGTTCTCCTTAATATTTGACCTAATTTTTTGCCTACTGGACTTAAAATCCATTCCTTATCATTCTGTCCTCTCTGACTAATGAGAATTGGTCCCAGTCTTCTTGATAATGCCCTTTAACATGATTCTGGACAGTTATGTGTCCCCTCAGCTCTCTCTTCTGCATCCTGGACATGACTTTCTCTCACAGGTCTTATTTTCTAAATCCTTTATCACCTCTGTTACTTTCCTGTGAGCTCTTCTGGATTATTCTTTAAAAATAAAATGCTCCCTGCAGCAAAGGCAGTGCTGTATTGCTGTGTGCCATTGCCTCTGTTGCTGAAGGAGAGCAGCACAAGCAGCATTACCATCTCACCTGGTTTTCCCACAGCTCTGCTATTAACCATTTTATTGCTGGGACAGTTTTTCCCGCTGGCAGCTTGTCCCACATGCAACTTCATGTAGGGTTTGACTGGCTGAGTGTTCAGCCAGGAGTCATATTTATGAGTTCCTGCAAGGCAGATATTCCTTTGCAGGCAAAGCCCAATCCCTGCCTTCAGGCTTTGGAGAGCACTGGGGAAAGTATTGCAATCTAGGAAAAACTGCCCCAAAGAGGCTCAAGGCAGCAGGTGGCTCCAGGAGTTGGTGGCCCTGCTCCTGCAGGGGGGATGCTGGCCACATTGGATGCCAGCCAGGGCAAATCTGGCAGCTGTGCTGTGCCTCCCTGGCATGTCTCCAGGGTGGCAGGGCTGCAAGGCATGACAAAACCTTCTGCCTGTGGCTGCTGGCAGGGAAACTGGCGCCAAAAAAGCAGCGCCTGCAAGGAGAGTTCCCAAGCTTCACAAAGCCTGCAAAGCCCATCTCAGCTGCTTGGATGTTGTCTGCCACAGAGCAGTGCTGCTGGCTCCTCTCTCAGGGGCTTACTGGTGACCTCTGGATACCACAGCAAAACAACACTCTTCCCAGAGTTTTCTATTGCCATGCTACAGTGGTGCATTTCATTATTCCCTGTGCAGAACAGTGACTTTGTTGACTCTCAGAGTATTTCTTCAATTTATCTCCTAAACACCATCATTATACTTTAATCCTGTCCTCCTTGATATTTGCATATCCTCCTTGGTTTGAAGGATACCTAAATGGGGGCTTGCTCTTAAAAGCACAGACAGATTTGCACGTCTGACTATGGCAAGAGCTGCTAATGAAAATACCAACGAGCATGGGGGAATAAACTTGCCACCTGTGGAGTCTTGTTTGGCATCCTCATTCAGTCTAATAAAGAATCATTCATGTTTAATTGCTACATTTGATTGTTTAATTACAGTTATTTTACATGCCATCTTGTAGTTTTGTCTTGGCTTTAGACACTATCTGCCACCTTACTCTTTTTAAATGGCGAATTATACTATAATAGAAAATCTTTTTGGTCAAATAATTGGAACTAGGACTTTAAATTTTAATAAGGATGTATAAAAAAAAATATGTTCATAAAATTCTTTCTGGTTGATATTGCTGTATAGGTTCAAATCCAGGCCTTTTTTTATGTGGAACAGGAATTGTATTAATAACTCTCTCAAATGCTCTTGCATGGCCACAATATGAGTAGTCTCATCTTCTCACTGAAGTTTTATCAAATTATGTTTACTTTGTTTAAATGCCAATTCATTTTAACCACTGCAAGATGTTTTTGTACAGGCTTAACTTGGCATAAAATTAGTTTATTGCAGGTTCACTTAGCTGGACAAAGTTGTGACTTCAAATCAATACAAATCTGTCTGAAACTTCAATAAGATGTTCTACTTGCAAACCTGGCACCTTTATAACTAAATGAATGGAAAGAAAACCAAGAAAGCTCTTCTGCTTCTTCAGCTGTGCCTTTTTGATGCTCTCATCCTGTAATTAAATGGAGAGAAGGTACTTCCTAGTGCAGAACCCCAGGGGAGACCCTCACCTTGGTGGCTGGTGGGTTTCTCTCTGCAAGACAGCTCCCCTGAACTTTGTTGCCAGAGTTGATGACTTTTTTGGATTAATGATGGACTCATCCTGGGCAAACCTTCTTCATGCACTCCCCAAGGGCAGTCAGGCTTCAAACTCCCTACCCCTGCCTTTCTCTTACCTTTGAACAGGCTGAGCTCCATTTTAACTAATGTGCTTAAGGACTTCTTTCAGGAGCAAACACCTCCAGTTTATTTCTTTTGTTTCTGTAAACTGTACTGTGTTCCCCACAGGGCAGACATGACCAAATGGTGAGCAATCCCCAGCTCCCCTCTTTGCTATTCAAGCAGGGCAAGGTGTCACTACCCTGTCCTGAGCTCCTCAGGTTTCTCTTTTTGATCTTGTGCATTGGCACATGTAGGCTCCCTGCTCCCAGACTGTCGCCCTGTTCTTCTAAAGTTCTTCTAAGCCTTCTGATGTTTACATATTTGTAATGGAGTTTCTCATGCACTTTTCATGTAAATAATGATTGTTTTGCATTCCTTTCTGGAGGAGGGGAGACTTGATGGACTGTTGGTTTGACCAGTGTAGCTGGAGAGGTGGCAACTTCATCCTCCAATCCATGGTCACCTTTGGAATTCTACAAATATCGAGGTCAGGAAATAAAAGCGCTCTTCTTTGCCTTGAACATCTCAGCATGTGAGTGTTCGTGTCGTATTTGACACCAGACCACAATCCATGTTGCTGGTACATGCACAGCTGTCCTTTTTGGTCTTTTTATGCTAAACTGCCTGGCACTTAGTCAGTCACCCCTCCCTCTGGTCTCTGAAAAATTTCTGCAGAAGCAGCTGAAGAGATGTCCAGGCCATTTGAAGGTCTGTGCTTTCTATTACCGTTGCCTTGAACCTCATGCTCTTTCCAAATCTTCACCCCAGCAGCTGACATCCTCAGATTTTCCAGACCCTCTTCCCTTGGGTAGCAGCATTCCTCAGTGTGGCACCATCTTGTGTGCCACTGAACATAACCACACAGTGCTTCTCCCTTCCCACATTCAAAAATAAAAGACCAGGTGACTGCAAGTGCCACATATTGTGTCTTGCTCATCAGACAGCAATTTTCTCAATGCTTAAGCTCCCCTCTTGCACAAGTAAAGAGAAGTGGCTCTTTGTACGCCCAAGCAGCAGCAATGGCAAAGGCTGCACCGATCTCTCTGGGATTGGGCTACAATGAAACATCGCAGCTTGGGGAAGGCTGCCCATGGCAGTACTCTGCCTTTTGATGCTCATGTCTCTTACTTTTAGGCACCAGAGTGATTTTTTTACCTGGGCCATACCTGTGTGAGCAATATAGGCACAAGAGGAGGGAGGTCTCCATTTTACCCTACTTTTATTTCTGCTCTTCTATTGCCTGAATCTGTCTTTGTGCTGGTTACCCAGGTGCTATGGCTATCAAGAAGGGAGGCAACTTTTTCCAACTGGTCTTTGAATGTATTGTTTAATAGGAGAAAACTTTAGAATGACAGCATTGGTGCCCAGACCTTAGAAAAAAAAAAATTGAAAAGTCAACTATCAAAACATATAAAGAATGAATAAATTCAGGACACTGCACTGTGTAAGGGTTCTCTCAAAGAAAGAAAAGAAAAAAAAAAAAAAAAAGAAGGGAGCCAAAGAGCTTCAGGATGGGTTTAATGATAGTTGTTTACCTCCTTGGAGGCCCTAAGGGATTTCCCTTTGGATGCATCTTGAGCTTGTTCCTAAGAAATTCTTCCCCTGCTTTTTTTTACCACTGTCTTGTCTTTCCCCTTCTCACCTCATACAGTTAAGAAATGATGAGCCACCTGAGTGCCTTTTTTCAGGATAATTTCAGCTACTTCTTTCTCAGTTAAGATTTTTGAAAAGATCAGGCTCATGTACTCAAATCAGTTTGAAGTGCTTTGCAAGGATGTGGCACAGGAATACTAAATCATTATTCAACATTTGACCAGACATGAAAATAATCCGCATTTATAACTAGTTTCCTAAAATGGCCAGCGCAATTGCTGAAATACAGAATAAGAAGGTAGGAAACAACTACTATTTCCACAGACAAGGAGCATCTTACTGAGACAAAGCTACACTGAAACAGGTAATTTTCAGTTCTTTTCAGCAAGCTTTCTACATCCTTTCTTGCCTTTGCACACACAGAAAGCCAATTTTCCATGTCCCTACTACAGGCAAAATGGGGCAAGATTTTAAAGATACAGTTCCACTCCATTCGACTGCAGCAGACTAAAAGAAAAATGAAGTTCAGCACTTAACTGATCCCTCCGCAATATTTCAGAGTAAATTAAAAATCAAAATGTCAAGAGGTTCAATATGTCAGTGGGCCTTTTGACAGAGCAGCCACTTTGAAGCCTAAATGGGAAATGTGCTCTTTTTGAAAACTAAAACCAAATGTGTGCAGCTGCTGCTCTGTTTCAAAATTTGGGCCCTTCATCATTGTATTTCTTTTGCACTAAAATTAGCAAAATATTCTGGCTGCTGTTTTACTTATTCTCAGAGCGGAAAGACTCCCTTTCAAAGAACTGCTGTTTATCAGGATGGCTATTCTTCATAATCTGCATTAAGGTAAAATCTGGGAATCTCACAGTCTGCCTTCTTTCACTGAGCAACACTGTATTTACTGCCCACGATGTGTTTATCTTTGCCTGGCCATCAGCAAATCATTTTTTGTTTTGCCATCTCAGCTTGTATTTGTAGAACAGGAAAGATAATAAATGATAATACTTACATTCTTCACAAAGATGTGGTGAAGATTAATTAGCTCTCGTTCATACAAAGATTGGCAATAGTGATCTGCAGGTTTGCAAAACCTGAAGTGATTGCTATCGCTGCTGTGCTTGACAAAGAAGCACAGCCAAGGACAGGAGCTGGTGCCACTGCAATCATTTACAGGACAGATGATATATGAGGCCTTGAAGAAAACTCCCCAAAAACATCTGCATCTGTACCTAAACCGGAAGGAAATGCATATGAGGACACGCAGAAGCTGGGTTTGCAGCACAACACTTGCAGGATAGCAACGTGGCAGCTCTATCCCTAGACATCACAACAAAAGCAGTGTTCCCATCCAGTTGTAAGGTCTCCTTGGAGCCTGCAACTGCAGTTAGCTGACACAAGAAAGGGTGTCTGGGTGTCATGAAGATATCTGCCACCCCTCAGGGCTCCCAGCCCCCTCACTGAGGCCACAGACATGGGCCTCAGCCCAGCATTAGGCTGGTGCTCTGCCTTGAGGCAGAATTTGGTAAATCTCAGAACTTGCTCAGAACAATGCTGGGAGCAAAAAACTGGATTTGAGGATGCTTCCTCCTGCCCAACAGTCTGCTCCTCACCTAGCCACATGCCCTCTGCTCTCAGCCAGGCAGTGTGAACTGACACAGACCTCACACTGGAACCCACCTCAAGCAAGGTGCTCCTTTGCCACTCTGACCATTGCACTCCATGCTGAGTCTCTGTTACCCAGCAGCAGGAACCCACTGCCCCTCACTGCAAACACTTCAGTCTGCTGGAAAAGGCATGTGGATAAGCAATCCAAATTGCACATTCAGTAACCTCCTGGAGTGCATTAAACTTCTCCCTCCTGAACTTTGCATTGGAGGCAGTGATGGACTCATCTTCTCCCACTCACGTACATCTTCCCTGCCAGTCTCTGCATACACATGTACTCTGTGCTCTGCTAAATTGACACCTTTGCTGCTCAGCCTGCTGCACTAGTGAGATCCCTGCAGGCTGTCAATCCAGCAGGTTGAGCTATTTTCATAATGATGCATCTACTGTGGAATGCATTTTTCCTCACAGCTGCCCAACTTGCTCTTTAGGTGCTTTGGAGCATGGCTGGCTTTAGTCTGAGCTTGCTGCAGATGGGGCCATCTCTGTATGAAGAGGCTGAAGGCTGTGCCAGTCTTGTCCTACACCTTCCCCCTGTTCCCTACAGCTTTCCATAGGCTCCAGCTGTCTCATTTTGTTTTCCTCAGCTGTTCCTTGCCACCCTGATAGCTGCTTCTGCCCTCCTGGGCCACTTCACTACCTGTGGCACAGAGGAGACATGCCCAAAATGTAATGAGATGATGGAAAAAAATCTGAAATTCCCCCTGGTCAAAGTGTGGGCTGTGGCTGCTGATGGCAGTGACCAGCAGCTAGTGATGGCCAGGTTCAGGCACTGTAGGTTTCTGGCAATGCCAGCAGATGGGATTTCTGTGGCTGAAGCTTCATTCCTCCTGCAGCCAAAGTGGCATAAAACATCAGTAGGAGACAGCTGCGGAAGATGCTGGTCCTTGCATAACTGGTGACTGCTTCTGTCAAGTCATCTGGTGACACCTGGGTACGTTTTGGAGGGCAATGTTTCTGATTTGCCTGAGATCAAAGCATTCTGTTGAGGACAGGTGAATTTAGCAGAACATGTGTGAGATCTGGGATAATGATACCACAGCTACCAATGCTGACCAACAGGTCTCCAGAGCAGATGGCTGGTCTATCCTTGAAAGACTGGGTATCACAGGGCCCCTCAAACCCCAAGACTTTGCTCTGTGCTTTTTTACTTACTGCATAGCTATGCCCGCAGTGCACTTGCTCCTCTGTCAGCCCCGTACAGACTACAGCCATCTGAAAAAGAAAATGCAGTCAACACTGACTGGCTAGCAATTCCTTCCAGACTGTAACAAAAGCAGCACTGATAAAACTTCCATATTCTGTAAATACATAATTCCTAGCAAGGTTTTTTCAATAGCAGAGATTCAATTACTATATGGTGGACTCCAGGTCAAAGTCTACAGGTTAGATTGTGCAAAGCCAAAAATTCAAGCTGTGGGACTTCACCTCCATTTAGTGTTGTGGGCTGAAAGGAAGGATGTGTTTTGGGATATCTGCATTGCAAAGCATATGCAGGTGCCAGTGCAATATTTTATTACTGAGATTAGAATTTACACTTATACCCCAAATTGAGATTGTATTTGTTTGAGAAATTATGGTACCCTGGGAAAAAAAAAGCTAAACATCTGCTAATTTAATATGGACTGCGTCCAGTAAATATCCTTTTGGTTTTCTATTTCCAACTAAGATTAATTTTCTGATCAAAGAAAATTTGATCAGAACTGCATAGACAGCGCAATAGCAGTGATATTACATGGCTTGAGGATATGTGTTGTACCTTTGAATCTCTACAGGAAAGGCAGCCAGGAGGGGATGATGATGGCTTGTGGTAGAAGCTCTGCAAGAAATAATAACTCCTCTTTGGTTTTGGAAAGGAGTTATTTTTATGTATTTTTTTTCCTGCTGTCAATCAGAGAAATCCTTTCCTCACTTTGAAAGAACAGACAGTTTTATGCCTGTAAAACTCTTGGGATGCCTTGGTTGAACCCTGTGCTAGTTACAATTATCAGTATTCTGATTTCTTTTATAAAGTCCAATAGAGATGAACAGTACCTTACAATCACTTTAGTGTTATAAACTATGTTAACAAGATTAACCTCCATTATCCCATGTTTCTGCCAAAGGATAGTCTCCTTCTTCTTCCCCTGCCACTTCCACCTATTCCTGATAGAGCAGCTTTTGCCATCACAGGTAGCATCCCATCCACACAACTTCTGAGTGGTTTCTGGTTAGCCTTCACCAATCATTTTGCAATATTGCTTTCCTTGCTCTTCTACTACCCTACATTAAATATTCACTGCTCCACAACGCTTGTTAACTCCATGGTTTGCTACTAATATCTGGGTCTGAATGGAGACATCTTACTCCGAGTATTCCCAGCACCATCTGCTGCCTTTCTTTATTTCCATTTCTAGAAAGGGTTTTTGCTGATATCTGAGAAGCAGGGGAGGAATCTGGATATGGTTGACACAAATCCCAGAAAACATTTGTCTGTTTGTCTTATGCACTAATTAGCACAGACTTGGTCAAAAGTGTTCTGAACTTTTTAAAATTTATTTTACTCATTTCTGTAGCATCTATCACCATGACAGCAGTGTGCTTCAATGGCAGGAAATTAAAACACATAATGCAGGCAGCTAATCAAATGCAGAAGCAGACAGAAGAATTTTGCACAGAGTCCTCAGTGTTGCTACGGTCCTGCTTTGACAGACAGTTTCTCTTTCTGCAAGGAAAAAAGATGTTTTGTTTGTTTCAAATTCCCTTTTCCCTTGCAAGCATAAACGTGAAATTATCTTCCTCTGTTGGGATGTCTTATTTATTTTCCTGCTAGTGGCTGCTAAAGCAGATGATGTTTAATTATTTGGAGGTTTTCATTCATGGCTTGGGCAGTTTAGCATGGGGATTAAGAGAGGACTGGTGCAGACTGAGCTGTGCTGTTGAGGTGCAGCCGGGTCTCAGTAGCTCAGTGCCCCCATGGCCCGACTGCCCCCCGCAGCTGCCCAGGCTCTGCCACATCTCCCTTCCATGCCGTGTCAACAGGGCCTTGATTCGCCTTGTCCTCTGGGGCTGTGCTGGAGTGAGGAGGTCTCTGCACATGGGCAAAGGGCAGAATGCCATCCCAAGGCTCCCGGCGTGCAGCACACTTCTCTGGCAGGAGCAGGTGGAAGGGCAGCTGTCCAGCTTGTTCCCACACACCAGGCTGCCTGCTCAGCCAGGCAGCAGGGCTGGTAAGAGGTTTCAGCAGCCAGGAACACCTTCTGAGCAGAGAAGAGAGGCTAAACCTGCACAGTTAAAGGGGGCCCCAAGCTGGCAAGGCTGTGCTTTATTGTTTTGCCTTTGGGGCAGCAGGTACCAGCAGGGAAGGACTGGGAGCTTCTTTTTCTGGATAGAAGTCACTGAGCCAGTGAGCTGTTATGATTAAATCATTCACCTAATAAGGGAAGACTGAGGGACCAAGCCAGGACGAGAACAGGAGGGTTGTGCAATGGAACCCAATTGAATGGATGGATGAGAACAGGTGCAAGAAGAAGTCCAGTAGGAAAACAATTCCATGCAAATCTCTCAAATCTTGGAAAACTGGGGTTTTTTTCCAGGATCCCAACTAAATCTCTTGTCTGAGCTTCATGAAGCTTTTTATTTTAGCAGCGTTTGAACACGAGTGTTACTGCAGTTCAACTGCATTTCATGATTTTTCTACCTTTCCAGGCTGCAGCCAATTCATGACTCTGCATGTTGCAACCCTCTGCCATGGGCATCATTTGCATGCAAACCTAAATCCCTCCAACCCAAGCTTGTGGCAGTAATGAGTTGGGAATCATCAGCTCAGCTTGTCCATGGCAACATGTGAGTACCAGATTTAGGGATAAAACTTTGTTCATGTGATCCCCTTTGTTCTGGACACTGGACTGTGTGGTGTGATGCTCACTTCTCTCTTCAGCACATGAGGTTTTCCTGGTGTGAAGTGGTAGCCTGTAGTTAGGGCATATGTTTATGACTATCTACATGCTGGGGTGAGAAACACAGTCATGTGATGGGAGCAGTGTTTTGGGCCTCAGGTGTTCAGATAATGGCTATATTGTTTAAAAAGGAAGCTTTTTAAGAAAAACATGAAAAAGAATGTATTTCAAATAAGTGTAACATGGCTTATTTGTAGGAACAAATAAAATTATTTTGGCCTGTTTTTAACTTTGACAGGAACCCTTTGAGTTGTTCACATAAGGTATTGCACGTGTCAATCACAGCCTGGCTGCTGGTGGAGACTTCAATTTGAACTCTGCTAACTTCTCTTTTACACTTCCACCAAATCATCATCTATACTATAGTTTCCAGATGATTTCTTTAGGGTAACAGTATTTTAGAAAACCCAGTATTTGCATTATTCTCCTTGCACCTAAGCTAGTTTTTCTTGTATTCTTTTGAGTCAAAAGTTTGAACAGCTACCATAGCTACAAAGGAGCATCCTTAATGGGAAGCTTTCCTATTAAGCTTTATTTAGTCTTAAAAATTGAAATGCATTTTTTTCTTGACCAGCACCAATAAAATGTCTGCCACATTATTTGCATGAATCATGCAAAGCTTGAGTTCTTCCCTGAACCTAGTTTTTTTGTTTTGCTCTTGCAAGCTAAGTCTGGATTTCATGAAGCCATTGAGAAACTCATTTCTTAAATCCAAATACTAGCATTAACAGTCTAACTTATCTCAAAATAATTACATTGCTCCTACCTCAGGTTGTAAACTGGAGTGTGTTGTTAAACAGCTGTTGGGTTTCATTGTCCAAATTAACAGAATGATGCAATGTGCACAGCAATCAGGTCCTTTCCACAGTGTGAGATGCTCCACAAATCTAAGAGACTCATTATTTGGCCATCCATTCAGATACATATAAGAGAAAATAATTTACCATACTAATGAATACATTAGTCTCTTTTTTAGTTCTCCACCTAGCATTTTTTAGTTATTTACTTGACTAATTAATGGAAAACACTCACGATTTTGTGGGGCTGTTTTACCCAAGTAGCATTATTTCCTGCTGTAAAAGGCACAGCAAGGTTAAATACCAAATGCCACTTGATGTGATTTTTGCAGAGATTTTGGGCATATGGAGCCACAAAAGTGCCTGAGGCTGTCATCAGCTCCTCTTGGCATCCATAATCAGGAGGAGGGAGCTGATTGTCTTTCCTTTCCATAACCCTGTGTTTGAGTTGGAACTATACAAACTATTTTATGCGATAATGTCTCGGTGAAACTTTCATTTTGTGTACATAGCCAGACTGTCTCTCCTTGCTTTGAAAACTGATTTTATATCATAGCATTTTTCTCTTGTCTCTGTTTCATATTTCAGGTGTCAGTCTAGAGGCTGCTATTTTAGAGTTTTTTCTTTTCCTTGCATGCTTGCTTTAAAACAATTTGTGGATATTGAGTGTTAGGTATTTTAAATGGCTAAAACACAGGACATTGATGTGGATTCAACAGAAATGGATTTGAGACTGCCGCTACCACGGCAGCTTCACATGCTAACGTTGGAAGGTATCATAGCTTCTGCAGTAGGCAATGTTAGCACCTGAGTACTACTTGCTTTTGGTCAGGCTCAGACTAAAGTCTGCTTCAACTTTTTTCTTAATTCTCTTGGCTGCAGATACTTAGAGTTTTCTGTTCTTGGAAACAAATCAAAGTTTGTCTTCCAGTCATCCAAGGAGAATAGCTTATGAACCCTATAGAAAACCTGTATGAACATAATCACACGGCACTCTTCAAAAATTTAAGCAATCTCCAAAAGCTTTTTGCTTTGTAGGGAATGGGTGGAGCTCACAAGTGCCTACTAAGGGTAATGGGCTCTAAATTTCATCTCTATTCTTTGATCCACAGGGGCAATTCCTCTCAACCTGATCCCAAACTCTGCAGCAAACTGTTGTATTTAAAAGCCCTTGGGAGAGTATTTCATGGAATGGAGATTAGAAAGCAAGAACAGAAAACTGGAAAGTGCTTCGTGGTGTCTCTTTAACAGCTTAGGATTGATTCATTTTAGCATTTGTGTCTGGGTTGTATTCACTGCTGCCTCATAGATCAATGGCACGGCGAAGTCCCAGCTCTGGTTGATGCAGCATATGGGAATGGGATCCATTATCTTTAGTTCCCAAGACTATAAAACGTCTAATAAACTCAGCAGCAAGAGTGCCAGATTTGTGCAGCACTGCCAGCTGCTCTAGCCTTGTTGTCTATAAAGCTATGTTTTTGGTTTCATTATTGATGGAGAATGCTGATTTTCAATCAAATTATGTCACTTGCAGATTTGAGGCACTTCACTAATGCATCAATGATACTGGAGGGTTAAATGAGGTTAAAGGTAAGGGAAAACCAGTCAGAAAAGAGTCCCTGTCACCTATAGGGTGAATGCATGGTTCACCTGGCTTACTTCACCTTTGGAAACTAGGAGGCCTCCAAAGTTGTGCCTGTGAGAATTTTAAATTAATACCTGTTGCAGCAGAGAGGGGAAAATGAAAATTGTGCATATCAGAGCAAGAAGGAGACCCAGCTGTGATAGATTAGGGCTCACAGGAGCAGCAAAGACACTTTGTGGAATCCCATTCACCCTAGTGCTCTCCAAACCCATCCCTCCTTCTCTTCTGCCAGCCAGTATCTGGAGCAAAAAAAGAGGAGAAATTCTCAGTTCACCACTAATTAAAAAATATTTGCTCATTATCCCATAAGCCTCTTTCTCCCATTTAGCTTCCTTCTCCCATGTCAGCATGACTTGTAAAGGTGACTTCAGCTGCTGTGCTTTCTCTCGCAGGGAGGGAGGGAGGGAAGGAGGGAGGGATTCATGCTGCAATGAGAAATCAATTTAAATTCACATGGGCACAGTGAATCCTTAATCAAATCAGCAAACTCAGGCTGGCTGCAGGAATCTGAGTAGGAAGTTCAAACATCTCAGTCCCAAATGTTCATTCTCTATCACAGAATTCACGTCAGGGTGTCCCTGAGCATTAATCTGCTGCTCCAGCACTTTTCTCAGTCTCTTTCCTAGCTACATTATAATTTGCTCCCTAGCTTACATTATAATTTGTCTCTCTCCTATTTTTCACACTCACCATTCCATAGCTCCTGCTATACCTTTAGAATAAATTCTATAGTCACCCTAAAAATGGTGCAAAACATGATCTTGCACAAGAACATGGTGAGTGGGGCAACAGCTTCCTACTCTGCTTTTCTTGCTCCCTGTGCATTGTCACTAGGGGCATGTTGCAGTTCCTGACAGTATTAGTTTTTATTGCTTTCTTTACTCCTCTGGGACATGGAGATCAAGCACAGCTAGGCAACATTTTCAGTCTCTTGTGTCTTTAGTTTAGGCACTTCAAAATCAGCAGCAGACACTCAATTGGAAGCTAATACAAGCCAGCATCCACAGCTCCCATTTAATCCACTGATTATGGATGCCTTTGATCATTGTCTAGATATTATTTCTTGAAAAGAGAATCCTGTATCCCACGGGCAGGATCAGTTTCTGTATCTTGAATATCTTGGACAAGAGAAACCAAAATTTGTAGTATTAATGCTGGCATAAAAGCAGAAGGAAATGTTCCCTTGAGTCTTACCTGGCCTAAGGTGTGTGGGAGTGGTGATTAGAGCAGCTATCACACAAGCTGGTAGGGTGTTGCCTTCTGATACAAGGCAGGCGGCCTGGTCTCAGGAAGCAGCGCGGCGACCCCCTTCCCCGGGGTCGCTCGGGCCTAAGAAACACGCGGACACCAATGTGGTGGAGGATCAAAGGCCTTTATTCTCTCTTCTCGTGGGGTTTTATAGTCTAGGGGGCTTCTACGTCAGGTGAGGGTCTGTCCTTACCATCTATGGTTAGTAGGGATGGAAAGTTACTTGGGCAAGTGGAAAGTTACTGGAATCCGGTTTAGAGGGCTACATTCCTATGTTAATTTTCTTATCTAAGGGGGCAGGGGCCCTGTCTTCCCGTAACATCATGAGATCTTCCGAACGCCAGGCCCTATCTGCTACAGTAGGGAGGCTCGTCTTGGCTTGCAAGTCTGCTGTCACTGCCCCATGCCCACTGGCTCCTGACAGCCTTCCTAGGGCATTTCCGAAGCCTCAGTCTCTGCCATCAAGAGCTGCAGCACTGGGAAAAACCTGCTAAATGCTGTTGTGTTCCTGCCAATGATTCTGCAAGGAGCAGAGAGAAAGAAGCCAGGAATTGTGAGCCAGGAATTTCTTTTAAAGAATGCAGACCAGAGGTTTTGTGCAAACTACTCTCTTCAATTATTTAATACTTCCTGTAATTACTGAGTACTTAAAAATATTCTGGGGAATAATTTCTGGGCTCTTCTGTTATTCCTTTCTATTTATTGCTACAAAAGGTCTCAGCCATTAGAAATGCTAAAGGGAGACTTTCATAAAAATTAGGGAGATAGCAATGGCGTGTTTGACAAAAATACGAATTCTGCTTGAAGTGCAGCTGTATGTCCTGATCAGAAGACACTAAGAGCTGGAGGATTTGTTACTTCTATTGATACCTTGTTCAGAGCTTTAGCCCCTTTTTCTTAAAAATGTATTCTTATTCTGTCAATTTGTCTTTCTTGAGACTCCAGTTACTGGGTCTTGTTACCTCCCATGCTAAAACCCTTCATGGCTCACTAATAGCACACTGTAATCAAGTTACCTTTCAATCTTTTTCTTTTTTTTTTTTTCTTTTTGATAGGCTAAACAGATTGTGTTCTGTTTTTTACTTTAGAGCACTTTCTTCAGATCTTAAACTATTTTTGTGGCACTTGCTGTGGTGGTTTTTTTTTCCTGTCACCAATCTTGCTACACAGTTGTTAAAAAAGATAAACTGTGGAGCTGAGCTATCAGGAAATGGCCTCAACTATATACAACCTAAGAAGCCCATGCCTAAATCTGCTCACATTCCTTTCTTTTTCGATAGAAATTATTTTACCTCCTTTTAGTGCAGCTTTGCCCTCACAATTCGTCTTCAGCTGCTGCTGCATTATGACTTTAAAACCATTGCTGATATTGTGGGATTACCCTGCTTTTCCATTTCCAGGAGTGGCTTCCACTCTGCATCCCTACCCTTTTCACAGGCCTGTATTTAGATACAATTTGTTTGAGTGAGCCTACCTTACCAAATGTTGCACCATCTTCTACATGATTTACAGTTTCTCTGAAGCACTTTTTTCCACTATCACCAAATAGAGGATTCTGATCTAGTTCCTCTCATTCCAGCTCCACAGGAGATCTGCCCTGGGAAAGGACTGTAGTCCATGGGAGATCATAGAGTGAATCGCCAGGGCGTCTCTCTTTCAGCCAATAAAATGGAGGGAAATTAACTCCTTGGCTTCATTAGAATATTTGGTATGTTTGCCCCATCCTTGAGGAAGAACTCTCACCTCATTTAGGTGCAGCTTGGGTAGAAAATGCTTTCAATATGTTGGTCACTTCTGACCTGCAGCAGAAACACCTCTGTTTGAATCTCACTAAAAACACCTCACTTCTTCATTTAATGCAATTTTTACTGATATTGTGGAGTGCTTATTTTTTAACCATCTCACTGTACAGTATTAAGTGAAGCACCTGACAAGGAAAGAAAGATTGCTGAATCAGTAAATCCATCATCAAAAAAAGGAATATTTTTTGAGACAGGATTTCCATTTATAAGAATGCTGACTGACATTAATTATCACTTAAAATCTGTATCAGCATTTCCATTTGGCATAAGAATTGTGCCAGACATCTTTTTCAGCAGTAAGAAAAATGCCATGCAACCTCTATGTTAGCTCCCCAGTGGTTGCTCAGGTGTTATCTGCAGCCACACGTGGGTGTTGCCCTGTGACAGAAATGGAAGGTATTGCCCTCTGCTTTTAGCATACCTTGATTTTCCAATTGGGTTTGCATGCTCAGGCCTTTGTTTTGCTGCTCAACTCCAATTTATGAGCAGGGCAGGATGATTTATTAAGGACTTCAAGAGGGAGACACAAGGGTCACAAGCTGCTCTGCTCCTGCAGGGCTGGCCAAGCCCCCTCCCCATCTGCACGGAAGCCGCGAAGCCGCAATTTCTACAACACATGGTGGTGGTGGTGCAGGAAGGCACTCACCCATTAAAATGCTTCCAGTACTTGTCCCTGTGACTTAAATACGGGCTTTTGGTTTTCCAAGCAAGGGTTTCAGAGATGTCCATTTCTTCCTCTTTTGGTTTGGTTTTTCTTCCTTTGCACATTGTTATTCCTTACATTTCTTAAAGCTCCACAAATTGTAAGCTTACAGTGAAGGCATGCTGGTAAATGATTTATAGAGGGTCCTACAAATCATGTCACAGAGAGTGCAACCCCTTCCCCCACAGCAACAGTCATCATTTCAGAGCAGCACAGTCTTCAAGGGAGCTAAGCTGTCCTTTTGCTGCTGAGATTTAGGAAACCAAACAGTAAAATGCAGCTAGAAGTGAGAGAAAACAAGCCACAATAACAACCTTGCATTTAAGTTTCAGCAGGGTTTAAGGTGGCCTCACAGTAACTCTTGCTTATCACTGAGGTTCTATTATAGCATTAACAGCTATCCGTATGTTGTTTTACTGCCTTTACAGTTACATAATATGGACCCATGTCAGCAAGAAGTTAAAATTTCTTCAAGGATTAAAAAGCAAGCAGAAATTTCTACCAGTTAAATGAACTGCAAAAATCCTCATTTTTAATTGTGGTCTTGGCTATACCCAACCAGTCAAACCTCAGAGTGCTTGGAGCAGACCTGAGAGAACAGTTTGGCTCTGTGACACCAACCTCGGGACTTTTCAGCCAGAGAGCTCTCAGCATCACTCCACGAAGACATCACATATGAGGCTCCAAAGGGCATGTGGCAATGCCCATGGGTACAAAAAATGTTTAAAAAACCCTCAACCCCCCCAGGCTCCCAAACATGGAGAAAGAATGTTCTTACCCTGCTGCCCCCTTCAGCAGCTGGTGCAGCTCCCAGGCATCCACAAGTACTTTGGTAGAGGCTATCAGCGTAGGAAGTTTGGGGAACCAGCTTGGTCTTCTCTGGCTCTGGAGTGTGGTGAATATTAAACACTTGTAAAAATTGCCTGTGCTGCTGTCCCCTTTCCCTTGTTCTCTGTGTTGATGACAAAATCACAGAATAATTCAGGCTGGGAGGGACTCAAGAATCACCTGCACAAAGCAGCACCAATTAAATGAGGTTGTGCCAAGCATTGACCATATAGAGGCCTTACACTGCTGAGGATGGAGACCACAGGTTCTGTGGGCTCTTGATCCAGTGTCTTGACTTCCCTTCCTGTGAAAAAAAAAAATAATTCAAATATTTAATTCAAATTTCCTGCATACCAATTTGTATCCATTGCTGCTTCTCCTATCCTCCTGCACCTCTCAGAAGAGTCCAGTTCAGATTTTATTTTGGCCAACCTTCAGACAGTGCTCCAGGTCAAACAAAGCAAAGATCCATACCTTGACAGCTCTGCTGATTTTAGGTCTCCCAAAGAGTTAATGCAATAACGCCTCACAAGGAAACCTGTTCTGGTGCCTAGAGAGGAACCATTTTTGTGCACTGAAATAACTGGATTAACAGTGTAATTTAAACAAAATATTTTACCAAGGCAGTTGCCAAACAGTAGAAATGAAAGGGGTTTTTTGTTTTTTACTAAATTAAAAGTTCCTCTTGGGCTGGGAGGGTGCATGTTTGTAACCAAGCTCTGCCCTCTTTAGAAAACCAAAACATTGCTGAGCTATGGACCAATGTCTTAGTAAGATGCATGATCTTAATGGAAAAGTGAATTCTAGCCACTGTGATGCTCTCTCTCTGATGAGGATACTTAGCTGTGATGGTGTGGAATAAAGTGCTTTATTATACTACAGTGAACCACACTGCTAGTGCTGAGGATATGGTTAATGCAAGTACAGAGAAATTACACAGTGTCTGTTTTGACTTTGTGATTTCCTCTAATGGACACACAGCCTTCAGGCCAAGCGCTTGGAGAGTTTTGTGTCATGCCATTTTCTCCAATTACTAGCTAGGCTTTTCCTCCAAACAACCTGGTGGCAGTGGCTCACTCACAAACCCAGCATTTACAGCAAGGAATTCAAGGGGCTTGCCTCCACCATCCAGAATCCTTCATTTCAATCTCATTTTCCTTTAATGACACGCTAGCCATTTGAACACATTAACTGGTGTCACCTGCAAATGCAGGAAACAGCAAAATCAACACCTCCCGGCCTGGAATTGCCTCTGGGCTTTGTGAGCTCAGCCTTCATCCTCCAGGCAAGGTTCCTGTTCCCTGGTTAAGGTCCTCCTCAGCTCCCTGTGCAGAGCTTTGCTGGGGAAGGCAGGGCATGGTGCCACTGGGGGAAGGACAGGGCGGGCAGGGCTGGCTGCTCCTGCTGGAAAACTGCTCTCCCGTGTCAAAGGCTGCTGCGGGAGGGAGACGGAGAGGCAAATTCCCCAGGGAAGCACACAGCACAGCCCCATGCATTCAATTACAGCACCCTTGAATGGCAGTTTATAAGAAAGCCTTGCTATTTCTGTACTGATGATGCTGGCTTGGGGTTGGTTTGTCTTTTTGCTTGTTTTTCCAGCGGAACAGTCTGGGACAAAGTTATCTGAGGGAGCAGAGGGACTGTCAGAGGTAAAGTCTTGGGTTCCAGTTATATACCTGTGCATTTTACACATTGAATAAGGGTAGGTAATCTAAATATTCAACACACATGCATATATACATACACACATACCTATAGAAAGGGACTGCTTTCCACCTCAGCCTCTCCTCACTGAAGTCCCCAACAGAGTATGATGCTCTACTTCACTGTTTAAATCTCTCTTGCTGTCAATCCACAGAATGTTTGTTTTCCCCACCCCTACTGTTTTCCCCACCCCTACTGAACCTTGCTTGTTATGTGGAGCTGAGTTATTGCAATGGTCTGGCTTCAAATCTGTCTTGGTTTTGTCCAGGCAATGAGGAAATACATGCAAAAACAGTCTCCAAGGAAAACTGACCGTGGAAAATTCAGCTTAAGGAGCATTAAAAGAATTTACTGCTGTCACATGAAAACCAACAGGAGAAATTACATCTCCCACAGCAAGCTCCTTCTGGAGGCATTTCCATTCTGGTGAAGGGAGGGAGTGTCCACCCAAGTGAGGCCACCTTGGAAGCTCCCTGCAGCATGTGGCCATCCTTGCCCATCCATCCACCCTTCGCTGAGCCCACTTGAGCGCTGTGGAAATCCAATTGAGGCAATCCAGCTTTGGGAGGAAAGTCAGCAGCTGCTCTTTGCTAGCAGCTGTCATCTCCCAGCTGATGTGAGGGACATTTCCCTGGAAGGCAGGGTGCTTTGCCCTGACTCCACCCCTGTATCGCCTGCAGCCACAAGCACTGTGCATCCAGGGCTTTCTCAGTGTCCCCTCTGTCTCCTGGTAGTTTTTTGGTTGTTGCCTTTTGTCAGGCAGAACGCAGGATTTGCACTCCTCATTGACCCAGAAAAGGTCTTGAGGGGCTATTTTGTCTTCTTTCATCCAGGCACTCCTGTTTCCTAGCTCCTAGCCCAAAACTCAAGGGTAAACCAGCACTCGGGACCATTGCCCTTGAGAATTGCCTGAGAGACCTGAGCTGGTCTGCTCTGTGTGAGCAAGGGGTCTGGGCAGGATGGTGGGAGGCAGCCTCTGCCAGCTGCAGCCTCTCATGGCTATGTCCATGCTCTTTCAGCTGAGGTGGGGGAAGACAGATTGGTATTCCTGCAAGGGGGTTCTTTGGCAGGGTTTTCCTAAGAAGGTTACTCTGGTATGCATGGCTCTGGGACTGGGCACTGCTCCTTGCAGAGCTGGCCAGGGGCAGAGAGTGGTACACAGCCCTGAACACTTACTGCTCCCTCTGGCTGGCATATATCGGTACCCTGAAGACTTGACAAGTTTGGATGCACCCATCTTTTCCTGCTCCCCGTTACTCCAAAGTCTTTGCAATTTTCATTTTGACTTTTTTCAGTCTCGAGCTCTTTTTCCAGCTTTACGTCATGCTTTCCATTTTGGAGATGTCAGATGATCTGTGATAAACTGACAGTATGTGCAGGAGCAGTGAGGAGACGAGGTCCATTTTAATGAGACTAACTCTATTGGGTAGTGAAAACAGTGCCTCAGCAAGCCTCTAGATCTTGTTTCTCTTTGCAATGCATCTTAATGGCACAAAAGGATTTTTACACAAGTAGGGAAAGGCAATTCCCAAAACCGATTTCTTTCAGTAGGCATTGAAATGGAAAGTTACCACAGAGATTTGTGTGCTCCCCTTGAAGAGGTAAGCACAATCAGAAATCAGTATTCTCTTGGCTCCTGCAAACAGCCTGAAATACTTCTGAATAAACGGTGTGTTTGTTTGGGGTGCACCATTCACCCAGCAGATCCTGCATACACTCTCCATTTCCTCTGTGATCATCTCTAAGAGTATGAACCACCAAACACAGGGAGGTGAGAAGAGAGCAAAAAGAGACAGAGCTGGTGAGGGAGGACTAAACAGTGGCTGGACTGCAGTAAACAGAACACTATAATAAATACAGAATGAAATTCTCAATATTATCATGCAGATTCCTGACTTAGTTATTGTGACTTTTGCCCTCTCTTGAGAAGGCTATTGGTAAAAATCCTGCCCACTGGCACTGAGATTTAATGCCATGAGCAATCCTCTGGTGGCAAGGGCAGAGTCTGGATGCTCATGACGTGGAATGTGTGGAGATACAGCACGGCTCAAGGCAAAGGCTGAGCACCACAGTGCTTTCCAGCCCACTGTCATTTCATGGAAGGACTAAGATGCCTTTCATCACCTGGAAAGCATCATTATTCCCCATAGACGAAAAAGTCAAGTCAAACAAAAATTTTGGTACTGTTACTATCTTGTATCTAGCACATAGGTAGGCAACTAAGTGCAGAGGCAAGTTGGTGTGCATTTCAGGGCTGTATTAATTTTCTGACTCCCTGTGGAAATTACTGTTCGTTTTCAACTTCAAGGGAGACTCGATTAACACGGCACGTGAAGCCAATCTTCATGGCTAAGTTATTAGTCTTTAGGACAGACTGGGCTCATACTTCATGCTGGTTGCCAATACAATCTGGCTGAATTCTGGAGAAGTAATCACAGTTCAATTAGGGTCAGCTGTACAAGGCCAAGGCTATCGATGGCTTGCTGTGGTCAGGAATGCCAGTGATACCTTCTTCAGTTCAGAATCCTGCAGAAATCAGAAGGACATCTTCACTTAGGTCTTCACTTTAGGAATTTCTTGCCATGGGATAGAATAACGAACCACAAAATTATTATGCATAGTAGCTAAATTATTATGCATACTGGCTAAATGCAAAAAGGCAGCTAGTTCTGCTCCAAGTGGCAGATAAAAGCACTCTTTCAATGGTTTCTTTTTGACCTAGACATCACTAACTTAATATGTTCTGCAGCATCTACAGAAAATAATTTTTATGGAATATTTTTAAAATTTTGCTTTCCAGGGAAGTACCTTTTTTTTTTTTTTTTTAATCTAGTACTCCTTCCTAAGTTATTTTTGGTCCCCAGTGCATGAATTCTAAGATATCTGGGTGATATTGGGAAAGAGTCAATAGATGAATAGGAGATGTAAAATATCCCAGCCTGCATAAGAGTTATCCAGTCCAGTTTTCCTTTTCTCTGTTGAAATGTGGATTTGGTGATGATTTGTTCAAGCCTGCAGGAAAGCTTATTTAGTTATGTATTTAAGAAAAAATCAAATGTTCTAATCTTAACTCATATTTCTGACTACAAATGACTCCTGTGTTTTTTCAGCTTGATCTGGAATATCTCTCCAAGGTAACTATGGTCTGTTCTTGAGTTTGCTTTTTATTTGTAAAAGCCTGATTTGTTTAAATAGCTGTAGAAAATTCCATGTAATCAGTGGTGAGAGGATATTCACTAAGTTTTAAAGGCCTGATCAGAACAACAGCAGGAAAATGGTCAATATAACTTGATGGTCATTCCAAGTATTAATTTTGACTTCAGCAGTACTAGATACTACCAGAAAAAAATTGTAAGTCTTACATTCAAGAAAAAGAAAGTATGATCCTAAAAAACAGATGCAGATTTCTCCACATCTCTGCAAGTGTCTAATGTTTACACAACTGATTGATAGCTTTAGCAGCAGCCCACATGCATGATTTATTCACTTTTAGATCTTTAGGTAAGACAACAAAACAACACTAAAATCTCCTGTTTCTCATTGGTAAGTAGATGGTATCCATCATGGTGAGGGTGGCCTGTGAAGGCACAGACAGCTGTAGGGACAGGTTCCTTTTCAGACTGAGGTGAACGGAGTAAGGTGACAACAAAAGCTTTGATTTTCATCCATCTGGACAGCACACAAACAAACAGAGCAGGTGGGCACACACAGTGATACCAACACAGGCCAGGGCAGTATCAGATCAGTGCCTCACCAAAGCAATTGCAGGTGGGATGGAGGTGCTCCTTCAGCACTCTGAGCTGACAGACCTCACACTCCTCTCCAGATAGCTCACACAGAAAGCTGCAACAAGGGCTTCTTCTGCACTATGGAGTCCCCTTGTTGCTTCTTTAAGGACCCTAACTGTTGCTAGTAGCAGCTTGAGGGCAAAAAAAGCCCAGGGCCTTTGGGTGCCATAGATCTTCTCTACATCCATGAAACAGACAGAAAATGCTAGAGGCCATATGGAGTACAGCCAGTGAGAGCTACTGCCAAGGCCCCTAAAAACAGCTGTGTAAATGAGTTAACAGCACCACAGCAAGCACCTGCTTGTGCTTTCTGTGCCTCAGTGTGGGCACTGCATCTACGCTTGTGCCACCTTGTACAATCAGGCACCAGAGACTGCAGTAAAACCAGCTATTTGTCACCCCTTCTGAGGCAGGTGCTAGCCTCACCAAAGCAGCAGAGTAGCCTGAACTGGCTCCCCAGCCCCTATTTCCAAGGGGGAGCCTCTGCCATTTGCCCCCACACCAACAGCCAGCAAGATATGCAAAAAGCACCAGCAGCACAGAGATTAGAAAGATGCATCAAAAAAAGCTTCCCTGTCTGTCTCCCGCACAGTGGACCCAGCAAATCTTTGCTGGGTTTGAAGCCCTAAAAGGAGTTCTCTGTGTTCTGGTACTGCTTGAGCCTCTACAAAGGAGATGAAAAGGAGGAATAAAACATCTGAACAGCCCAATCTGGTCTGAACTGCATGCATTCATTACAGCAAAGATGGATTTCTTCTGGTTCCTCCTCCGTATCCTCCTCCTCAGTGGTGGCAGCAAGAAGCTTGACACTCCAATTACAGGATATTCACATTAAACAGAGAAGAGGGACAGCTAGTTGGTGGCAGACATTTAGGATATGGCATCCAAGGCTCCATGCAGCCAGCAGAAACCTGAAGGAACAGATTGAAACTACTCTAATGGCCCGGCTCCTTGCAACACTTTATTATAGACTTGAATGAGCTCCATGCTAGCCATGACTTAAATCAGGGTCCAAACGTACTCACTTCAGGAAAGCTACTGCAAAATGGGACCAGTGTTCTGGAGGCTGGAAGGGGCCCTGTTGTGTGGGGCTGCTGTTGCTGTGTAGCACTGGGAAATGCTTTTTCCATGCTTTTTTTTCCCTCCAGGTTTGCCATTTGGCTGCACCTCATCTCTGAGTTCCTCAGCACAGGGTTTCAGGCCAGGAGTGGATGCTCACTCTACTCATTTACAAAACCATGTGGATGAAATCCATTCAAAGGCTTGTGCAAAAGCATTTGATGTTTGTGGCTCAGAGACTGCTTTTTCCTTTCATACTTGAGAAAAGTTTTTGTCTTTTTTCCTCTCCAATGGAAATGGTAATGCAGGCTAAGAAAAATGTCATTAATAATACAAACTGGAGGCCTTTGGGAGGAAATTTTAGTTTTGAAAAGTGACTACTCTGCATGAATATGTCATGCCATCAGAAGTTTATCTGCATTGTCTTGACTCTTCACATATGTATATATTTCTCTTCTGCCAGACATGATCCGTATCCTTAATTAAACAGGGTATAATTATAGATGCCTACTTAAATTATAATAAATAAATAAAAATTCATCCATTCAATAGGCATTTTCCTAGGAAAAAATGTTTTCCTTCAGATATTGGTTTTCTTCAGGGTTTTCTTCTCTCTCTTTTTAATTTAAAGCTACTTCTCTTATGTTTTATTCACTTGTTTTCATTAGGTAAAGGAATGCCTTGGCATGAAAACCTGTCCTGAATCCACTGCCTGCTTGACAGATAGATATAAAGACTTTAAACATGAGAGGAAAGGCAGATGGTTGCAAGGGGGGGAAAAACCCCTTAAACAAAAGAAAGGAATTAAACCTAGCATAGGCACTTGTATTAATACTTTGCGAGTGCCATTGCACATGCTGGTAAGACTGACAGACCTCGACAATGGATCTCTACCACCTTCTAAAAAGGCAGAACCCTCCTTTTCATCTCCAGATTGATCCTGACCAGTTTGTTGCAAGTAGCTACTGTTTGAATTTCAAATATTGAGTGCTGGTATTTGTGATTGGTCCTGCAGTGTAAATCACATGCTAATGTTTCTCTGTCTTGACTGGATGAGAATAAACATAATCACCAGGAAGAGGCCTTGAAGAAGCCACTGCGGCTTTAAATATCTCAGGGAGCAGCAGCAGTTTAGGGAAAAGTGACTGATAAAGAGGATTAGGGAATTCTAGAAAATTTAAAGCCCCTTCCTTTCTGGCCCACACAGGCTCTGCCCAAGGCGTCATTGCTAGGAAAATTAGGCTGCTGTGAAATTTATTGCCAGGGCGCAGAATTTACATTTCAATTTCTCCTGTCACAGCGTGGGCTGCGGTCAGATCCCCTCTGCCTGCCTCCCCTGCTGCTGCACCCTGCATCCTTCACCCTGGCACAGGCCCTGGCCCCCCACTTCCCTCACACTCCTTGCAGGGGCTGGATACAACTGCAAAGCTTTTTTCCAAAAGTTTGAGGAGAACAAGGCTGGCCAGGGGGCATTGCAGAGGATGGCTGCTGTTGCTTTTCATCATGTTGTTGCCCTCATGCCCTCAAGCAAGGACTTATTTTCTCGCCCGTACAGAAATTCAAAGGAATCGAATGTTTGCATTGTCAATAATCTCAGGGATTACCTGTGAAGAGGTAGTCACAAGCCAAGGCAGGTGATGACTGTCTCTAGATTTGTGGTAAAGGACCCATAATCCTCTTCCAAGTCTGTGGGGCTCTGCTGGGCTCCACAGTGAAGTGTGGCTCAGGTGATACCAAAATCTTTCCATCCTGTGGGGAGGGACAGAAGGCACAGCAAGTCCTGAAGGCATCATCTGAGAAACTGAAGAAGAAAAAGAAAAGGAAATAGAACACTTGGAGGGAGAAGAAGAGAAATAGTGAGAAATGGCAGAGTGCAAAATAATAAGATTGCTGAAGATAAATCAATTCTGGAGAGTATTTGGTTGAACTTTTTAACAGGGCACTCACTGCCCCTCTGTGGTCTATGTTATTCTCCTTGACAAAGAGGTCACTAGCTGGAAGGTTTGCAGAAATGATGATCATTATCTGGATATTCATAAACATCCAGTACACTGCCAATCACAGGACAGAAACAGGCTGCATCACCTCTAGGTCTGAATGAAATTAGCCAAGAAAGCTTGAAATTAGCAATGTGTTCCTTTGTGGCAAAGTCTAAGTCCTAACACTGATGTCATGACTAGCTGAAATTATGTCTAAATTAGAGAGGAAAAAAAAGCCCCACTTCCTCAGAGCTGTTTTGCAACTGTAAATGAGGCATAATTGTATCACCTAGGAACAATGATAAACTGTTATTAGCATTTCAGTTGTGTCCCCGTAGAAATCCAGGAGGGCTTTTTACCCTGGATGAAGGGTCCCTCTTGACACTTGAATAGGAAGTGCATATGGAAATGGAGTTGCCCAGGATGTCACCACCTTGAGGTGAAGGATAGCCTGAGGTGTAAGGGTGGAGAGTAAATGTTACTGCAAGAAAAGCTGCTGAATTTCTTTTTGAGAGACTGATAATCCCACAGGCTTCTGCAGAAGCAGCTTTTGATTATCATTGCTGATGATATTAGAGGACATCTCTGGAGTCTGTCCTTTAAAAAATGTTTCCCCAGTGTTACTTGAAAACATATGGGTTGGGAACTGAAGTGAAAAACTGATGTTTTACTAACTCTCTTGGCATGATGGAGGCTTAGAAAATGATGTGCCTGATACTGGGGATGCATTTTTAACAGTAAATGAAACCAGAGTGCATAAAATTTCAAAATACTGGACTGATAAATGTAGATGAGAATAGAAGCTGGAAAAAGAAAAAGGGACTGGTTAAAGAACCAAATGAGAAAAGATGGATCAGATCTAGAGTTGGGGTGAACTGGAGCAGCTCCACTAGCTTTAGTGGGTGTGCTCTGAGCTGCATGGAGTCAGAGTCCAGTTTATATACAGGGCTAGAGTAAACCAGGCTATTTTCAAGTGCAGCAACATCCTGAGTGCTTTATCAAGTAATAAGATGGGCAAGCAATTTGTAAGGTAACAAATCTGAGGAGAAAAGAGCAGAGAGATGGAGTCAGTGCCAGTGTATTTTCCTAACTCCAGTTACTGCACCAGCAATGCCTGGCTTCAAAGGAGGCACATCTCCATGGGTTACTGTTAGCTATCAGGAAAGGAAAAAAGGGCCAAGAGAGGAAAGCTTCATGTCCTAGCTGACCAGGCTTTATCAGTCTGGTATCTTGGGAAACTGGCCTATAGTTACATTATTTAAAACAGAACAGAACACCTGGAGAGAAGTTCATGCTCTTGTTCGAGTGGCTCTTCTCCGGACAACTTAAATTTCTTTCCAAACAAATGCACTAGTCTCCAGAAGATGTTTTATACCAGAACAAGTGTGCTCTGTGCTTGAGTTGGATTAAGTTACTTTTGCTGCTTTAGCAGGGTATTTTAAAAAATAAAATTAAAAAGTGTTACACTGCTACTGCTTCAGAGAATACATTTGCCAAACTGGCTAATGTATGGCCTGCTGGCCATAAACAAGGTAGAAAACTTCATCCCTTTAGCTCCACAGTCTTTGAAAAAACTAATATATTTTGATTGCTGCAGAAGAGCTTTTGAGAAAAAATCTACTTTGGTAAAGTGTAGAATCTCTTGACTGGGCTTGTGGATTTCAGCTCCTCCCAGAAATTACTGATTTTGTAAATTTACTGAAGTAAAGAAGCATCCCCTTTCAGTGCCTTTCCTCTCTACTTCTCTGTTTCTTTTAGTCATCACACACATACCCACAGGAAAAGTCAGATGACCAGCAGATTTCTTGCCAGAGAGGAGCTACAAAATCTCTGGTGAACTTCAGGAGGTTTTGGTGTGCTCTTCAGAAAAAAGTAAACTCTGCTGAGGTTGGCATCCTTCTGCACCGGTACAGGCAAGCTCTCAATCTGCTCCTTTTCTGTAAATAGGTCAGATATCTTGACCCCTGGAAAAGATTTTTTTAAATGTCAGAACTTGTATTTTTGCTGTATGGTGGCTACAGTGTCTGTTGAAGCTGTGAGGTTCTGCAGCACCCTAAAGAAATGTTAAATCCTAAAGACAGCTTTTATCCTTAGCCACAATCAGTTAACATAATATATTTTCAGTTTTTCCAGGCCCTCTTTACATTCTCTAGCTTGTTACTTAACCTCTTTTCCAAAAACCAACACAGCTAAACAACACTTAATATCTCTCAGCTCTTATAGAAACCGGGATAGGTTTTGCATTTGTCTACACAAAGAAGTTTTATTTCAGTGATTTGAGGTGCTAGGGTTTTCCGGATGTGACTCAAGCCATGATTTCCCATTGAAATAAGCTTTTATCTTTTTTCCAAGAGAAAGATGGTGTTATGAGAAAATTCAAATTATTTTATTCTAGAAGCTGTCTAATTAAATTGAACAATAAAAATTGTTATCCTTTATGACTGCCAAGCAATTAGGTGACCTGGTGATAGGGAATTAAGTCAGTCTTCTTCCTTTGAAATGACAGCTGAAATAGGAGAGGCGCTGCTCTTTGTCTACTGCCTGTGTGCTGGAGAGGAGGCAGAGGGGAAGGATGGAATGGAATAATACACAATCAGAAAAATCCTATCCCTGTTGCAACTGCAGAATTGTTTCCCATTAACTTTCCTTGTGGCAGAATTTTCCTCATTGTATCTCATCTTCTAGGACAGCCTCATCAACAACAAACAAACAAGAAAAAGACCCAACAAACCTCCTTGCATCCACTACAATTTATATTATTCCCCAAACTGTTAGTCTAAAATGCTATTGTGGTGCCTTTCTGTTTTTTTTCTTTGACATCACTTGGTGTAAATGACAGTATAGCAGGAAAAGTCCATGCTAGCTTATTGAAGGTGTGTGTCAATGACTTGTAATTCCAAAATGACACAGTGAGAAGTGGATTGGGGACACTGGGTTTAAAACCAGAAGCATCTAAAGTACCAGAGCTGTGGGAAATTCACCAGCATTATAGACCACAGCCTCTCCATCAAAGACATGAGATACAGCCTTGTGGCCTGGTGACAATGTGGCCGAATAGAAAGTTTTCCCTTTTTACATCACTACAATTATCTTAATTATAGGAACTTAATTCAACTGGCATACAGTTGCTTTCATTCACTGATAAAAGCATCCAAGGTGACACAATCCAAGATGAAAAAGGGACATGCATAGGGAAATTAGCGATTCTGTTAGGGACATTATATTGGCATGACTATTTTTTCAGAAGAATTGTGCCCCATCTAATGCTCTTTCCAGGTCATCCAATCCTTGGGTGGCTGTTGACTATACAGCACTGTGTGATAGGACCATTGAGCATTAAGCATCAGTCAGTGCTTGCCTATCCGATAAAAGTATACGCAAAAATCAATTCTATACAAATTATCTCAATAAATTGGCTGAAAGCTTGTAAGATGTAACAAAAGGATTTTTAAAAAAGCATTTATTTTGGTGTCACTTATCAGTTACAGTAAGATATTTGTCACAAGATATCTCATTGCATGGTGGTTTTGTTTCCTTCTCCCCAGACTGCCATAACAGTGATCTTCCACTGGACGCCCTTTTGGTATGGAAAAAAGTCATTACCAACTGCCCCTCATCACATGGCAGTGTCCATCTAGAATAAAGGTTCTGTCAGCCTGCATAAATTTGGTCTAACTATTAATTACTGTAATTAAGAAACCTCTACGAGTGGAAAAATATGAAAACAAGCTAAAGAACAGGACAGTTTCATTGCAAAGACATTTCTACAGCAGCTGAATACTGTGCTTTCACACCACAGTTGTACAAGTTCTTGGGTTTGTAGTTTTCCTTGTTGATGGTGGCATTAATAATTTCCAACAGTGACAGATTTCAGAGTGTCAAAAGAATTAGGGCCGTAGTGTCAGAAAATAGGAACATAAGCCACACAGCGCAAATGCAGAGTTTTTAAAATGTGTTTAGATTTTAAATCCTTTTAAGGGATAGCACTGCAGGCTTCAAGTGCCCTAGCAAATCATTAATGATAATATGAAATCCCAGGAGAATTATAGCAGCTATTTCACCATGAACTTGGCCATCCAACCATGTAAAAAGAGTCCTTTCCACCTCTGAGTCATTACTCATTACAAAAAAAGCCCATCATCTTTCCACCAATCTAGCAGGGTAGCCGGAGAGACTAAAACTAGAGGAGTGACCCATACTGGCTGTCTATTTTAACAAAAAGAAAGACTGGACAAATTCACACCAGAAAAATTCTTCAAGGACTATTAAATGTCTCAAGAAGTTGGTGAGATGCAAGTAGCTGCAATCTGGAAAAGCCTTTGGAGGGAGGATCTCTGTGTGTTTCATAGGCATCCATTGTTGGCTGCTCTCAATTTCTTCTGGAATTGTGTTCAAGACAGCAACTTTGGGGGAAAAATTGTAATTACTGCTCTATTATTAGATACTGTAATTTTGCCAGAAGGCCAAAAGTTGCAATAAATCAGCTTTAGTACTATCTGTTGTCTCCAAACACGGAAAAGGGCCATGAATTCAGTAGAGGGACAGATAATATAGTTATATTGGGATACGTTATTATCCAAAGTGTTGCCTATTGACAGTTTAATTTTTATTGCATGGCAAAGGTTAACATCTTTAGGTAGTTCAAAGGACCCAAAGGGTAAAAAATTACCAAGAATTCATCTCTTCAGCATAGATATGAAACTATCAGAAAAGACAGTCAGTATGGAGCTACACCCTCTGATCTAGATGATAGATTTGATTTGGCAAAAATTTGGCTGTCATTAATGGTGGACAGGCACTGAGGGCTGAAAAAATGTGCCAGCTTATTATTCTGCAGTTGAAATGTAGCTCTTGGTAACAAGATTCATGAGTTTCAGATTCCTGCTGGAAACTGAGCTGTGATTCATTTTGGGAAACTGCGAGAATATTTTTATTTCAGGTTATCTTACTGTTTTACCTAGAAATAATCCACCTAGACTTCTTTTCAATTAAACAGAGGAAGAAAATTGACTGAAAATAACAATCTATATGGAGAAAAAAATGGGACATTCTTCCACAGCTTTTTCTTACAGGCACAGATCACTCTTATGGGCATCAGACTTGACAGTCTATGCTGGATCCTTCAGGACAATTTAATCTCAGAGGAGAGTGCACCTACCCACTTACTTAGTGATGCTTAAGTGAGCAAACTATTTCACTAGTACTGCAGTACATTTGCTTTTGATTGGTCTCCAGGATTAATTAAAGCACTTAGGGTATGTTTGAGACCACCCTCATGTTCTAGATCCAAGATAATCTTGTTATCTGTCACATGATGGGAAAAGACGAAAAGATACACCACACCTGACAAACAGTTCCAATACCGTGAGTTTTCAAATAATGGAGTTCCGTCATTTTGGCCCTAAAGTTTTACTCTGACTAGGCTGATGTTCTATCATGTCATCACTATTTCGTGTTTTATTCTTCATAAGGTTCAATGATATTCCACCACTGCCCATTCCCCAGCTTGGTTCTACACTCTGCAGAAAAATGTTTTAAGTCCACCACCATTTAAACAGATTGAAGCTTCCTCTTCTTGTGGGATAAGAAGTGGTGGCTAGAAATGTCCAGCTGACCTTCTCTTTTGCCTCTCTCACTTCTCATCTAACTCCCTTTCTGCATTGGTCTGACAGAGCCTGAGATAGTGGCACTTCGGGCCACATTGCAAGACCCATCTATTATTATGCCTTTTCCCAAAGAGGCTGATTTGAAGGGACATGAAGTTTTGTGAGGCTTCTGAAGTGTTGAATTGACTTTTCTGTCACTTTTGCTTTAAAACATTTTAGTTTCCATGAGTTACAGCACTGATGGAAATATCCTTATAGTCTGTGATAGGCAGATTCTATAAATAGCATGCTAAAGAAATTGAAATATTTTTAAAAATTAATGATCATTCAAAAGTTTTTTAAAACAGACAAAATATGTAATAACAAAAAAAAAACCTACTGCAGTTTTCTTTTTGGTGAAAGATATGTAGTAAGAAGGGAAATGCAGTTTAATTTTCTCCTTGGTATTAGCTCTCATAGTATTTGCCAGTAATGGCAACATTATAATTTGTAGAATTAATTAATGATCTGGCATCTGATTTTGATTCATTACTGCTTAAGCCAGCTAAGTCTCAATTATCCTCTGGACTATTTATTCCTTAACAAGCTTTTAGCTAATGTGATTTTAAAAATATGAAAATAGGTTTTAACTTGCCTTTAAGACGCAGCAATATTTTAACACTCCTCTATAAAATAAAGGAACCTTCATATTTCTTATTCTATTATAGTTACATTCAAAATTAGACTAGGGGATTTGCAATGTATTCACTAAATATATATTATATTCATATGTACCTGGAACCTGACTTCAATTTAGTCTTGATTAAAAAATGTACTGAATTGGAAACTGTGTAATAAAGGATGCCTAAATCATACTGACCCAGAATATCTCACTCAGTCAGACAGTTAGCAAATAAGTGCACAAGCAAGCAGATGATACAAGAATTCAAAATTAATTCTATTCTCAGAGGATGCATAGACTAGGAGATAGCATCTGATTCTATCTGCAGAGGTGTAAATCCAGAGTAACACTTTGGCTAAAGTCTCCTTACCCTGAACTTGATTGTTTATCCTGCAAATGATCAGAATTGGACTCTCCTGTGCCCAAGGCTAGGTTGAAGTAGCTGAAATACCCAGCTCTACTTCATGACATTTTTGTGATGTAACTAAATGTATCTACTAATTTCCAGGTATTTATTATTTATAACTATTTCATTTGCCAGATGTAAGGACTCCTGGTATTTTCTCCAAATGACTATTTTAAAAGTTCAATCACCACATCGTTTAGGAAAGTCTGCCCAGTGCAGTTGTGACTTGGGTTGCAATTGTGTTATGATGGGGGGCATTCAGAACTGCATACCTTTGATCTGGAACTGTCAGGCACCAGTCCAGAGCTGAGTTGAACTGATCTTGAGAAGATGCTTCTATTGCTGGGCTCTGACATGATGGTCCTGCCTGTCATCACTGCACCTTGTCCTTGCTTACATCAAAGCTGAAATGCATAATTACAAAGAGGGGTAAATAAATGAATTATGGGTGTTTTAACCAAATAATCATTGTTAATTACTTTATTACTGAGATTTGTTTTGAAACTACCTTCTGAAAAAATTCAGGCATTATGCAAACGGTAGAAAATACCATTTTTCTAAGCTGTCAGTGTTGCAGTACATTAAAAAACCCATCTTCTCCTGAAACTCCGCTTCCTTCTCCTAAGAAGCCATTCAGTGGCTTCCCAATACCAGCCTGTCAATGTAATACCATTGGTTTCAATGTTTTTTTTCTTAGTTCATACTGCTGTGACATACTTCTAGAGCTCTCCACACCCTTCTCATCAAAAAACACCTGAGATAAACATCCAAGGGTATCTTCCTTCCCATTTTCAGATCAGTAAGTCTGGCTCCTTTCAGTCCAGGATGGGAAGTCAGTCCCAACTTTTAATGCATGAGCTGCAATGCCAGTTCCCTTGAAACCCAAGGAGCCCTCAGCTCAGCCAGTTCTCACGTGGCTATCCTGAAACTACTGAGTAGGGGGACTGCTGTCTGTGGTTTAAAAATCAAAACCCATTTACTGACTCAGATCCTTTGGCCCACTGAATCCATGCTGCAATGCTCCAGGGACACAAGGCAGCTTATAAAAAAATAAATCCAGTTTATGTGGCCAGCACAGAACTTCTGGGTGGTCACAAAACCAGTTACCAGAGTCATACCAGAGGCAAGAAACAAAGGAATCAATCTCCAGTTACTGCTGCACGAGGAAAAGTCCTAGGTACCTGCGTTGTTATGGCAAGAGTTCATTTGGGCTAAGAGGTAAACAGAGACGGCTGAGCTTCATCTCTAAAGCTCAGGCTGCTTGGCTGGAAGCACCAGCTTTCTCAATTGCTTAGAGTACAGGATTGAGTTGATAAATCAGAGCAGCCCTGATCGCTTTTAATCAACTGAATGAGGAGGAAGGAGGGGAGGTGGAGGCTTGGGAAGAAAAATATGTAAAGCTTAAAAAGTTCCAGCTGCTGTTCTCTAATGGAGTCTCGTTCCTCATGAACGGTGGAATGGTTAGGCCACCTGGTGGCAAATAGCAAACCAGCAACCTTTACAATTTCCAAGCTACAATGAATGTCCAAAGGATCAGAGAGCTCTGGGAGCTGTCAAAGGCTGGGAGCTTTTCACACCCAGGTGGCTGCTATGCAGCCACTGCTGGGAGGCAGCAGCCAGCAAAGTTTGCCATCAGCCATTCCACAGGTGCAACACAGAACAACTGACCTGGTGTCTGGCCCCAGACAGCTGCCTCCATCACCAAATCTTCCACCACAACCAGCCTCTCCCTCACCTCAGGATGGAGGCAAAGGAGAAAGCAGCCCAGGAGAAGGAGCTGGACTTAGCTTGTAGCTTGTGAAGAAGTAGTCAATGGCTCAGTGTTCCAGGGCACACTGGGGAAAAGTGGTATCCTACAAGGCTCCATACTGGGACCAGTGCTGTTCAGTAGTTTCATCAGCAACATTGACAGGGGTATTCAAGTGCACCCTCAGCAAATTTGGAGATGACACCACACTGAGTGCTGTGGTTGACACACCTGAAGGACAAGATGCCATCCATATGGCATGAATCTCAACAAGTTTGAGAAGTGAACACATAGGAATTTCACATAATTTAGCAAGACCAAGTGCAAGGTGCTGCACTTAGATCAGGGCAACTCCTGGTATCAGCACAGGCTGAGGGAGAAACAGATCGAGAGCAGCCCTGCTGAGAAGGACTTGGTGCTGCTGGATGAAAAGCTGAACATAACCCAGCAATGTGCACTCACGGCCCAGAAAGCCAAATGTGTCCTGGGCTGCATGCAGAGCAGCACGGCCAGCAGGGTGAGGACGGGGATTCTGCTGCTCTGTTCTGCTCTGGTAAGACCCCACCTAGAGTGCTGTGTCCAGCTCTGGAGTAAAGACATGGACCTGTTGGAGTGAGTTCAGCAGAGGGACACAAAAATTATCAGAATGCTGGAGCACCTCTCATATGAGGAAAGGCTGAGAGTTGGGGTTGTTCAGCCTGGAGAGGGGAAGGCTCTGTGGAAACCTTGTTGTGGTCCTTGGTCTGTTGTGATAGGATAAGGGGTAACAGTTTTAAACTAAAAGACAGTAGATTTATACTTGCTATAAGGAAGAAGTGTTTTACAATGAGGGTGGTAAAACACTGGAACAGGTTGCCCAGAGAGCTGGTGAATGCTCCTTTCCTGGAAACACCTAAGCTCAGGTTGAATCAGGCTTTGAGCAACCTGATCTAGAAGAACATGTCCTTACTCATTGTAAGAGAGCTGGCTTAGATAACCTTTAAAGATGACCTTCAAACACAAACCATTCAATGATTCTATGATTCCAAGTAGGATCCTGAAATGATGTTTGTTAAGAGTCCTTATGTGTAGCATCAGGTAAATCAAGTGAGGCTCATGTGAAAGGCTGTGATTATACATTTCAGAGGCTGTGCAGACCTTCAGAAGGACCTTGACAACTTGGAGGGATGGACAGAGAAGAAGCATCTGAAATTCAACAAAGGCAAATGCAGGGTCCTGCACTTGGAAAAGAATAACCCCATATACCAGAACAGGCTGGGGGTTGATCTGCTGGGAAGACACCTGGGTGTCCTGGTGGAGAACAAACCATCCATGAGCCAGCAATGTACTTGTGGCCAAGAAGGCCAATGGCATCCTGGGCTGCATTGGGAAGAGCATTGCCAGCTGGTCGAGGGATGTGATCCTGCCCCTCTGCCCAGCCCTGGTGAGGCACATCTGGAGTGCTGTGTCCAGTTCTGGGCTCCTCAGCACAGGAGGGACATGGAGCTCCTGGAGTGGGTCCAGCAGAGGCCACAAGGGCGATGAGGGGGCTGGAGCATCTCTCAGAAGGAAAGGCTGAGGGAGCTGGGTCTGTTCAGCCTCGAGAAGAGACAGAGAAGGCAACCCATCAATGTCTGTGAGTATCTGAAGGGAGGGTGTGAAGGGGATGGAGGCAGGCTCTGCTCAGTGGTGCCCAGCAATAGGACAAGAGACACCAGGCAGAAACCAATGCACAGGAAGTTCCACCTGAGCATGAGGAAGAGCTTCTTTATGTGCAGGGGACTGAGCACTGAACAGATTGCCCAGAGAGTTTGTGGAGACCCCCTCACTGGAGATACTCAAGAACCATCTGGATGCAATCCTGTGCCATGTGCTCTAGGCTGACCCTGCTTGAGCAGGGAGGTTGGACCAGATGAGCCACTGTGTTCCCTCCCAGCCTGACCCATTCAGTGATTCTGTTATCTGCAATTCATAGTTTAACAAATATGCTACAATATAGTTCTCATTTTTTGTGTTTGCAAATTGTTTCTTCCAGCAAATCTACTCACTGGAAGTATTGCAAAGTATCAAACATAAAAAGGGAGTACATGCAAGATGCCAAACCTGTTGAAGGTTTCTTCTCCAGAAGCACTTCTAAGTACTCACCTTTAATATCCAAGAATTTAGCTGAGCTGGACAGTGGTTTACTGCCAGAGGGCATTCACAGACAGGTTCAGTACAGGCAAAAAAACAGAAAATAAAATCTGTTTGAAAATGTAATAATTCTTAAATAAAGAACTGTCGGTTGTTTTCTCTAGTTTTGTCCACTCTACTTTTAATACAAGCCTCATGAAAACAAGCATGCAAGTCCAGCAGCTGCTGCTCTACTGAGCATTGCTTCTAGCGGCTCTCTCCTTGCTGTTCTTCCCTCATTCCTTCACTGCATTCCCTGACAGTTGAAAACTCACCAGACTTGTGACTCACATTTTAATCTTATCCAAGTCACAATGTTTATTTCACAGGATGTCCAATTAAACGTCAATTCAATCTGCTCTGGAGTTGTTTCCTTCCCCTCTGGTGATTAGTATAACCTGAATAACGTAGGAAATACAGAAAAAAAAGGGGCAGTAAACAACTCCAGTGACATCAAGAAACCAAGCTGAAACTTTTCCCACAGAAGACAAAGGAGGAAGGTGATGCATAAGAATGTTAACATGGGTCATACTTTCTAATGTTCTGACTGTGAAGAATGGAAGGGAAAATTATGGTACCTTAGGGTGGGTTATGGGTCCCCTTTGAGCCTGGGGAAATATGAGTGGGGCTGTGCAAGCCACACAAAGTGAGATAAAATCTCTGTCCACATTTTCCCTGTGCTTTGAAGTGCCCTCTGTTGCCCTTCATTGAATCCAGTGTGAGCACACCACCTCCCTGCATCCTGCCTCCAACGCAGGTATGGAAGCTCTGCGGTCTCAAAGTGAAGAAGCAGACCCCCACCTACCAGGTGCAGCACACTACTGCCCACAAGTCCTAAAAAGCTACCATCCATCAGCTCACTGACTGGCTGAAGGGGAATCCTGTGATGACAGAGACTTGCATACTTTCTTGGGGCTTTCATTTCATCTTCATTCACGCATGTCAAATGCCACATGATGCATCTAAATGTAATTTTACTTACTGTTTTGCTCCAGAAGTAGCCTTCTGCAGCATACCAGGCTTGCACTGGTGGCTTGGAAATGAAGGTAGAGTTCTGCATAAAACAAGGCGCTGTTTTTCAAAATAAGAGAGAAAACTGAACTAAACTTTCAAACACTACCTGGTCTTTGAAAAGCCACCAATGGAAAACCCCTTGGGAAACACCAAATTTTGGTGAAGCCGTGCAAGAATGGGGCCCAGAGTCATCTTTCTTCCCAACTTGTCCATCTTCTAAGTCAATGCCAGCTGGGACTTGAATATCACCAGTTACTCAGGGGAAATACCCTGGTTTCAGGATGAAACTTTGCTCCCTGAAGGACACCCAACATAAATGCAAGCATGCACAACTCTACTGGAGAGATCTCCTCTCAACACAAGTGTTCAAAACAAAAAGTGACACTGGTTCCTCACTCTACAAAAGCTTCCTGTGTTAGTTCCCGAGGAAAGGCCATGCTGTGTCTCTGGTTTTTCTCTGTGTGCACGAGGACAAACTGTGAGCAGAAACTCATGGGGGGTAGTCAACGGGTGCTGGGGATCTGCAGAGCCAAGAAAAACTGTGCCAAGGACCCCAAGTCCACGGGCACATTACGGGGCAGCTCTTTCAAGAAGCCAGATGTTCTCTCCAGTTTGCAAAGGGAGCAGTTCTGTGACTTAGGGAGAAATGTTTCCATGTGAGCTCCTGCTGTGACTGTGCTCATTACGCTGAGCTGTGTCTAAGTGGCAATACAAGTTGCTCCTCACAAAACATGCTCTGTATCTGCCCACGCTTTTTTTTTTTTTTTTTTTTTTAACCTATGAGAGGCTTGGCACTTGACTTTTTTTGGCAGTAGCATTGTAAAATTCTTTCCAAAGAAATTTTCAGTGTGCCTTGCTGGGACTTTCTAAAAAATATAGATTAATTGTGATAATTAAATTTTCCTCTGAGTGATTTCTTTGATAAATGGGTCTAGTTAGGACTTTCAATTAAGCACCAAGCCCTGCTGTGAAGTCAGACTGAGCTTCATGTTGCAGGCATTTATTGCCTCATTTACACAGAGACAATCTGAATTATTTTACATTACACTGTTTTCTTTATCTGTCTTTTTTTACACAGGTATGAGAATTCCTATTAACCCTTCTATCAGGTAGCCAATTAAAAAGGTATGGTCAAGGAACTTTTAATTATTTTGTTATAGTTTAAATAAGCCTACTGGAAGCAGGGCACATAAAATCTTTCTCTTGTCCATACTGCAATGTATAAACCTATTGGTTTGTTACTGTGAAGATTCTCACAGTCTTCAAGTGATAAAAAATATGAAAATAATATAAAGTGAGGGAGAATAGACAACTACCACAAATGTTTTGATGAATGGCGGTAACCTGCAACAATCCTGGGAACAGAAGCTTTTGTGTTTTTGCGTTGTCCAAAATTGTGAGTAAATGGTTGGAGAATTTCAGTTACCAGGTGTGCATTCCACCTTTAAGGCCTGTGTTTTAAGCTATATCCATGCACTCAAGCAGCATTGCATGGTCATTTTGAAAATGGATTGAAGTATTTAAGACACACAATTTCTACTTTTTATTATGCAGTTGGGACTCTTCACTTGTTTTTCTAGTCACTGGTACTGATGGCTACAGAAAAAACATCTATGTACTGTCAATCACTGCTGTTAACCATGAAGAATGAAAGGTCCACTGATTTAACAAAATCAAACCCCCAAACTGAAGGAAAAGAAGGTGTATTTTTTGAAAAATGCAAAATGCACATCCATACACAGGATTCACTGTCATTGATAATAAAGAATAAGTCTACCAGCCTTAGAAAATGGTTTTAAATTTTTATGAGTTTTCTGTAAAGCCATCCACAGCTGTGCTAGCTAAGATGAAATTGCAAGGTTTAACAACTGGTGTGCTTTAAGATATAAATCAGAAACTAATTGTCTGACATTAAGAAAAAATATGTTTCCTCTTCTCCCACACTACCCAACAAAGTAATATTTCTGTTTCTTTTATACTATGTAGCATGTTGGAATCTATGTAACGAGAGTATATACCGATTTTGATACAACCAGTGAATTGGTATGCTTCTCAAATGACAGTAAGTCACAGGCACATTTTAATTCATTTCAAACGGAACTTTTTCTGGGAAGCAGAAGGATTTCTGGGGAATCTCCACAATCTACAGAAATCATTCTGTCTGTCCATATATGAATTTAATCACAGTCAGATCTCTTATTATCTGTACGAAGCAATAAAATGAGTTGTGACTACTCAGAGTTTAAATAATTGACAGAAATTTCAATGCAATTAATGTAAACAAAGGAAACTGACTCACTTATGAGAAATTAGGGTTTGTAGATTATTGAGGGCTGACAGTAAATCTAAATGTCAGCTCCCACCCCCTTTTCTCAAACATAAACCACCAAACCCCATGCTTCTAATGCGGATTTGTTATGCTCTGGCATATCTAATTTCTTAAACTGGGAAGACAAAGATGAATGATATCAAATAATATAAGTGTACATTTTAAAAATCCAAATGCTATTTTAAATGCAAGTTTAAATGAGACCACTATGTGGTTAATATTTATCTAGCATCCTCTGTCTTTGAGGCACGTTTCATCATATAAGACTGTGCTATTAAAGCAGTTCATGGGAATGATGTGCATGACTCCTTTTGCTAATGGGAGCTGGTTGCACAGAACAATCTAGCTGTTAGTGCTCTGAGGAGAAGGGAACTTGAATAGCAGGGGCTTGGAGAGCAAAATAAAAAGAAAGCTGCTAAGGGCATTTGAAAATACACTCGCTATTCTTTTCCCTCCTAAGCATTGCTGCAGTAAACAACAGCTTCAAGACTCCTCTTTAAATAAGTGACATGAAAATGAAAAGAGCACGACTTTGTATCAACAGCCATTCAAAATGCATCCAGGATCCCAAACTAACCTTGAGGATAGGAAAGGCTTGCAGGGGGAGGGAGGGTGCTGCTAAGGATGGTTGATTTGGCTTGTTTCATTCTTTGCTGGCCAGTTGTTTAGAGAAATTATCCTTGGTGGGATCATTCTGCCCAAAAAACAGGGATGCTGTATTTGCTACAGGCAGTGTATTTAGGCACCAATTTTAAAAATACAACTGCCGAAAATTAGACTCCCAAATCAATGTAAAGTGTGAAAGCAATGCCTTGGTTTTCAAATGAATCAAGCATCCACAGTCTCCAGGTCAAGGTCCTGACCCAGGAAAGCAGATGAATATTCTCCCCAACCCCCCACCCCGAGGCAATGTGATTGCTCAAGCATTTAAGGCTGAAGTGCTTAAGTGCTCCCGTAGGTAGGGGTTAGAGAACTTAAACATGGGGGGAGAACCGACTGCGACTGCGCACCATCCACCCTTTTAGATCTTGCCCAGAGGGAAGTTTTTTCATTTGATTGGTTTTTTATCACTTTGCCTGTGTAGAATTTTCCCAACCAAGCCATAGGCAGCAAAGTACTTCTTAAAACATTGCAAACCTTTGTCCCAAACCATGCCAGGACAATCTCCTTTGGGAGGTGGGCTACAAATACACAAATTGTTGTAGGGTTGTGTACAACCCCTAAATCAGGACAAATGTACACCATGCTGGACAGCAGCTTCTTTCAAAGGCTAAGCTAACAGCAAACTCTTTCTCATGATTAGCCAGGACTAGAAGGACATTAAAAAAGGCCAACAAGCATTGGGCATCACACAGCCCTTTCATAAATGCTGTGATGCAGATCTGTTAGTGGGTGAAAAGATGCCTCAAGGTACTGGACCATGACACAGAAAACGTGACTCAAGCCCCACTTCCAGAAGAAATAAATATGACCTTAGGCAAGTCTCTGACTACTCACTTCTTAAACTGTAAAATGGCAATGTACTTTTCTGCCTTTGGAGTTAAGGGAGACTAAAATCCATTAGTGATTGTGAGGTGCTCAGCTACTAAATTCTTAAGTGCTGAGAAACATCAGGAGAGGAATTTTCCAAAGAGATATTATTGAACAGATCTGTGCATGCTTTTTGGTACTATCTGTCATAATGTGTTGTTGCATGTCTTTATTCCTGATGTTTTATTTATCACAAAGTATTAAAGGCTGGGTTTCTTTACCATAGAGGATTGACTTGGAGGAGCTCCATGGGGAAAGGAAATGTTTTCCATGTTGTAAGACTAATAACATAAGGGGGAAAAGAAGAACCTTATGTTGCCATTTGATTGAGACAATAAATAAATGCTTTCACTTTGGCCCATACCATCTAACTACTATGTTCTTATGCCTGCTCAGTATCATTAACTGGCTTGCTTTTCACCTACTGGGTTTCCTTCTCCTACTAGAACAGTTTTACTAGACACTGAAAAAAAACCAAAATCCAACTAACACAAAAAAATACCTCCAAAATTATTCAGGTCATCACAAAAATAATTTTGTGCTTCCCAAATTGAATGCCTCTATGGGATGTTCCCATATCATCAACAGAAATGCACTATTACTGTTTGATTGTCAAGTTCTGACTCAATTTGTCTGTGAGTGACAGTAATAAGGAAAAAAAAAATGGAGCCAGCTTGCAGACACCAGGATCAGCTTAAAGCTGAGGTAAGATGGGCATGGGACAGGAAAAAGAACTTACAAGAGTGACTTAAAGGAAGATGAATGTTCTTCATCTAAGTCTGTATCTAAATGTTACACTTAAGATCTCCCAGAAATATGATTTTTCTCTATTTTCTGTTTTCTCACGCTTTTGTGCTCTTTCAGCCATGTAACTTTTGATTATACTCTGGCAATCAACACAAACCTAATGATCCTCTTAAGCCTTAGCTCAGAGTAGGTGACAGAAGCTGCACTGCTTTCAGGTCTTTATTAATTTGTGTCCTGGTTCCCAGTATGACACCTTCCTTGGACTGCTGGCTCTGCAGGTATTGGTGCCAATGAGCAAAGCATTCCCACTGAGGACAAACATGACTTTGCAACCCAGCATCTTGCGCTACAGTTGTCTACTGCATCGTACTGTATGTCCCATTACACAGCCTGGCTTCTCTTATGTTCATCAGTGGTTGTTCCCTGTGGTCTTCTTTTGGGGTGCTTTTTGTCTACAATAGAATATCTTAATTTTCTCAATCAGTACCCTGAAAATGTATGGCGAACTTCCAGATCAAAAGACACCAAACATTTGGCTCTACTACCACCCTAAGCATACCTCAAACTAAAATTTCACCTTTCTGTGGGTTTCATACAGTTCCTTTATCTCCCACTTGATACTCATACCTTTTATCCAATACTTTGATACAGAATTAGCACTGAACTCTGATTTATTAGACCAAGTAATTCTTTTTTGTCTGCTCTTGGCTGGCATTATAAGCCACATGGGCTAGGTCCTATGTTGTACTGGTATTGAGAAGATACTTTAACTCTCTTTTGCACCATTTGGATTGAGATCTTATCCCAAAGATTGCTAACTTCATGATTTGTATCAGCCTAAAGAGAACTCTCTATGGATAACTTTGCAGTTCAGAGGCATAGAGAATTATTTTTGAATGTTTTGCAATACAACCACATCCCCTGCCCTCTCTAGCAAGCCCCAGGCATTTCTGGAGGTTGGCAAAGCTCCAGAGCAGGCAGTAGAATCAAAAAGTATTTAAACCCATTTTTCTAATAAAACCAAATTCCAGGTATCATCGAAAAATAACAATTCATTATATCTCCCTATCAATCATCAGAAGACTTAGAAAAATAGGATTATGGCCCCTATGTTAGTTAAAGCAAGAGATGCTCAATTTAAAAATTGAAACTCAGGCAAAGATACAGTTTACTACTTATTATGAAAATAGTTGAGGATAAGAGTTTTGAAGTAGTTTTACAGCAACTAAAAAGGACAAAAGGTGAGGTCTAAAGATTTTTAAATGTCTGGGTTTTTTTCTTGCTCCTGGTGTTTATAGCCCTTGTGTTTTATTTTTCAGAAACAAAAGCCTGTAAATTTTGCCTTCTCCTCCCCTGCCCTTTTCTAGAAAGAAATGACAGGAAGCTAAATGGTTGTCCCTGGACTTGTCCACATTGCTCTAAAAAAAAAAAAAAAAAAAAAAAAAAAAATAAAGGAAGGGGAAGGAATTTGATTTGAGGCATTTTGACCAACATTTAGAATGGAACACACAGCACTGTTCTGTTTCTGCCCTTTTCTCAGTTATCCACAAGACCTAAGCCACATTCATGCAATTTGCTCAGCCCACAGCCTGAAATCAATGAGGTCTATGCAAGAAGAGAGCACCTGCCACAGGCTGTTACTGTTTTTATTTATTTTCTGTACTATTGGACCACAAGGAACCCCAATAACAAATATTGTCTGGAGCACTGTGTAAACATCGACCAAAATGATGGCTCTGTCCCAAAGTGGTTAGAAACTAAACAGAGGACAAGAGACCACAGATGGATACAAACAGACAGAGGGAGAATAAAGGAAATGAATGCTCAGTGACAGCAGTATTACCTCACTAGCAGCCCAAGAGCTGTCAAAGCTTTCGTAGACCTCATGGCCCAGGAGACTTTTAAGAAGATTCTAAAGAGCTACCAACAGAAATCTGAGAGTGTGTATGTAGGGTACTCTCCAAATATGACAGATATCACAGAGGAGAAAACAAGAATGGGCTTGCTTGGAAATGAACACGGGAGGATGGTAACTCCGAACAAATGGTGACCAACCATTTTAAGGTTTTAACAGCATTTAAACATGGGACTTGTCTTCATTCCTGACTGCCTCTAATAGTCACCCCCCCTTTTTTATTGCCCCATACCAATCATATCCACCCACATCCTCCACCAGAAAGGAATATAAGGACCAAGTAAGGCAGGGCTGGAAGTCTGCTCACACAGGGCAGTTCCTGCCTCCTGACAATGAGAGATGATAGGAAGAGTCCCAGGGGACCCTGGAAATGAAGACAGGCAGCTTATGTTGATGTGAGATAAGGGAGGGGAGAGGTAGCACAGTGCTGCCAAGAGAAAAGTGACATGTTCAAAGAGACAGGCCAGGGAAATGATCTTTGAAGCAAGAGCAGCCACATGCAGAATGATTAGGGCAAAGGCAAGCCTGCATGTGTCAAGGCCAGAGAAAAGGAAGCTGCACCAACTCAGCTGCTAAAAAATGTGCATGAAGAGGGAAAAAGATGCACCCTGAAAGATTTAGGAATTGGAGGTGGGGCGGTATAAGCAGCTGAAAGGCTTTACCTGTATTTAAGAGAAGTCAGAGCTGATGCTCGCACACAGCTGTGAGTGCCAGACACCATGGCACGCTGTGCACAAGCACAAGTCCACGCAATGGCAGCAAGCAAGAAGTCGAGGTATTTCCCCCCTCTCACCTCCTGTTCCACTCTTTTCTCTGCAAATATTAAATACAGGCAACTATAGAGTAGATGCCTAGGATAAGCCAACAGCTCAGCAAACAATTTCAGTCACATCAATAATTCTTTTCTCTCGTGGCCCAGATCCTGTTCAATATACCCATGAGTGTCTCATCTAACTCAGAAAAATATGATGCCTTTCCTCCATGCTCAGTAATAAACTGCACAGCCCTTGCACAGTTTTCTGCTGTACTCCTGGAATAAGATTACCAGCAAGATTAAGGCCTCTGGTTGTGAGAAGGGAGATTTCACAGGATTAAATGTTATCCAGTCTACTTCTGAAACAGAGGATAAAATAGAAGAAAGGACTACGAATTATATTACTGAAAATATCATAGACCATGGTGGTGGTAAAAGGGATAATGAAAGATCGAAATTTTAAATTATATTCATAAATAAAAAGCAACAGGGGAAAGTACCGCAGGGACTACAGTTGTCATCTGTTGCCAGAAGAGGGCACTCCCAGCTTTTTTTTTTTTTTTATGACTTGAGAGATTTAAATCAAGATTTCCCTTGGTAGCATTTCCCAGACATAAATCAAGCACAAATGAATAACCTTTGATTTATCATTCCTAATGGAGATGTACATCATATTGGCGTGTCATCACATTTCAACATTGGCCATTATGATGCCAATCATACAGTAATTTTCTTCCGTGTCATAATCAGTGATGAAGATGTACGTTTCCATTCAGTACAATTAGATTTTCATGTTTCTTAATGGTAGCTGAGGGCATTAGGCAGAATACCTGCTTTTGCTCTAACTCTTTTGTACTCATATTTTTCTGAAATTGTATCCAAACCATTACCCAATCACCACTCTTCACTAGTTAAATGCCACTCCTGCTCATATGGGAAAAGGTGAAAAAGATTTAAACTACTATTCCAAGCTGCAGAGGAAGAGCCATTAAAATCCTGGGCAAATACATGGTGTTGAAAAATAACTGGCCTTAATTATTTGAGAGTTTCTTAGAATACTCCATGATATCAGCTTGGGCTTGCCACTACTGACCTAACGCAGGCCCCAAACCTCAGTGAAGGTGTTTGGCTGGGCCTGATGTCCATCCGGCCGGCCAAGTCCAGTGGTATTGTTGGTATAACCTCTCTGGGAAAACCCAAGCTACAGCTGTTGGCACTGAAACTCTTCTGTGAGCAGAGGCATCCTCCTGGCTGGCTGCATGAATGGATAGATGGGCAGATACGATGTGTTACTGCCATTTAGAACAATTCCTCGCTCTCCTGTAAGGGGCCAGTGTATGATGGGTTGGTACCACCTAAAAAAGAGAAACAGAAGTCACAGGGTTTTCAAAAGCACCTGAGCCTGTCTAAAAAATCCCATTATACACCTGTACTGGATATTTTGTCCGTCGAACATTTTACTAAACGATGCTCTAGTTTTTGTCACCTTCGCTCTCTGCTCAAATGCAGAGGGGTTACGCTTAATCGCGGTGCGCTGGGGCTGAGCGCGGGGACACCGAGCGGCATCGCTCGGGCTGTGTCACTACACCCTGGCGACACTGCCGAGCTCGCGAAGTGAGCGAGCACAGCCCAGCCCAGCCCACGAGAAGGACGCCCGTGCCTTGAGCCAGGCGCTGCGGGCGCCCCAGCGCGGAGCCCGGGCGGGACGTGGCACCGAGGCCCGCCGGTGCCCTCGGACCCGCAGCATCCCCAGGGAGGGCTCCAATGTCGCCTGCCGCCGCCTCCTGCTGCCGGCTGTGAGCGTAGGGGGGCTCGCTGCCCCGCACGCCCCGGGAAGGCGGAACGGAGCGCCCGGGGAAGATGGCTCCGGCGGGCTGCAGGGGGACTGCGGCAGGGGACGAGCGCTCCCCGCGGCGCCGCCGGCACGGGCAGGCATGAGGCGCCTCGGGTGACGACCCCGCCCGCGGGAGCCGGAGCCGCGCCGCCCCCGCCTGTCGTGCCGCCTTGCCCCTCCCATCGCCAGCGCACTCGGCCCCCTCCGGGCCCTCCCGCGGGGGCGTTCGCTCGGGGCGGAGCGATGAGCGCCGGGAGGCAGGGATGAGCGCCGGGCCGGTGCGCCCTCTTGCGGCCATGTCCGGGAGAGCCGCGGGGCCCGCGCGGTGCCCTCAGCAGGGAGAGCGAGGCTGAGGCGCCGCCGGGACCGGGCACACCAACACAGCCGCAGCGCCGAACCGCAGCTGATCATTTCTCCTCCACATGAAAACCCTGCTCTGGCCCTCTGGCGCTGAACTGTCACCACGCCGACAAGAATTCTGTGGCAAACCTGACCTTGCACCTGGCTGAACATGAATCCGTGTGTGCCCAGGTGGCCAAGAAGGCCAATGGCATCCTGGCCTGTATCTGCAATAATGTGGCCAGCAGGAGCAGGGCAGGGATTGTCCCCCTGTACTGGGCACGGGTGAGGGCACACTTTGAGTGCTGTGTCCAATTCTGGCCCTCGCTGCAAGAAGGGCATTGCAGTCCAAAGAAGGGCAACAGAGCTGGAGAATGCTCTGGGGCACAAATCTGATGAGAAGCAGCTGAGGGGAGCTGTTTATCCTGTAGAAAAGGAAGCTCAGGGGAGATCTTGTCACTTCCTACAACTTCCTGAAAGGAGTCTGTAGCCAGGTGGAGCTCAGCCTCTTCTCTCAAGTAACAACAGGACAGAATGAGAGGACATTGCACCAGAGGAGTTTATGATGGATATTAGGAAAGTTTCTTCCCCAAAAGGGTAGTCTACCATTGAAAAAGGATGCCCAGAGTAGGATTACCATCCCTGGAAGCATTCAAAAAATGTGCAAATGTGATGCTTAGGGAGATATTTTCTTGGTGGACCTGGCAGTGTTAGTTTTATAGTTGTAACCAAGGGCCTTGGAGGTCTTCTCCAGACTTAATGATTCTATACTGGGTCGTCCCATCTCTTTTGTCTGTAAGACAACTTCTTTCTCAAAAAGGTCAAGAGCAAATAATTTCCTGGGATCAGAAAATCAGTCAAAAAAAAGTACCTCACCTTTAAATGGGAGCTGTGGAAAAACCAAGCAGCCCCTTCTGGTGCACAACAAAGACAGTCCTTTCTCACAAGGGTAACTCACTGTTTCCAGGAGGCATCTAGAACACACTGGCACTGTGAGGGCACCAAGCCTTTGTGCTAATAACAGCAATGTTCTAAACATAGAAAGCCTGAATTCCTGTCAAGGAAATCAGTTTTCATCTTAGCAAAAGAAAAGGCGAGTTTCCTGCTTGGTATGGGAAAAGTTCCCAATTATGCTGCTGTCAGGCAAGCCTGGAGGTTTTACCTAGGTACCAAGTCAGAGAACTGCTTTCTTCCCAGGTATAGCAGAACTAAACTGTTGAACTGAATGTTGAACTGAAAAGTTACTGGTTTGTGCCTGGGTTTAAATGACTGCTTTGAAATGCATCTGTTGATGTGATGCAATATGGTTTTAAAATGCATGTGTTGATGTTGATATGGCAAACATCTGGACCTTCTCTATCTCTCTGTCCATGAGCTGTGCAGGTTTGCCCTCACAGCAGACCGACCCAGGCCCCCCAGCTGTAAATCCACCTACCTGAGTCAGATGGCCTTGGATCTGATGTGGCACTTCTAATTGCCCCTGTGCTGTGGCTGGCTGCAGACCCACATTGGACCTGTTTGTAGATGAAAAAAGCTTTATTTAGTGAATTTGAAAAGGTGCTCAATTTCAAACTGAATCACGGCAATGTCTAAAAGTTCTGATGGTAATCCCACTTCATCTCCTAGTAAAAAATGTTCTACAAAACCAAGATGCCTTATCATGGTAAATATAAACCAGAAACCATACTCAGTAACCAAAAACCCAGTTCTCATTGCGGATGACCTGGGCAAATAATTATTTTAGGATAAAGTTTGGGAAGAAATAAAAAGTATCTTTTTTTCAAAGAACAGACAGCAAATGAAAATTAATGTTGCCTACATAAGGCCATGTTGGTTCCCCCTTCTGAAGACAGAACCTTTTTCCACTTATATGGCAGTGAGTTAGGGATAACTCCACTGAAATTAGTAGTCATAATAGTGCAGAAGCAGACTGAGGGAAAAATAAGGTTCTTTTAAAGTCTCCTTGAGTGTTACTAATGGTGGCAGTAGCTGCAAATGTCACTCTTAGCTCCTATTTTCACTTTCAAATTTGTCAGTAGTGTCTTGCTTAAAATCGTACAGTTCTGTAGCTGAGGTATGGATTAAGTTAAAATTATTAGGATTAGAAGTGGTGCAAAACCAGAACCTCAGATCTGATCCTCTTTGAATTTCTATGGAAAGGAGTTTGGATTTAAATCCCCAGATGTGAACCCGCTTGCATGTTTAATTCTGGGTCAGTAGAAGTCTAAATTCCTCATCTGGTTTTGTGTGGGTGTAATCCTGCAGGAGCATTTGATTGTGGGATTTTGTGGAGTTTATGAATGAAAGTGAAAGAAAGGAGACATTTCATGACTGGTGATGAGACTAGTTTCCTATTCAAAGATGAGAGGAAATAAAAGACAATTTTTTTGTCTTTTATTTCCTCTCATCTTTGAATACTACACTGGTTTTTATAATTTATTGGGAATACAAGACACAGGAGGAAAAGTGGAATAAGGTTTCTGTAAAGTCAGCACAATGGAACTTCATTTTTTGTTAGTTTCAGTCATTATTATAACAAACATGAATAATATTGAAATAGGAAGTCAGAGTTTTGAGGGCTCACGGCTTTAGCTGTCACCATTCAAATCTAAACAAAATATCAGCATAAATTAATTTCAATTCTATTACTTTACCCAAGCCCAGAATTTGGCCTACTATGGAATGGTGCATTTAATTCAGCTGGAGAAGATAAAGAGTCCAGGGTCTTTAATTAGTTTACACTGGAAAAAGCATCTGGTCTGCTGACCAAGGAGGAGTATTCTGGGCACAAAAGTATTATCTTGTGTAAGATACGGTTACTATGCTTTGCATGTCAGCTGGCCCTAAATTACTAAACCCTTATTCAGCTTTTCCTTTGTACATGTAGAATTGCATTTTCAAGAAGTGAAGTTGGAGATTGCTTAGTCAATACTGTAATTAATTTGTGTGATTCTGCAAGAACATCTCTGTTGTGTGGTGGGTAAAATTATTGTGCATTCTCTTTTTCTTTTTCACAATTTTGGAAATGTGTATTTTCTCCTTGGTGGGCTAAAGCGCATCTAGAAGCGTTCCTTTCCTTCACTCCATCTCCCATCACTGACTAAAAACATTGCCATTATCCTGGAGCAGGAAGAATATTGGGTTGGATCAGCCATTTCACTGCCTGTGTGTGTCTGTGAGATAACGACACAGTATTCAGCCTTTGAAAAGATCTTCTTCCAAGTAGCTTCTGTCAGTGTCTCTGTGCCTTTCATTTATTAGCTCGCACATGTGACACGTATGACTGAAAGCCAATGTGCTGTATTAGGGCTCAATCCCACACCACTGACGTCAGGGAGAGTTTTATCAATTACTTTAATGAGCATAGGATTAGGCCTTTGTGATTACATAAAGAACCAATTATTGGATTTTTCTATGAACCCACATTAAAACCTTCTTACAAATGTGACTTGCAGGGTAGGAATCAGAGAAAACAATCTCTACTTCAGTACTAAGCATACAGTATTTAGGTTTGCAATGCAGTGCATTGGCAGAAACAGACACGTTCTGCCCTCTACTCCATCTCCCAGTAATAAGCCACTGCATGGTTTAATCTCTTCCTAGGCATGTCTTGCCTAAGGATCCAGTATTTTTGGTCTGTATTAAAAAAGGCTTCTAGCATCTTGTAGAGTGAGACACTCCCCCCAACATATTTTGTTTGACAGATGATCTTCCCATAATTCCACTGTCAAACAAGACAGCAAACAATTTTAAAACAATAACAAAAACAAACAAACAAACAAAACCAAACAAAAAACCCCAAACCAAACAAAAAAAATTAACCAAATCTAAGCTAGAAAAAGGCCTGAGCCTGTGATTTATTTGTCTTGGTTTCATTCACAGTCTTGCAAGTATGCCAGCTGTGTTGTAATGACCTGGCCTACATTTTGCTGCAGATCTTTTTCTTTTCCTTTTGCTCCTAATCATTATTTATTATCTGATATTATTATCAATCCCTTCTTGTACAGCACCAAAGAGAGCAAGTACATCCTCCAAGCCTCATGATCCTTAATATCTGAAGCTCAAAGAGTGCCTGATTCCATTTCAACTTTCTGAAATCCATTAATCCACAGTGCAGGTGAATGTAATTTTCATGTAACTATGGTCTCTGCATCAGTAACTAATGCTTAAAATCAGAAACACTGAAAGGGAACGGCTGCCTCTCAGGCACAACTTGTGATGGAGTTGATGCATAGGTAATGTTTTTTCCTTTACCATAAATTCACCCTGCATTTCACTATATTCTTGCACATCCACATAAAAAGATGGTTATAATAATTACTGCTTTTGTCTTGTGTTTGGAAGTGCTCTGCACAAGGCAGATAGAAGCTGCATCATGTTTTCTTAGAATAAAAGTTTATAGTATTATTACGCTGGAGTGATTGGAACTGAACCTTCCTGGGACAAGTTATTTTTATTTATTGGCAGGATTAGAAAATACTATTTACAAGTTTTAAAATTCACTAAAAGATGCGGTAACAATCTCACTGTATGACACATACAAACTAGAAATAGTGTTGTGTTCAACCTGGCAAAATACGGATTCCTAGAACATCCATTCTCTTGTGCGGGAACATATAGATCTTATTTTAAGCTGAGGAAATATTAAATAAAAAGGGTTTTATATTTGGAGTCATTAGGATTCAGTGCAAAGCTCCAGAGTAATCTCATGAAAGCAGTGGTATGATCTAGGGGAGACACAGTGGCTTAGGAATCAGCAAGCTTGTGTTTCATTCCTAGCTATCTGTCTCACTTGATAGTTCTGGCCTCTTCATCTCAGCGCTTAGTAATGCCATTTTTCACTTGTTGGCTGTCTTCACTATTTAAACTGTAAAATTGCTGTGACTGGCATTATTCTTTGGTGCGCATTTTTAAGGCTCTTACTGCAGTGGAGCTCTGTGGAGTAGATCAGGCATTTTTAGATCTGTTCTACCACAAAAATAAAAGAGTCTCCTCTTTACTGGACAAAAGGAACAACATGACGATGTCAGAAAAATACAGGAAGGAAACTCATACCTGAATTTCTGATACAAATCTTAAATAGAACAAAGTTTTCTTTATTAAACTAATAGGTGATTCTAATGGAGGAATTAGACAGAAATTATTCATTAAGTGAATATAACCAATTTATCACAGCTCAGAATATCTATAAGTCTATTTGTGCTTTTCTCTAGCTGCTGAAATATATTAGTTAGGTTTACACCTTTTGTTCATCTATGGGTTAATGACAAATTAGCCCAAATGAAAAATAAACCCAAATAATTTGTTTGGCTGCAAGAGATCAGATAGGATTCCTGACACCACCTCAGTTCTTTTCTCCAGCAAGCCCACCAGTCCCTCTGGTGTCAGTATGCTGTCCTTCACAAACAAAATCTGATGCCCTGAAACACTTCAAGTTGCAATTGAAGAATTACTGTTGTATTTCTTTTCCAAAAGTAGTTTCATGTAGCAAATTTGGATCAAATACAAAAATGAGGCAGAAATGCAGCTGGAGGTGATTGACTTGGAACTGTAACTATTCAAACAAAAACAGTCTTCATTGTTTTGATACCTCTAGATTTAAGTTAGCAATTTCATAAAATGTTGGCTGAAGAACTTGTTCTATTGACAAATTAATAGAGTTACTTGTGTTCTCCTGTGCTTTAATGATTTCTTCTTCTCTTTAATTTTTAACTTTCTGTTTATTTGTTTGTTTTCTTTTTTCCTTTGATTATATCAGTTTATTTTTCATTTTGGTGTTCTTGCAATTTCCTTCATAACATCTATTTGTGAATTTATAAATTTTAGCATTCATCTCTGGTCTTAAGACATCATTGTTTTTTAGAAGGAGGGCTAGATCTACTTGTGCTTTTAGCTGCTTTGTGCTGTTCAGCTGATGCAAAGCATCTATAAAGCCATTTTAATCAGTTAAGCCTGATTTATGATAATGAGAACTTGGCTTCTATGCTTCTTTTCTTGTTTCCCTTCTTTTTAGTATTCTTTTTTCTGTTTTTCTTGAGAAGATTCCCTTATTCTTCCATAAAATGTAGCCAAGTAGTTAAAGAGTATTCATGAGCTGGAAATAATTTCACAGTTAATCAATAATGTATTCAATTAATATTTCTCCTCATTACTCAAACATACCAATTGCTACTGTATTCTTTTCTCTAAGGTTCTTTTGTCATATTCCACAAATTATTTTCTTAGCTCCTTTCACAAAAATCATTTTCTCTTTAAAACCACTAATGTAAAAGCAAAAACTATCCCAATAATCTCAATCCTAGTAAGTCAATATAGATACTCTATTTGCCAAATTAACAACTGATTTCTTACTCCTTGCAGTATAAAAATACTTATGGCAGAAATCTTTCCTTCCTATTTAAAAGCCAGTGCTAGCTAAATCCAGATCCCAAAGTCCCAGTGGAAGCCAGGCAGTGCACCTCTGGTGGAAATACCACCACCAGCACTTGATGCCACCTCAGTGATGCCTTCATTCCCAGCCCACAGAGCATTTGCCAACACCTGGGATACCTCCATGCAGTGCTCCTCAGGGGATCTCAGCCACTGCAAGGACTATGTCAGAGTACTAATGTGTAAAGCATGTTGGGATAAAAGAGAAGGGATGATCTTCTTCAAAAGGCTCTCAGGCTTCAGAATAATTATACAGAAACACTGATGACAGTAAAAGCCTAATGGATTGAGTACATAACTGAGAGACATTAACATGAGCTTCTAGCTCTGCTCCACTGTGTATTTTTATATTAGATTTTCAGAGCAAGGAAAACGAAATCTTCCCTCTTCAGCCAAGCATTCCAACCTTTCATGATATCATAGCTCTTGTTCTATATTTATACTCACCCCATGAGAGGTGGAATACCTTCAAAAGGCATGTTAAAAATGGTTCTTTTCTAAACCTGGAAAAACACACAATCTTATAGAAGAAGTATTCCTGTGCAACCCATAAGATTCAGCATACATCCAGTGAATCTACCCTTAATTATCTTAATTTTCAGTGGTACTTGGTTTTAAGAAGCACCAGGTTTAAAGAAGAAAGGAACCTAGCTCTAGACTTTTTGTGGGTACGGGAACATCAAGAAGGAATCACCTTCAGACAGATCATGAAGACTACTGGTGTCCTTATCTAGGGACCAGTACAACAAACATTAGTGGTTCTGAATTACTGCTTCAAGGATGTTTTCCTTAGTGGGCAAAGTTGGATTCAGTAAAAATTTATTTCTTGGTGACTTTTTGAAAATTGGAATCTTTTCCAAAGCGCACTGATAAACATTTTTCTTTGTATGGATAACAGATGCCATTATAGGCATTATAGGGACAATGATTCCATTATAATTTATTTTTCTGCAACACCATCAGCTCTGATAGCTTTTTTCAGACACAGTTTATCAGCCTCTTTATTCCAAGCCAGTGATCTATATCTGGAGCTATCTGAATGTTTCTTTTTATATTGTTTCTTTCTCATCATGACTCATAAAAATCACTATTACCATTTCTTTCATTATCTACCTATGCTGTGCAGCTTGCACACAAGATTCTGATGTACAGTGCAACCTTTTCTCATTTTTTTCTCTTTGTCCTTTCTGTACAGATTGCATCCATCAATATTAAAATTTCAGGTTTCTGATTTATCTCATTACAGTCCTATATTACCAGCTAAGTCATAATTTCCTTCCTGTAATGTCACTTCCAGCTCATTTCCTATACACTTTGCATGTGTGTATAGACAATTATAGGGTTTATTGCTTCCTTCCTACTGGTCTTGGCTTTTCTCCTTTCTCTTCATCTACCAGCATTCAATATTTATAGAAAGAGCTCTGCACTGGGTTGTAACACTCCAGTCTAAGTTCACGGCTGCCTGAAATAGCATGGCAGCACTAGTGTCCTGTGTTCTCCTCAGGTGAATGTCTTTAAAATATGAACTGAACTGCCCAGTCTTTCCACAAATCTCAGGATGTGGCCATGCTTCCAGTCCCACTAGAGTCCTAAATGTGAGTGAAAACTATGGCCCACCAGTTTAAGGCTCACTCATTTTTCAAAGCAGGAACAAGGGGGTTTGCACTAACTTTGCACTGATAGTTTGTGAGCAGAAATTCCTCATAAAAAGTGACTTCCCAGTGGTTTGAAAGGAAAAAGGTTTCAAGGAGGACTCCTTTTACCCAGGACAGCAAACCTTTGTCTTTCACAAACCACATGTCCCACTGAGGCTTCCTGTGAGAAAACCACTCTCAGCACCTTTTGACTAGAAGAGAAAATGTGGCGCAGCACCAGCTGGAGGCAGTGCCTAAAGGAACGAACAGCTCTCTCATTCCTGGAGGCCTGGCATGGATGGACACACACAAGAGAGACCAGGTTATACTGGAGGACTCCCTTTCTCTCCTACCTGGAGGGAATTTCAACCATGCAGCTGGAGTAACACACGTGTCCAGGCTGCCCTGACAAGGATGACCTTTCAAACTTTGGCTTTTTGCTTATTTTTGTCAAACATGAGGCCTTCACATAGTCCCCACCTTCAGCCCCCTGCAAACTGCACTGCTGTAGCTCCACTCAATGATAATAGAGGCTGAAAAATCTTGCACACCCTCTTTCCAAAAGTGGAGGTGCTTGTATATATTTCTTTGTCCGCTGGAGGGCAACATTGGCTCAAAAAAAGAAAACAATTTCTCTCGGTTACACGGTGAGTGAGGTGACACAGACACACACAGAGAAAACACGGAAGAAATTCCCAGGATGCTGCTTCACGGGCAGAAAAAAATAAAACATCTACTGTAATGCTAAGGAAGTATCTCAGACTGCACCAGAAATCAGTAAGTATGGAATGGAGATGACAGGTGAAAAAAGTTTGTAGAAATTTTCATTCTAGAAACTCATTCACAGTGGGATTTAAATGTGCTTTATTAATCTGAGGTAGGGCATTAACTCTGTTGTCCTCAACCAGACTAGACTTTATATAAACAGAATTTTGGATATATAGTATTAAAACTTTGCTGAAGGCTAAGGATTCAGAAATGGTTCCATCCCTGGGACAAAGCCATTCAAATCAAAGGGAAACTGTAGATGGACTGCTACTGCTCTTGGGAGGACCAAGACGGAAAGGAGGGATTCGTGGCGGGCCCTGAAGAAGTCGACTCTCGGGATAAGAACCTTAAAAATGGAAAAGAGACTGTAGCAAATCTGGTGGCAAGAAGAGCTAAGCAAGAGTTTCTTGCTAAGAAGAAATTTGCAGGTGTGATTAGAACCAGAAGTGGTCAAGAGTCCTCCTTGGACTGATGCAACAACTAGCACAGAAGGGAAATTTTTCTGCTTTTGTCTGTCAGTTTTTTCTTATCTTTAATCCCTGCTGAGGGAGACGGCTTCTCTCGTTTATTACCTCTGCTGCCACAGTAGGATTGTTATCCCTCTCCCTCCTGACGGCAGTGTAATTATGTCCCCAGAGAGCCGTGCCTGCAGGCAGCAGTGCGAGCCTGCTGAGCCTCTCCCGGCAGGGCTGTGAGCTCTGGTGGCTGCAAACTGTGCTGCTGCCCACTCGGTACCTATTTCAGATATTCCTGCTGGGGCCCACAGGGGAAACAACAGGCTGCATGCCCACTTAGCAGCTGCATGCTGGTAAATGTATTGGTGTTAGAAGTACCTGAGGACCTTTGCTAACAATAGCATCGCTTGTCAGAGGTTTATAATACGGTTTTATAATTGGATTTGACAAAGGAGGCTAGATTCACACTGTGCTCTGTGGGGAGCATCCCTTTGTGCTAGTCTGGGCTGCTGAAGAGGAGTGGGATGTGTGTGCACACTGGCTCAGGTGGCACTGGTTAGATAAGCAGCAGTTGTGCCTCATCTGCAGCCTCATTGATCCTGCTGCCGGGCTGTGCTGGCTGTGATGAGCGCTGCTCAGTAGCCCAGACACAAGGTGAGTATGTCAAATCTCACATATCCTGTGTGAAAATCCATACTTGGCCTCTGCCTCCCTGCGCCTCATCTCACATCGGTTCTCTCGCCTGCTACAAGCTGCAAGGCTCAGAGCTGCTCAGAGCCTTCCCAGAGGTGGTGATGCTGTGCCTGCTCTGCGAGGGCTGTGCATGCAGGAACCTGCTGCTGCTCCCCGACTGCTGCCTCCCTGCTGCACAGCCCCATGCATGCCCATTCTGCAGCACTGCATTGCCAAACGCCTCAAACACCTCCCTGCATATGCTGAATAGCTCTTGGCACTCAGAAATGGCAATATTTGGGGTAGGGTGAAACTATAAACATTTCTGAGTGTGATGCTGGCTTAGCTGCTAAGCTAACATTCCCATTCACTTTGTCTAAAGAGCCCCTAATATCAGAAGTGCCCAAACCTTTCGAATCTGGAAAAGCCACTCTCTTTCCTTAAGAATATCTAGTCATGTATCCTTCCACAAACAGCTCAGAAATTCTGTATTGGCAAGTGTTTTGCACAGTCAAAGCATCCCTTGTCCCATGTAGAAATGAGAAAAAACCCCCAGGATAATACAACTAGATTTATCAAAATCTGACTATGCCCTGTATTGACTCCCGACTCCATCTGTACTCCCTTGCATTCTTTATCTTTCATTTCGCAGACTGGAAAATGTAGAAATACACATCTTAAAGCTAAAAGCTCATGGTTTTCCCACTGAAAAGAGGAAAAGAGGAAAGATCAATACACAAATTCAGGAAAGTTCAATACACAAATCTAACAACTACCCTGCTGTTTTTGTTGTTCTGGAAATGCAAAATGAGCAAATTGCTCCATTCTGCCAAGAGAGCTGTCAGGACTCAAGTCTGTGGGAACTCTAACATCCAGGAGTAGCATATTTGATAGGAAAATGTAGCAAAGAAACTGCTTTTGGGACAAACAGATTTGGTATTTGAAAGGCTGAGTTCCCATTTGCTTGCCTGTTAGCAATTTACAACCTGTATAGGATTCTGAATGCTAAGTACCTGCTTATCATCTCAGGACTGCCAGCAAGATATTCAGTCAATAAACACATCTGAATGCAGACTGTCAGGACAGATCTTCCCCAGGCAGAAAGCTCGTGGGAGGTTGCTGCTTGCTACAGGTGCCCACAGCCTTGTCCTCTGCAGAAATGTCATCGAAAGGGGCATCCTCAGAGGCAGGTTTGGCTTCTCCTCCTGCCACCAGGGACTGAAGGTGTAAATGGTGCTGTCACGAAAGTGTGACTGCTGTTGCACTTCATTAAAAGCCCAAAGTTTGAGCAGCCAGTAACACTGTTTTCAAAGGACCCTGAGAAAAATAACATTTGCTCTGAGGCTTTTTTTAAAAGAAGGGAGTAGTGAAGCAACCCAAGGAGTTCACCATGCCCTGCTTGTAAGCAGTGTGGGAATGGCACAACATATGCAGCTGATTTATGCTATCTGCTGCCAAACTGTTGTGGCTAATACTGAGCACCTCTAGAGTACAATTCATGGGTCATTTATGGTCAGGCTGTTTAATAGCCTATCCATAATGTTTGATCATGTCATCACTGCTTAGAGAGACTAAGGCATAGAGATTTTGCTTCTGGAGCCAATACATTGGGCTCTTCAGACTTGCATGCATAATAATTCTCTGGGCTAATAGCTGCCAACGTACATTTATTCCAATAATACTGCCTGCTTACTGTTCTGAAGTTCCATAGCAATACAAAGATTGATTGACCTGTTCAACTACTGTGGTGATTTCTTCAAAAATCAGAAGCCTAAAAACATAAATGTTATCATAAACAGGGCCAGGATCTTTAGTTAATAGCAGACTACTGTGAAATAGCACCTTAATTTATTATACTTCTCAATTTCTTCTTCTCATACTCTTTTGCTTATGGCTGAAGTAAAACTGTACCATCAGGAGCCTGAAATCTGCTCTTTTGGTCCCCTCAAAGGCCAGTGCCGATCACGTAGTGCAAGTGCCCATGAAGAGTTCTTAGAAGCCAACTGAAAATAAAATCCAGGGGTGTCAGGGCCAGGATTCATCTGGGAAGGAGGAAGCAGCTGGTGAGAAGCTCCCTCCCCATCCCTCTTTCTCCTCACCTCCATCATCACTCCTCTCTCCAGCATAAGCTTCTTGTTATCTGCCTCGGATGTGGCAAAGCTTTGTAGCTTCAGTCAACTCTTTCAAGGGGGCTCAGGGGGACAGAAGCCAGTGAAGCCAGAAGGGGGGCATCACCTCTGGCAACCAAAGTGACAACAGCTGCCGCAGCCTTTCATGTCACAGTTTTACAGACTCCAGAGGGGAAACATCTCATAAAAGATAACCACGTATGTGTATGTCCAGAAGGTTTGGGGGTGTTTGTGTTCCAGGCAAGATATTCTCATCTTCTTTAGTAACAGATGAAAACAGAATGAATTTACAGAAGCTGTACCAAACAGAAAGTCACATCATGCTTTGCTCTGGTGCCAAAATGCATGACAAGGCCAGTAAGGGAAAGAGGCATACACCCCTGCTCCTGAGCAAAGTCAGTTTCAATTAACATTGGTTCTTATTTCAGGTCTGCACAGATGCCTCATGAAATTATATGCAATACCTTTGAAATGTAGAACTTATGCTGCATGTGATCAAAAAAGTAATTTTAAAATGCTATGTGTACTCTGGGAGGAATTCCTTACTTTCCATTTGAAACTTCTGTCCAGTTCAGATATGGTGGATGCATGTCACTTACAGGACAAAAGCTTTTTCATTTTCAGTTTTCACTGGAAAAATGACAAGGTATTTTAAGAGGACACAGAGCTGCTTTTTGTATTAATTTTACACAGAACAAATCTGTTTGCCATAATGCCTCCTTCTTTTCCATTTCATTCATTACACAGTGGGACAACAATGACTGAAGTGTCCTCTGCCTCAGGTAGAGACTGGCAAGGCATATATCTGCTGAAGCCAAGCAAAGAGTGATCCTCAAAAGTCCTCACTTGTACAAACACTAGTGCTATTTGCAATATAATCAATTACTGTACTTAAAACTAGACTCATACATTTTGTAAAACACCACACTGGAGATTTCTTTAGCAGTTTTGTCTGTACACCTCAGTTTCTAAGTGTACCTTAGTCTGGGTGGTGCATTTAAACATTTTTTTTCCTTTTAACCAGTTGTTAGATATTCAAGGCAAGAGTTATTAAGAGGATAAACTGATTGTATCTTTCCTAACATCCTGTGGCTGTCACCAGTGACCAAATGCTGAACCAGAGGGCTTTGAGTCAATTCTGCACAACAGACCACTGTGTGCCCAACACCTATAGCAGCAGTACCTAAGTGGGGATATGGTATCAATTGAAATATTTTTACATTTCCAAGTGCAGTGTCTTTTACAGATAATTTAACATTGGCATTTCATCCCCAAGGCTATGTGCAGGCAGAGGGAAAGCTTTGTGGACAGCAAGGTACTGGCAAGAACACACTGTGTGCCCTCCAAGGCTTTCCATTTGCTTGCCTTGGAGTTCCTTTTGTGAGATCTTTTCCTTTATGACTGAAATGAAACTAATTCATTGTGAGAGTCAAAAAGCAATGGGGAAGGAACCAAGTTTTTGAAGAAGCATACATTTCAAACATACATTTCTCCAACAGCATCAGAGGAAAAGTGAAACAGAAAAGCCGATTCCTTCTTCTGAAACTTCATTTTGCTGTGAAACCTATTTAAAAAGTCAATGCTAGGCTACATTCATAGGGAGGAAAGATTGAACATGCTGTTTTCTGCTCCCTCTAACAGCCTCTTTCTCTGTGACATAGTGAGTAGGGTGATGGGTTTAAAGAAGGTTTCTACCTGCTCCTGCACTCCCCTCTGTCTGAACCTAATCTGTTCTTTGGAGGCACCACAACTGTGCCCCAAGTGGCCTTTCAGGCTCCATGCTCTCACTGCCACCCTGGCTTTGGCACAGCCTGAAGAACACAGCCCTTCCCAGCCACCATGGGGATGTCCCTGAACCTCCACCCCGCTCAGTGTGCCATCTCTTCCATGGCCTGAGAGGCAGGATAACAAACCTGATGTATTTTGAAGCATGGTTATTAAGACCTCTGATCTTTACAACATACCTTTTAAAATGCACCAGAGGATCTAAAATCTATAGGACAAAATCGAGAATTTCCTTGATTCACGCTTTCCCAGGCAAACATAGGCTGCTGAACCTCTTTCTCAACAGTGGCTTTAGTGGAGCAATGACTGTGATGGATTATTACAGAGTAATGGGGCTGTACTGCCCCTGCAGAGAGCTCCATCTCACCTTTGCTGCTGATTTGGAACAAGTGAAACAAGATTTTCCTGGGCTCTAGCTCACTCAGCACGAAATCACCCACCAAGTTCAACAAGCAACAGCCAGCAAGACTTTCTGCACCCTCATCAAAGTTCTTTCTGCTTCTTCATTGCCCAACAGCTTCTCCATGTAGAATACAGTTAATATTTTTTGGAACTAATTTTATGAATTTAAAAACACTTACAAAATGCATTTACATACAAAACAAAACACACCACACTGACCTATGCCAAATTATGATGCCTACTTTGTACAAAGAAAACCCCAAAAAGTGGATGCTTTCCTCTTTTTCTCATTATTTATCTAAGCAGACGTCTAATTGGAATAAAAATAAACATAACAAAAATGAGTTAAATATAGTTTGGGGAAATACACTTGTGTTTATCACTACTGAGAGTTTTCTGGATACTGTGTGGGGAGTTTGTATGAAATTACTATTATCCTCCCTCCCAAGACTAAAATTTTGCGTAACTCTGGATCCCAGAGGAATGAAGGACACTCAGGCAGAAGTGGTCATGAAGCAGATTAATTATATTCCCTCCATGAGTAATACATTCAGCTTTGAAATGATTGCTAATATTTTGTATTTCAGAGATTTGTGTTTCCCTCCCAAATGAGATCATTACTAGATTTAGCAACAACATAAATATCTTCTCTTCAGCTATCATTGTAGCAACTGTAAAAAAAAGTGGCACTTAGTCATCAGCTGAATTCAGTTAACAATATTAATTGGAAGTGTCATTGATTTTTCTCACTTACATAGGCAAAAATGACTGGAGTGAAAAAACACCTAGGAGGCATTGCAAGACTGAAGGTGCCATTTCAGATCAGAAATGATGGAAACACAACATTGGGATTTAAATTCACTTGGCAAATGTTTGATGTACACTAAAATCTTGCTCAAAGCGAGACATCTAAGAGAAATAGTGGTAAAAACTAAAGCAAAATATCTCCTGCAAATGCTTGTGCCAAAGTTCTGCACTGACTCTCAGAGCTGGTTTACCAAGGGTGCAGGGTGAGCCAGTCTTGGTTTGATGGTTCCAGTTCTCTGTGGGAGTCAACCACAGGATGCAGAGCAGAACATGAAATGAGTTCCCTGAAGTGGGGAGGGCTGTGTGGTGCCAAACACACCCTCCTGCTCTGTCAGTGTGAGAGATTCTCTTCCCCACACCAGGCTGGCTCCCCAGCGCTCCCGCCAGTCCCTGCTCGGGAATCAAGGCAGCAAGGCCTCGGCTAATGACAGCCACAAGTCTCCACTGCGGGCAGAGGTGCTGGAAAAAAGGCAGGAATGAATGAATGAATGAATGCCTGAAGTCCAAGGGAACACAAACACTGCGCTTTCCTTACAACAACTGCCCTGGCTGCTCCTGATGGGCACCAGGCTGCCAGCCCTGCAGAGCTGCTGAGCAGCCTGGCCAGAGCCCTGCCTCGGGGCAGTGGCCACACAGCCCTGACACAGCCCATTTCCTAAACCCTCCGTGTTTTCCCTGCTGCTCTGGTGCCATTGAGTGGGCTCAGGGTAGGCACAGACAGCAATCTGTCTTCTCCTGCCCAAAGCAGTGAGGAGGAGGCCCTGCTTGATGGGGATAGCCAGTGCCAGTGTTCCCCTGCCTACAAGGCTGGGATTTTAAAATCAGCAACAGTAAAGGCAAAGCAGAGATCTAAACCAAAGTGTTTGCTCTCTGTCTGCAGATTCCAGAAATATTGTAGGGCAATAAACCAGAAGCTACAGAAGCTGCAATTTCTGAATATAATTAAAAAAAATATTCATAGCTCTATTCACAATGTATTCATGCATCCACAGATCTTGAGTGGTACCAAAACAGGATTTTACTCTTCTTGTCATGTTGATGCAGACATGCAAGCAGATAAAAAGCAAAAGGAGACTAAGCTGTCAGTAGATGACCAGCTCTGTTTATCTTTGTCTCTTACTGAGAAGTATAGGGAAATATCTTGCATTTAGAATATTTTCACTACTTTTAGTTAGCAGAAAACAAAGGTAGGAGACTTTAACTGCTTTGAAAGGCAAAAAGCAAGCCTTTAAGCACTGTGCTATATTTGCCAAGAAACTGTGTTGCCTGCTTTGAAAGTATATACTTCTGCACTGTCTTAGTTTTAGTCATAACATTAAGAAACATTTTTCCCAGATCTTATTAAATACATATCAGTAAGTCCCTGCACATATTTGACAAGCATATTAGAAGATTAAATTTACAGGACTTCACTCTCACTGTACTTATATCTCTCTTACTCCACTCCTAACACTAAATTCCTCAGGCATTTATTTGCTTAGGGCTCAGGCAGTATACACAGGACAATAATTCTTTCAGCAAGTGCTGGGGTAAGGGTAGATGTCCTGTGCAAAGCCCAGTTGCACTGGGCTGCAAAGTCCTTGTACTAGAGGAATTGCCGTCACTTAGTTTAGCTTGAGGCATTTAAGCGAGGGTATGCTGAATCTCTGCATTGCTCTGACCCAGCAGCTTTGTCTCTGCTGAGCTGCAGAAACAGATCCCACCCCATAGAATCAATGGCTAAAGTCCCAGCAGAGGATTTTCAGGAAGAGCCTTCCCTACCCTGTTTGTTTATACCACAACTACTTCCACTGACCACCTGTAGCCAGGTGAGTGCAAACAGAACCCAACCCTTTAATAGCAAGTCAACAAGAAGTGTTTTCTTGTAAACAAGAGTTGCCAAGTCACTCTTCCTATCTTAATGTCACCTGAGATTAATTAAATTAGAACTATCCCTCTTCTTCTGAAGCTCCCAAAGACAAAAAGTACTTAATTTTTTCCTGCTCTGTTGACTGTGAAGGAAGGAAAAACTTTTAGAGAGTTAAATACAAGGTATGGAGCAGTGACCCATTGTTACAATAGATGAGATCTGTGACATGTTTATAAACAGGTTAAAATAACACATGCATTATAGAAATGGAATGTACAAAATAAGCCAAGCTGTATGTTTGACTGTCTTTAGTCTTTGAAAATAGTGCTAGGTTGTTGAGGTTTTTTGAGTGTTTTTCTTCATTTATCTTCATTTGGTTCTGTTTTATAAATTCGGCTCTTGAAAGTTTGAAAACTGTGGGAAACCTGTTAAAGGCCATACTGAACTACTCACACGGCTGAAGGACAAAAATGAAAGGAAAAGCTTCAAAGGTATATAATCAAAATACATTGTTTTAAGCATTTTGTTAATACCAACAAATAACAGACAAGAGAAATAGAATCAAACTTCAGTACATCAGTTAGGAGATCATAATGCACATGCTCTGTGGCATCCAAATGGTCTTCCAGAAAGAAACTGGAAATTACCAGCAGTGATATTTTAGTGTCCAACTGGACAATCAGGGGCAACAAATCCCTTTTTAAAGATACTTTTTACACACTGTGAAGCAACTAATTCAGTGACAGGTTCAATTAATCAGAAATCTTTGCAAATCAACTCACATTATACTTCTGTGTTCATGCTATTTGTTCAATCATGTCACAAAACAATTAGGACAAGTAGAATGGAAGAACTCCAGGCTTAGCCTCCTTTACTACATCTTATGCATTCCTAATTTTCCTTGGCAAGGAAAAAAATAAAATTGAATTGGTGGGCTTAAAAATATCAGAAAGAAGCATATGGATATAAAGTGATAGAAATATATTTAAACAGGGAGATCATATAATTTCTAACTACAAGAACTGTGAAGTTATGGAGCAGTGTTCCAAGACAAGTAGAGAGGGTAAAGAATCGAACTGTCTTTTAGGTGGTGTTTAGCTGGTTTCTGAAGAGGATGATGTGTAAAGGCTTGCCTATTAGGGACAGGAACAGGACTTGATAATTCAGGAGATTCCTGCAGTGAGTGATTATTGTCTTTCTGTCTGCCAGCCCGCTCTTCAGTCAGCTATCACCACATGCCAACTACTGCCAGAAACAGCCAGCTTCCTTTGGTGAGCAGAGGGGTGGGAAACATGGCCAAGAGAGAGCACTTCAGATGCTGGCCAGGTCCAGTAGAGCCCTGCTGAGCTTCGCCACAAGAAACAACATAAGGCTTGTCACAGAGTCAAGTGCCCAATGCCAGGGAAGAAATGGAAAACATTCCCTGCTTAATTTGGCCACATAATACTCCAAGACACCCAGTAAGGTTTGGAAAGCACTGAGTGTCACAGCTCTTGTTCCAATAAACAGACTTTTCTTTCTGAAGGCCTGATATCTTCATTTTCTTCATGCTGAATAACTCCTTATGGTCAGCTCTTCACCTTTTGACTGTATCTGAATATTACTTCCCTGAAGAAGCAGCTTTACCATGTCACCGAGCTGCTTCTGCCCTGTGCAGAGAGACTGAGGGAACACACACACACCAACATCCAACTCAAAGGCAAGTGTCAGAGCAACCCTCTCCTATTTAATCTGTTTGACCAAGGACCAAAATCTGCCAAAGTAAATGCAGCTGTACCAGTTTGCCCCAGAGGGAACAGAGTCGAGCAAGCCCCTGAACCACAACAAAATCAATCTCAGAGTGCTGTGCTAAGAGCAGCAGCAGGAGGTAACACTGAAATACATTCCATGTACTGTGAAATACTTCAGGATCAAGTACTGAACAGTCTACTAAACTAGAATACACTATGATTTTGCTTGAGACTGATTAATCTGCTAGTTGCATTAGATTGCTAAAGTCTTGTTTACCTCACAACCAGTCCTGGGCAAGTAATCAGCCATAAAAGCAGTGATTTAAAATGAGTCAGATAATATAAACATGAATTTTTCAGGCCAGAAACAACAATATACACAACTTCCTTATTATCACTTACTTAGGGCCTTCCTGATTCCCAAAGAGGTCCATGTAATTACTTCAATCCAAGATTATGTCCTGGGATCCTCAGTTACCAAAAATGATGCAAAGGGACCATCAATCCTGATGGTTTGGGCCTGGCTAATTTACAAGCTTGGCTTCTGTTCAGGAGACTTTGTTTATAACACCTGCATTCTAAAATGTCATTTTTCTTCTCCTGCCTCCTTAATTCATGGTGAAATTTGAACACTTGAGAACCCAAGTTAGGGAAAGCTAATTACAAAGTTTAAGTGCTCAACTTTATTTAGAGCTTGGTGTGGATTATAGTCCACATGTACATTTCTCCAAAGGCACATTTTAGATTCTAGTTCTGTAACTCAGTGTTTAGAGCTAGAAAGTTTCTTTAGTATTACCCAGTTAGGCTTTTAGTCTAATGATGTCTCAGCTATGGATATTTACCATAACATCCCACACTTCTATTCCAGCTCTTTTTACTTAGAAACAAATTGTTTCTTCCAGTGGAGCTACTGAGAGAAATCTGTTTTCACTTAGCACTTAGAAATATTATTGCCACTTCTGTTGTAATTGCCTGCTAGCTTTATTAGTTTGTATCGATCTGAGAATCTACATTTTTGGATGTTTTCTAAATCTTTCTGTTTGAATTCAGCCCAATGTGAAGCAAATGAAATAGATTTTACCCCATCTATTTTTCCTCCAGTACACTTCTGAACCATATAAAAATAGCTTCAGCTTTTTTACAGTTCAGATTTCTCACTTTGACAGACTTAATATCAGTGCACTGCCACACACCTCCAGAGCCAAGCCCCTGCAGCACAGCTCAAAAGAATAATAAATACTGGGAGAATGAAAAATAATCATAGTACAGTTACAACTGCTCATCACAAATTTATCTCTGGTGCTGTTTATCTACTGGTTCCAGCCTTCTACCCCATCCCAGCCAAACCTTCTGCGTGCATAGCAACAGAAATCACCCCAAACCCTTGGCTGCTGTGATGAGCTCTGAACCACAAACTCCTACACCACACCTCAGAAGTCAGTGGCTGCCTTGCTTTACAGACTGCTTGCTTTCCTCCCAGTAGTCACGGGGATAAACAGGCAGCTGCCAAACTACAGGGCAGATTGAGGCTGTGCTCAGTTATCAAACTCCCTTAGGCTTTTGACTGTTGCTGCTTTGCTATCCCTTTCAGAGGTGTCAGTGGCATACATCTGCAGGCACAGCTGAAGGCTGGAAATCAGGAAACATCAGCTTTGCCAGCAGTCTGCTGCATGACCTTGGGGAGCCACTTCAGCTTATCTGACTTTTATTTCTACTTCTGCCCTTTGTTGGTTCTGGTTTTGATGAAAATATAAATCTGGGACAGACACAGTCTCCTACTATACTGATAAATTGCATCAAGTACGACACGACCAGCTCTTCCTTGTGTTTCTAGATGTTAATGTAATATAAAAAAGGAGCAACTAAATTTGCTGATTGGTTCTCTCAAGAAGCATTACTAGACAAGAAGAAAATGACTTAGGGCCTGCTAGAGAGAGGTATAGTTGAGTTTTCTGGAGCCATTTCATAGCACAATATCTCAGAGCCATCTGGGCTTTGACAGTGATGGATCAAACATGACTGTGCTGCCTTGCACAGCATTTTCTTTCTCAATTCCTTGCAGAGACCATGGATTGCCAAGCCCATCTCTGAGGCAAGCCAGTTTCTTTGGCTGACCCAGAAAACAAGGGCAGAGCATAAATGCTTGTCTACATAGGTTTTTATGGAAAACATCTCATAATTTGTCTCTCTTAACCCTCTAAGCCCCAAATGCTGAGGCCATCCACTCTGTAGGACTCAGTGGGTAACCCTGGGAAAATTGAGGGCTGTTAAATAATTTCCAGCTGAAAGACTTTTCCAGCCAGTCAGGAAAGAAGCAGTACATGCTAATTTCTACCAGCAGGCTCCTGGTATAGTTAATTCAACCACCTGTGTGTTTGCCCAGGGCACACACATGCTGTGCTGACTATATGATTTCATATGGGCTTGGTTTTGTGCACATATGAGGTTGACAATTATGTTACGTCTTGTTTTTTGGGGTTTGGGTTTGTTTGTTTGTTTCTCTGCCTGAAAGCCTATTTGTTTTATTTTGCATTTGCTTCTGTTCTATCTATACCACCTTTGCTAATTGCAAGTGCACAATATGCATTATATTTGGGCTCATTTAGTTATAGGCTTAACTTGTATTCTTCCATTCAGCAGCTTGTCCCTGATTCTATCGATTTATGAAGGAGGCCAAAGACCACCGGCACACCACTGTCAATGCCCAAATTGCCTAAAAAATACATTTTTCTTTTTAGAAGGAAAAATATTTCTAAGTGCTAACATTTAAGGATGTCTATTATTAAGAGTAAAAGCTCATTCTTTCTACAGAAAGGCCACTCAGCCCACAAGCACATCAATGACAAAAATCCTTTATGAAGCCGTTTCCCAGAAAAGCTGGCTCATAAAGCTTCCATGCCAGTCTCCTGTCATCAGCAGGCTCCCCCAGCCTGTGTAGGGCTGATTTGCTCATTTATGTGAGTTCTCCCCCTGGCCTCTAACATCCTGTTTCAATGCTGGTGCATGAAGGCAAAGCAGAAGGCAGCACTCCCTGCCTGTTTCTCTCAGCCTAATAGCAGTGAGCTGCTGGACACAGCTGTGGGAGTGGAGCTGGGAGTTCACTCTGTACCTGGGAGCTGGCAGATGCTCCAGCCAAGCTTTAATCCAAAAGCAGCTGGGTACATATTTCACTGAAAGAAAGTTATTCTAAGAAAAGCATTAGAGGTAATACTGAAGTGAGGTTCCTCACTCAGATTTAAATTTTGCATTTGCCTGGGGGCCTTTTGTGTCAGAGAAGCACAATTCTTCCAAAAAGCAACAACATATACAGAAGGTGTTTTCAGCTATTATGGCTTTACCATTGCAAAGGTGTCTTAGTAATATGCAACAAGTTCTGAGCAAAAATGTTGCACTGATCTCTCTCTGCCTTTTTTCTGCTGTATTTGCAGCTTGGTGGCTGAACTGCAGTGTCCAGGCTCAGAAACAAGGCTGCTTTAGTTTTTCTGCCTGTTGAATGAGGGTAAAGACTTGAGCCTTTTCCATGCACGTTTTCTCCACATAGTGTTATGTAAAAATATTGGCATAATTTGTGTCATGTATGTAATACACTAGAAAGGTTGATAGAACACCGTGAGAGAGCACATAGTCACTTGTTCTTGACAGTGTCAGGAACTGACTCCAGGGGCCATTAGCCCTTATTGACCTGACACAAAAAACATTACTAATGCACACTTCCACCCATGAACTATGCTGGGCTCAGTAGCAGAGCATGAAACATGAGCACTTCATGTTCAAGTCAACCAAAGCTGAGACAGAGGTTTTGCCAAATGAACTTACAGGGCACAGCAGAAAATGCACACTGGCTGTGAGCTAGGAGCACACACAGTCTCCAATGAGAGGAGAAAATTAAGAATGGATTCCTGACAACACAGCTGGACGCAGTGCTCTGGGAGCTTTGCAAGTATAATTGCCTGTGTGCCACTTGGACCACCCCAGCCCTGTTTCAAGAGGTCATGTGTACACATTATCCTAGATGTGTGCTGGGTCATCTCCCAGGCCAATGGCAAAAAGAGCCATCTGCCAAACGTCTTTCTGCTTGACAAAGAGGAGATTTGTTTCTGCTACAGGTGGTAATGCATTACCCCCAGTATTATTATACAGTAATTAGGAATCCAGAAACAGCAGCTGAGATGGAGCCCTATTGAGCTAGCTGTTTTCAAAGCACAAACCAAGAGAAAGTCACCCTTTTGATGACTTTAAGTGCACCCTTGTGTTTGCACAAAAACCCCACAAAATGAACAAAACACCCTAAGCAACAAAACAAAAAAAAAAAAAAACCAAGCAAGCAATAAAAAATCAAAATAAAAAAACAACCCACACCAAACCTCAAAGTAAGAGAGGTTCAAGCTGTATTTGAAAGAAAACCACCTCAGATAAAAAAGCATCTAATCAACTTGCTCAGAGGTACCCAGGCAAAGCAGTTAGAAACTGGAGACAGTTGTATTGCAGTTCTTAACCCAAGGTCGTATTTCCACACATTTTTGAAAAACATTTGACTTCATTTGTACAAATGAAATCTTTTTCTGCCTCAGCTCTATGGACAAGGCCATTTTCAATCACATGCTATCTGCTGCTGTGCCTTCTGTTTGCTGTCAGGAGCAGAGCTGGCACCTTGCTCTAAATTTTCTACCCTCTGTGGGTATCACAGCAATTAAATGCTGCCTGTAGAACAAGTACACTGACTGCAAACTCTGTTTCAAGCTACTTTTCTTTGATTTAACTTGAATCATATATCTGGAACTACAGAAAAGGTTTCCAATAAGGCAAGCTAGCAAAATCCACTCTCCAGGAATCAGCTGTTTCTTCTGTATTTTTTAGCTTACACAAATGCTGAACTGTGTACAGTTTACTTCTAAACCCATATTTTCATGAGTCATCTGTTAGGAGTAACAGTCTCACATAACCATTTCTACTTATATTCTTAAAGTAGATGTCAAAATTATTGATAATTTTATGATTATTTGATTTAAAGTTTGTGTGTTTCAAAACTTCTGAATTTTTATACGTAAGAGTGACCTACATTTAAAAGCTGAAGTAGAATAACATAGGGTGCAAGTGTAAAATACAACAGCTACTCCTAAAGTAATCCATTTGGATTTTCCAGTTTGGAAACTTTACTGCAGGATATCTTATTCTGGTATAATTAGGAAGCAAGTTGGACTACATCAAACTGGCAAGAAGAGCAAAAATTATGAAGTAGAAGTGTGTGAGTTATTCAGGAACTTCTGAACAGCAATTCCAAACTACTTCCAATGCCCTTAGCTCACATGTAAATGAGGGGCCAAAGACTGACTGGGGCCAAAGAACACCGCTAATTAACCCATCTGAGCAGCAGAGCACTGCATTACCACAGCAGGGTTGCTTTTAGAACCAAAGCAAGCTCCGGTATTTCTGTTTCCAGACATTACTCCATGAAGGGAAACACTTCACAGACTAAGACCAAAGATAAACCCGAGCATCAAAGCAGTGAAAAGCCTTCAGAGTGCCCCAGCTGGGAGCGCACTGTATCCCTGAGTCAGGCCAGGGAACTGGCCTCACCTGCACCTCTCATCTCTACAGGGCTAAGTCAGACAGGTGAGTACAGCCACCATCACTCCAAAGAAAAGTTGTTTTGCTGCTGTTTGTGTGGTACACCCTATATAAAGCGCCAGATATCAAGGATCCTGCAGCCTGACATGGCTTTTGCAAATCATCTTCTGCCACAGCCAGTGGTCAGTGGTGTGAATCCATTGTATTTTGCATTGCAACAAATTAAGGCTGCACACACACAGAGTGAGCTAAATTCCACAGAGGGATCGACAGCAGGATAATGAATTGCTAAATTACCATAAAGAACTCCCTAGCGCTTAATAACCGTGGCATATCTATGCTGTGGATCCAAATACTTGGCAGAGGTTTTATATCAGGAATGAGCAACTTACGTGGCTTCTAAAGAAAGGCATTTCTAGGTAATATTTCAAGGGGAATTTTAAACACCTGCCAGTTTCTGGTGTTAATTGTCCTGCTCAAATCTTCCTAATTAGCAGTTAGTTGCAAAATATCAGATTGGTGATTGCTGTAATCTTCTCAGCAGTGTTGTTGTTGCTCCTCTCCGGCCCCCTCTGAATGCCACACCCACACCCCCTTTTTCCCAGCTACCTCCACAGGCTACAGCTGCTGCCCAATCAAGGACATCACTGCTGCAGCCCATTTACAATAACTAGGATCAGGGCAACACAATACAGAGATCACTGCCATACGTATATTTACAATACATATATTTAGTCAGACCCCCACAAGTGATAGAATTATTTAGTGCTTAGATTCTGAGCACTGACTAAGCAGTAGTAGAATAAAAACTACTGATTTCTTTTGAATTATAAATCCATTAAAAAGACTTGCTTGTCATACAAAGGAACAAGAGGAGGAATTTGGGAATGGGCAGGGGGTGTGGCATATTAACCAGAACCCAGAAGAACCAAACATTTTGTGACTGGTCACTGAACAACATCCCTCTCAGATTTGACTCTGAACTTTGCCCTATGAAGCCCAGAAGTTGTAACCCACAAACAACAGCAGAAGAAAAATAGGAAACTAAATATATCCCATCTAAAACTTAATATCAGTAACAGCCCACTGGATAAAAGGATGAGCTGTGAGAGTCACAACATGTCATCTCCAATCAGTGCTAACTCTGCTGGTTTCTGCAACATCAGCTGTTAACAGACCAATCTAATTTTGACCCATAGCTGACCAAAATTTGGAACATCAACTAGTGTTCTAACTATGAAAAACACTTTAGTACTCAATAGTTAGTGCTACAAGTAATTTGTTCCTGTACAAAAGTTTAAAATTATTTGAGCCCAGTTTCTCTCCAGTTACTGGGATATTCAAGCACAGCTTGAATTCCTGCTTAAAAAAATTATTAACAGCTGCCCTCTAATTATATTTATTTCCTTTTGGAACTAACAGACTGTGGGCATTGATATTGGTATTAGTTAATCACACCTCATGAAAATTCCATGCAACACAGAATTTCCTCCTGATGTTTGGTTGGTAATAAATTAGACCAAGGTTGCCATCAATAAATTAATTTTGTGTCATCATCCAAATTTCACAACAACAAAGTACTCTATGAGTTACAATTCAGTAACTTTAGCGAAAAACTTTTAAGTAGAAGTGCTAATTTAGAAATTAGCTTTTTATAAATTAACCTTCTTTATTAGCACAGAAATGTGTTTTCTGGTGGAAAAAGTGCCTAGGCTATAACACTATATATGAGAAGTAAATGACCTTACAGACACAACTAATTTTTTTTAAGATTCACAATTAATTCAATAGATTATTGGTGAACAGACTGCTGGTTACTCATACATTCAAAAGGCTTTAACAGGACCCAGAAATAAAGATTAACCTTATTAAACAAAGCAAACCAAAAGTTTGGTTTCAAAAATGTCAAGTAGTATAAAGTAGCTCATACAACTTTGAAAACTCTTGTCCTCATATCATAAAAAAACCCCAGAAAATATCCAATGCTATTAGACAGACAAACAAGCAATTTATCACCCCAAAACACAAACATTGGGTTGGGCTCACAAAGCCCACTGATGATCTGTTGTCTGATACAACATACCCTGCTCTGCCTCCTCTGCTGCCACAGCACTTTGCAAAGGCTCAGGAAAACAGCCCAGGCAAGGCAGAAAAATGCTGCTCACTGTAGTGAAAAACTGTGGTTGCAGACTATCCACTTGTACAAAGGATGAACAACAGGTACATGTATTTCCATACTTCCATGTGCTGGCTAAAGAATGAAAGGTTGTCATTCTCACAAAACAAAACCATTCAGCTGATTAGAAATTAATGTTACAATGGGAGCTTTAGTGTATGCACATCTTTCCTCAGTGACTTTCCTAGGCTCTTGCATCATGGTATTTGCCTCTTTGAGTCCCATTTGGTCTTGCAGAAGGGGAGGCCAATTCTATAAACCTTGTAATTGAGATGACAAAAAAAAGCACTTGGGTATTTTGTCCCTGATTGTAGATGACTGATGCACAGTACCAAGGACTGCTTGTCCTCTGTCTCCTGAAGCTATAAATCAGCTGAAGAGATAACCCAGAAAACCTACCTGAAACGTTTAAGTAGAACAATAAATTTTCTCAGCTGCACTACTGCAGAACATTCACCAAAACCCAAGTGTCTGCTTTAGGACAGTGTTCTGCCTTTAAGAGCAGAATTACACTAGACACACACATAATTGCATTGACAGTTGATGATTACAGTGTAATTACTCTTTTGGCTTTTCAAATTACATTCAATTCTAATCAAGTGAGAAAATATTAGCAACCTAGTCCAATCTGATCTGGTTTCTACTGACATAAAATTCACCTCAGCATTGTGTCTGTCATGGTTTAACCTCAGCCCTCAACTAAGCACCACTTAGCCACTTTCTCACTCCTTATTGCCAGTGGCTGGGCAGAAAAAGCAGATAAAACGTGAAACCCACTGGTTGAGATAAGAACAATTTAATAATTGAAATAAAGTAATAAATAAGTAATATTAGTAAGGGGAACAAAAGAGAAACAAAATCCAATACAATTGCTCACCACACACTGACCAATGGCCAGCTTTTTCCTGGGCCACAATAAACATCTCCTGGCCAACTCCCTCCAGTTTATACGCCAACCAGGATGTTCCATGGCATGGAATATCCATCCCTCTGGCCAGCTCAGGCCAGCTGTCCTGATCATACTTCCTCCCAGCTTCTTGGGCAGCTGCTCACTGCCAGAGCACTGGGATCTGCTAAGTCCTTGACTGACAGTAAACACTACTGAGTAACAGCCAAAACACCCGTGTGGTACCTACATTACTCTCATACTAAACTCAAAACACAGCTCTGTGCCAGCTATAGGAAGGAAATTAATTCTATCCCAGGTGAAACTTGAGAGTGACCGACCAAAAGAAATGCCCATCTCATCACAAAATACAGCATCATTCAGACCTAATTTTCCATTTAGTAAAGTCTCTTCCACCTATTGACATAGAATATAAAACAAACAGTGCTCTGACATATTCAGAATAACTGGGTACATAACATAATGCAAAAGAAATCAAATTGTTAAGTGTTTAACAAAAAAAAACCCCATATCTGGTCTTGCACAGGATATCTTCAGATGAGTTTATACACCTGTAACTTCCTAGGCATTCCTACCTCCATGATTGCATGTGCTTCAGGATTTGGCAAGTTTCAGGACTGGCAGATCTTATAAGCTCTCAACTTTGTTAGCAAGGAAAACAGTTTTCCATGTGATGAATTTAGGACGTAGGCAATATAATTTATACCTGAAGATGCCCCACTGTTGGCTCTCCTGCTCGCCTGTCCCACCCAACTCATGCTCCTTTATCATGTACATTTGAAATTGGTTCTTTGGGGTCTCTGACACGTTTGGTGTACCTCAAGGCAGATAAGCCCTTTGCTCACTGCTCCTTGAGCTCATAGTTTCAGGTGGACAGTCAGCTTTTGGCACTACTGGGGTTGCATGAACTGTCAGGCAGCCACTGGCAGCATGCAGGAGTACTTTGGATATTGTGGCCTGTGACACATAGCATAGGAAAAACAAAAAATGCAAGCCAAGGAAAAATACCTTTGAAGATATCATGCATGTAAAGAGTGAAAGGGAAGCTGGCAAAGGGCAGCCAACTCTTTGCTACTGCTGTCAATCACACCAGGAAATCCAGTTCTGCCTCTGTCCTAAACCTATGGCAAATGGTTGCTGTATTCACCTCAGGCATCAAATCAAACACTTTAATGAGAGAAGGCAGCTTCTGACTGAGTGTAGCCAATTTATGCACACTTGTTGGGGTGACAGTATTATCTTTAATACAGAGTGTTGCTCTTGCACTCCAGCAGTCATACAGGTCTCTAGTCAGCCACAGGGACAGACTTGTACATCATTTCCAACAGATGGCACTTTTTAGCCTCTTCATGTGCGCAGGTGAGTGTGTGTGTACAAACATGTTTCCATAGTAACTGGAAACTGCTTTTACAGAGCACTGTCTACCATAAAGCAGAGAAATTATAGTTGGGCTGAAATTACATCATCTTGTATTTTAAAGACACTTTTTTTTAAAGCCATAGTGAAAATAACGTGATCATTTCCTTTTCTTTATTACCTTGTGGTAAGAAATGCATCCTCGTGCAGAAAGAAAAACACTTAAGGGTAAATATAAAGTCCACCAGGTATAGGTGGTTTGGGGGAGAAAAAAAATCAATACAACCCTTCTGATAGAATTCTATAGGAAACCTTTATCATAGATGAATATAGCCTTCCTAGAAGAACAAATTGAAGTTATCAAAAGTTAATTCCTGGTTTCTTGGAAGGTACTGTAAAGGGCATATAGCCACAATTCTCAGGGGACAGGCAGGGCAGTGCAGCAAGGCTGTGCAGTCCTTCCTCACAGCCTCCAAGATGAAAAGACTGAGACCTTTGCTTCTCTAATAAAGCTTCTGGAATGGAAAGGCTGTAAATTCAAGGCACTGGGTAATCAAGGTCTAAAATTCTCCTCCTGCACCAGGGTTCCAAAACATTTACTTCAGTTTCTTTTTCTGTCATGAAATTGCTGTCTCATCTTTGTGGATAATTTTGATGTGTTGTTTTCCAGTCCTCTTGTATCCACATTAAGCTTGTTTTTCTTCTAAGGAAACAATCTGCCACATAATTAGGAGATTTGGGTTGCTGTTTGTTATTCAGTAGTCCCCTTTGGTTCATTGGGCCATTCTGGAGTTCTCCAGGTCTTCTCCATGCTCTGGGCATCAATTTTATGGCAGTTCCAATTATGTAGGCATAAAAAGGGACAGAACATAATTTCTCTGTTATTTTTGTCCACATTTTCTGCTGATAATATTCCTCAACTGCCCTTACCTCCATTTTCTCATTATCCTTGGTTTCTCCCTCTCACTCAGCTCCAAGCCAATGTATCTTGTCTTCTAGCCTTTCCTGCTCTTGCTTTATTCCCTCTCTCACCCTGCCATTGCCAAGATCTTAGGGGAAATCAGAGAGTGCTAAGAACATAAAGAAAATATGAATTTGTATTCATTTCTAATGTCATGGCAACAGCAATGGCTATTCCTATTTTCTCCCTGATTTCAAGGAGGAAATACTGAAAGTGGAGAGGTTGCCCTTTACTTCTGTGAGCAATATGCAGTGTGTGCTGTGCTTTGGGAATTAATATTCAGTCATCAGAACCCCAGTATTTTAGATTTCCAAAGTCAGCAACTTTAGAGTTGCTTCACCTGAAGTAATGCATTGTACTTGGGGTTGATAGAATGAAGTGCACCTGCTGCCTACCACAAAACATCTCTGCTCCTAATGAAGAAAACAAAAATTGGAGAGAGGCAGTCACTGTTCACTCAGCAGAGCTCAGTCTGACCTGGTGCAGGAGGCCAGCCTGGCTCTGTGCAAGAATGGGGAAGCTACTTAGGTGCAGAGAAGGGGAGGAGCACACAGTGTTCTGCTACAGACTGCCCACAGCTCAATCCTGAAAAGCTGGAATGCAGCAACACGGAAATGTGATTTATGAAAATCAACACATTATCACTGCTTCTTTATTCCCCGCTGAAAATTCTGGTTGGCAGGTTTTGTCAGAGGACAACCTCCACATCTCTTATCTCTGTTATTTCAGCACACATGCCAAGATAATGCAGACCTTGGTGTCTTCTGGCAAAAATACATCACTAAATAATGCTTGCCAATGTGTTTTAAATGGTATGCTGTACAATGAGCAAAGAAAGGAGCAGTCAGATTTGTTAAATTACTGTTACACTGTTAATCAACTACTTATTTATTTAGGGTCTTCATGACTCAACTCTCCACTATATGGGCAACTTCTAGAATATTTTACAATCAGTGTTTTCTTAAATGTGAGATTACAGGATCAAAAAGGAAATGGTCAAACTGAAGAACAGACTGCAAGCTTCAAGTTCTGAACCAGAAATGAAACAGTCTTGAAGATGAGAAATAAGATAGACTCACAGAATGGTTTGTGTTGGAAGGGACCTTAAAGGTCATCTACTTTCAACCCTCCACCTTGGCCAGGGACACCTTCCACTAGACCAGGTTGCTCAAAGCCCCATCCAACCTGGCCTTGAACACTTCCAGAGATGGGGTAGCCAGAGCTTCTCTGGGCAACCGATTCCAGGGCCTCACCACCCTCATGGCAAAGAATTTCTTCCTAATATCTGAGCTAAACTTGCCCTCTTTCAGTTTAAAGCCATTCCTCCTGGTCCTGTTACTACATGCCCTAGTGAAGAAATCCCTCTCCAGCTTTCTTGCTGGCCCCCTTTGGGTACTGGAAGCCTGCCAGTGTGACCCTAATAGGACTCTATTTAAGTGGGAAAGACAGCTGTTAACAGGAGGAGGTCAAAAGAGGGGATGTCAGACTAAGTGCTGTACTTCCTACTAGTCAAAAGAGTTAGCCTCATCTTTTCAGTGGTTCTTGCAGTTGTTAGGGAGGTATGTGTTTTTCCTTCTTAAATGTCCTGAATTTCACATCCTTAGGACTCCTCTAATAATTTGAAAGCTTTTATCTAACCATTGTACTAGGGCTCATCCTTACACTTTCCAACTCTTTTCAAACAAACCCTAAGATATTTCACCTCTTCACATTTATTATTTTCTTTTTCAAACAAGTCTCATAAATACAGCAGTTTGGCTCAGGGTGGTATTAGCAAGAGTCTTATGGAAGTTATTGCCAAGGAATCAGGGTGCGCCACCACACCTCTCCAAAATAACTTTTCATGGAAAATTAATTCATAAATACAGACATTTATGTAAATATATATAAACATTACATGCTGTTCAGAACTTATTTTCATACATTTATAACTTCTCTTTAGACTGATATGTTAAAAAATCCTCAGTGGTCAGGCAGTATTTTCCTACTGTGCTGTAGAACAGCACAGTATTTTTGCTGTCTCCCAGCCCAAATCACCCCATGCAGCTGCAACTAAGGACTCTTTTCAGAGAATCTCCATTGCATCCAATTTGCTTAAGTATCTCCAACGCTTTTTACAACAAACTAGAAGAATGCCTAGGTGCACCACACTGTCATCTCTCTTAAGGTAAATGAAGGTCCTTCTTCTCTCCTGCTTATTACAACCTCCTTAGAGTCAGAAATTCCATGTGGTCCTAAAGAAAACTGCCTCGAGACTCGACCTCTGAACAGTAGCACAGGTGCTTGCAATAGCATCTCAAAATCTCTCAACACAACTGCATTTTAAATGAAGAAACACTCAGAAACAAAGTATATTTCAAGAATATTTGGTGAGTGAAACCAGGTGCTATCCAAACTAATGGTGTTCCTCAAGTCCTGAAACCTTTCTGGAATAAGTGTCCAAGCTCTGGCTGGCTCCCAAAAGGCAAGTGCCCTTGTGCCTGGGCAATACTCACAGTTTTGCTATGGCTGTTGCCTTCAGAGAAGTTGTGCTGTCAGCAAAGAAGAATCAAATGTTTTAACACTTCCTGCAGTCATAAGATCTGCCATCTTCACACGAGACTTATATACATCATATTCCCAAAATACATGATTCAAGTTTAAATTCACTGATTTTGGCTTTGCCAATTCCACAGCCTAAAAAACTCTGAAAACATAATTACAGCTTTTTTATCCATCATTAAAAATCTCATGTTCTAAGCATGACCTGTCCATATTACTGTATTTGGAAGGAAATATACCAGGTCTATTTATTCTACATGCTTACTTAAATGTAGAAACCCTGTAATATTATTCCTGAAACAGTACTTCTTTTCAATGAAAGCATCATATCCTAAATATTAAAGAAAGTATATATATTTTTCTTCTGTCTAAATGTACCATACATCCGTTCACTATTCCTAATGAATTTGAGAGAGAAAAAGAATATGCAAGGCAAAACCATGAAGTGATCACTGCCAGTTCACCATTCAAAAAGGAGTTGCCAAGAGCATTAATAACCATCTCTATTAAGTGCTGTCCAGAATGCGATCTGTGGAAGTGGAGAAATTGAAGGCCCTGAATAAAACACACTGATGAACCTGAACAACAGAAGTTCTGCATTACAGAACTCTAAATTAAGTGCTGTCAAGGTGTGGCGTAAATCATTATCACAGATGTTAAATCTGTCTGGACACAACATTTTTTTTAATTTGCCATATTAAAAATTTCTATGATAGATTTCCACAAAATACAGGATCAAGCTCTACGAAGTTACCATACATGTCACTTCAGTGGTAAGATATTACACATCAGCTCTGTTATACTAGTTTGTAAGCAAGTTCATAAATGCACCTACAGTTCTTTTAAATGTTCTGGGGATTTTTTTCATTAATTTTAATGACAGCACCACTTCATTCCTTGCTATAGGGAGGTGGCTGCTGGTAGATTGAGTGTGAAGAGGACAAAGCACTATGAGTTCCAGCATATCTCTAGCTGGAAAATGCTGCCTTACAATATATTATTTCATAGGAGTATCTATCGGCTATAAATATCAGGGACAAAAAAAAGAAGCAACAAAGGTGATCCCTCACACTCAGCAATCTTTCAGACCATATAAGGATGTCCTTGTCAGTGGTGCCAACATAGGAATCTCAATGGACCCCAGGTTTAAAAGACTGCTCTAAAAAAAGCACAGATGGGCAGATAAAAACCAGGTATCTTTCTATGACAATCCAGGTGCATAGACATAAAATTGGAAGGGTCAAAACGCTTAGTCAACAGCTTTTGAATGACAACAGAGGGGTTGTTTCCCCAGTAAAAGGGCTGTGGAAAGTCCACAGGGTGAGCTGCCAAGTTCCAGCTGTCCTGAGAGAGGGGAAGGCAACAGCAGTGCTGGAACTGAATTCTCCTGGCAGGAACCTGAGCCACTTTCTGCCTCTGCAGGCTATGAGATTTTGCTCCAGTAGCACTGCAACTATACCTGTGCAGCTTTGTGTTTTCCTGCAATTCCAATGGTGTGATGCAAAGGGCAAACAGCTCCAGCTACCAATTATTTCCTTTTATTTGCCAAGCACAAGGTTGCATCAAATTGTACTTGGGGCACCAAGGGGGCATAAATCCTAAGAAGGTCTACTCAATCCCCTTATCCAAACTAGCAATGGTGTGGAACAGGCTCTAAAGGAGATACAGCTTGAGCTGTAGCTGGGCCAAGAACTCCTCCAGAAAACCCACAAAGGGCAGAGTAACCCATGAGCATCAATGCACATGAGCTTGGAACACCAATCATTGATAAATACATGAACAGTGTTTTTTCCAGGACTGTTTTTCATGGACATGAATGTGGTCAGGATGAAAATTTATGGATGAATAAACGCAATCATCCCATGATGTTATGAACAGTGGTCCTAAGTGAGGTCCTTTGAGCTCTCCTGGACTGCAAAGGGCTGTGCCAGCACCTCCCTCTGAGCAGGATGTCTCTCACCATTCATGCTCTACATCCAAAACCTCACAAATTCTCACATTTACAAAGTTAAAAGGAACATTGCCAAAATCTGACAATGGAGCTTGGCCTGTGATCTTAGTCATTACACTCTAGATACTTCAAGTTTAAAAGAGTGAGTTTTGGGACAATTCCCCTTCAGTCACTCATCTCAAATTAGATGTGCTGCTTTGACCTTTGATGTAGGGTCTCATAAGGAATTAAGAGTAACAGCATCTTCTGAGAGCCCTGGTAATACAACTGGCAAGGAGCACTGACTACCGGGTGAATGTCTTCTGTTGATAATACAGAAATATTAATTGTTTGTCTAGTTCTTCCTACATGGACACTTCATCTTTTTTGGAAGCCTTCCTTTGGATCAAGTCATCCCAGTGAGTATATTCCCTGTGGAAATGCTGCAAATTTTTGCTCAAATATAGACTGCTTATCACTACTTCTCTTTCAATGCTTTCTCTCTGAGTTGGACTAGAGAAGTAATTTTACATCAAAAAAGATCTGCAGGAAAAGCAGATAGTGGAAGGAAAATACCACTTAGCCCTTTTAAGAAGGAATCCACGTACATACAGTACAATGGAAAATTATCATTTTTTAGATCACTCTGCTTGAGAAGCAACTGAAGAGATCATTAAAATCACCTCTGTAGTTCTTTGAACACCGGTGTTATTTGCATTTCAAAGGAGCAAGTTTGACAGAGTTTATGAAAATTCTCTACTCCAACCTTTTAGCAGTCTGGTTCCCTGTTATCACACTGCCTCCTTCCTGATCTTTCCCTAAGCCACGCATTTCTCCTTTCAGACAATAAAAATTAACCTCCAAATGTGAAGCACATCTATAATCCAGGATTGCTTAAGAGCAACCTGGCATGAGTTGGCTCAGTAAAAAGACAGCTCAGTATCAGGCCGCTGTTGTTGCCCATGCTCTGTTTCACTGCTGCCATTGTGCTCTCCTAGATCGAGCTGACCACCACTGAATACAGAGTTCAAAACAAGATCACAATGTGTAAATTGATATTCAATGTGCATCCTCCCTTCACCCATACACACCAGAATTCATTCCTAGGGCAGGAAGCAATAGTTTAAATTGATCTGCTCACACTTGTACCTCTCTGGGCCTCCTGTTCTATTATGAAAAAAAAAAAAATCCCAACAATCTATTCAAACAATTCTTGCATTTATTCCACTGAAATTCATCAACAGGTGGGGGAAGCTAGTTGACAGCATTGTTTCTCCTCTAGTGTCTTAACAAAGCACTGCTGCAGGCACATTGTGAAAGAGTCAGCACAGAAATGAGACAGAAGGAATGTGCTCACACAAAGATTCATGTCTGCTCTGGTCCTCAGTCTCTGCTTCAGGATGCGAAAATTCCTAGTAAAGGAAAGGATCAAGAGGGCTGACCTAGGCTGGAGAGACAGACTGACAACCACTGTTAGCTGGACTCTTACAAGGAGATAAGCTAATGGGACCAAAGAGAACAGTATTTTTGACCCTTGAATAACAGCTCCACCATCAGCCATACTTAAAGGAGGTGGTGACTTATGGGGAACAAGAGTGGGAGGGGAAGGAGTTTTGAACTATGAGTTAAACTGGGACCCAGAGCAGACAAATCTGGAATATCTGAGAGCTGCTACCAACATGGTCCTTTCCCAAAACTAGGCAGAACTTGGCTCTGCTTGTAGAGGCCACAAAGGCTGCACCTTCAGTCAGTCTGCTACAGGAGTAGCTGACATGCCCTGCTCTGTTTTCTTTCCTTACTATGGACACTGATTCCTGCCAAGGACACCCTCCCCACTCTATCCAGAGGTACATGGCATTCCCTAGAGGTACCAAGACTGTTCACTCCAGAAAAACCCATGCTTTGCTCTAAGGTAGATGAACTCCAGCCAGCAAACCACTGGGTTATAATACTGGCTAAGCTTTACCTCCCCAAAATGTTTAATCTGATTGATTGCTTTCTGAAGAGAATAGCAAGGAGTGTGACAGCATTAGGGAGGACTTTCATGCCAATACATGAGATAGCAACTAATGTTGTTAAGAACAATTTTTTGAATTTACCAGGACTTTATTAATCAGATAATACATTGACAGATATATATCATTGAGAGAACTCAGAGAGTCACGGGTGTTACGTGAAAGGTTCATCTCCAATAGCTTTCCTAGTTATAAGAGCAGCTGGATCATTCATCTTATTACATATAAGACCCTTGGTTTTTTAGGGCTGCTCTAGCTAAGTGTAAGAGGGAGAAAAAAAAAAGCTGTAGTGCAAGGTGGTTAAGATTAAATCCAAGTAAAATGGTGGATTTAAAATTAATGTGCACTGTGTAGCTAAATTCCTTTGTTAACAAAACAGCATATTTTCTTTAAATCTGCCACTCAATGCCCTTAACTTTCAGCACTGTATAGCTTGACATTTAAAAGGACCTCAGTAGTAAGTGGTTTTGTTGCTAATTTCTAACTGGGTATTTACATCAAACTGTCAGTGCTGTAAGTAAACCTTACTCCAGGGGATCCTGTAGACTGTAGATTCATTCCTAGTGATTCTGCAGAGAACTGAGGTGCCCAGATCAAGTTCTTCAATCCGACCATAGCAGAATTTTCAAGACACACAGCTACTTCAGCCTACTTCACAGCAGCATTTTAAGACATGTAACACATTTTACTAGAAGGATGTGAACGGAGAAGCGTCAGAAGGCTGAGAGATTTGCCCAAGGTCAGAGGACAACCTGGGCACAGAGCTGATCTGCAGACTGCCCACACAAGTTAATCCCTGGCAAGGCTTCATTCACATGGAAAGGAGTGCTGCCCAAAGTGGCACTGCTCACACATATGAGGCCTCTCCTGCATGTAGACTGGAAAGGCAGGAATGCTGGTAGCAGGATGCTAAACTGGTCCTGGCCTGCCACAATGCTAAGCTGTGATTACCCCCAGCAGCATAAGCAGAGCCAGGCCTCTTTTCTGAGCAAAACCCACAGAATAAAAAGGAGCAGCCCTCCTAGTGCCAGCCTGGCCAAGAAGACAAATGGCCCTGTGCCTGGGGGAAGGAGCTTGCCAGGCTGTTGCAAAGGACTCCTCTTCAGAAAAAACCCTGAAGCCTGAGAAGATGTTTCCTCTTCCTCTCATAGAACAGCAAAACCAGCTTTTTAAAAAATGCCAACTCCCCCTCTATAATAAATTCCCATCCAGAAGCCAAGTTCCTTTTCCTGAGTGCCTCATTCATAGTGAGCTACAGCATGGCAGCAGACAGAGGCCATTAGAGAGCTATTATATTTTACTGCTAGGCAATCACTGATTGCATACAGGAAAAACTAACATCAAAAAAGTTCCTACCAACAGCTGTTGGAAGGAAACATCACAGTCATGGTGTCTAGACATTGTCAGGATGCCCTAAATCAGATTGCAAATGCTGGTCAGCACTTCACTAACAAAAGTCTTACCAAATTGGCTAGAATGTTGGCTTGTCATTAAAGGGGCTTCAGCAACAGCCAGTCTGCCAATACTCTAAGCACAGCAGCTCAGGTCACATGGCTTTGGGGATTGCCACCAGAAAGGCAGATTGAAAACTCAAGAGCAGAACAGGAGCTCCACAGCTTCAGTGGTAGGTGTCTCACTCTGGCCTTGGCATGGGCACAAAGAGGGTCATCTGAAAGGCTGAGAGTTTGCCTCCTTCTTGTCCCTGCGAAACAAGGGCCTCCTCTGCAGGGGATCCTTGTGGAGAGGAACTACTGCCATCACTGCACTTCCAAGCAGGTTTCCACACCTCCTCCCCATGGGCCCCAAAGCCAATCCAGGTACACTGTTAAAAGGAGGGCACAGGCCTGGCAACAGGTGCTGCTGAGAGTGGGTAAGGTCTACCAAGCTGCCTCCATGCCTGCTTGCTGCAGGAGTCATCCTGACTCACAACTCCCCTTCCCTCAATCTGACAAAGGAATTGGAAAGAGACAAGGTGGCACTAGGACAACACAAGTGAGAACAAGCTGCTGTAGCAGTCATGGATAAAGACAGAGGCTTCAAAGGTTTCCTGAGCTGATTAACGGTGCACACAGCTCCCTTTCTCTCCTGCTGTGCCACCTGTGGGGCTGCCAGCCACGCAGTGGTTCCCCAGGGGCTGGGAGCAAAGCTCAGTGTGGTGTGAGGATGGCTGCTGGCATCACATGGCTCAGCAGAGACCAGACATCTGCACACAGTGAGGCAGCAAATGGAAGTCTGCAACAGCTACCTGCAGGGAGGGATTTTCCTCCAAGGAATTTATCTTGCAGTCTGCTCTACAAGCCTTACCTGCAGTAGGAAGCAAACATACTGAAAGAGCTCAGACAGCTGTAGAGAATTAATAGGAGTCAGAGTTTGCCAAGTCTTTGTGTATTACAGGGTCAGCAGTGAGTTCCTCCCTCTGCCAGCTGAAAGCACAGTGATGCTGAGCACTAGTGATGCTCAGAAACAACACCTACACATCAGCCCAGAACCACACAAAGCCCTTTCACAGGCTTTGGAGGTTCAACAGGACCTACGGACTCACTTGCTGCTTAATTCATTTTTCAACCACCATAACCATGTAAAACTGCACCTCAGTGCACAGCAAAAGTCATCCTGTGCACATTATGTCTCTTTCTGAAATGCATCACTTGAGCACCATCCTGTTGTGCTCAGTGGGCTACCTAAACACGGACTAGAAGAAGCCAAAGAACAGTAGCCTTTGACAGAGAAGCTTTATGAATTATAAGCTCCTTTTCACACATTACATGAATTTTATAAAGAAAAGGACAGCACTTCTAATATCAGTGATCTTTAATCTGAGCCAAGAACCTACTTGCAGGCATATAATACCTCATCTCCTAGTGCTACGTACAAGAACTGCAGATGAATGAAATCACTGTATGATGCTTCATATTAACAAATCTAAAGGAACTTCTGGTGTGCAACTATATTATCGTTCCTATTCCACAACCCCAATCTTAACACCTGTTTAGTTTTCCTTCTGCTATTTAAATAAATAAATAACCCTCCTAAATTGCACTGCGTCAATTCAAAACAGGGTTAACTAACTTAACTAACAAGTTAAATTGGTGAAGTTAGTTATCCAAACGTAACTAACAAGTTACATTGGTAACCTGAAGTTCAACTGCAACAGCAATACATAAAAAACTCTTCCTGCCAGCTAAAACTTCTACAGTAGCTATGAAAATCATCAGCTGCTGCAGCTGCATTTTGAGAACACTCAAGTCCACAACTTCCTCATAAATGAAATGTCACAAAATAATGAATATCATTATAATCAACTCTGCTGGGCCTGTTGCTTATTCATTGTGCATTAGTTTATTTAGTACACAACACATAATAAGCTGGTTTTCTCTGCTGTGGATCCACATAATTTCCGCCTATGAGTCAAAGTTCCAGCACCAGCATGGACTCCTGTTTTCTACACCTACGGAATCAGCCATTAAGAATTTCATTTATTTAGTCTCCTGGCACATCAACATGACTTCCTCCAATAATTTCTCCATGGAAGTACCACCCACAGCAATGGTTAAAATCTACTGAACACAAAACTTTTGGAAAAACCTGGGTGCAGGAAGAAGTTACCAAGGACCGTTGTGTTTTATTACCATTCAGAGAGGGGAAGCAAAAAAAAATTTAATAGAAATAAATAGAGCTTGAAGAGGATGTTACAGGCCATGACAATTGAAAAACAGTTTGCCTCCCATGCCCATCAAGTCACCTGAATATCTGGCTTCTTTTTGCAATACAAACTTCTGTTAGTGGAACATTGCTGTTCTGTTAAGTCAACCTCACACTCAGCTATGCCAGAAAGGCTGACAATTTGTCACAGAGTTGATGATCACTTGAACAGAAAGTAGTGTTTGGGGTTTTTTCCTATTTCTGAAAGGTAGCAAAAGAGTACAGTTCAAGAACGTTTCTGAAGTTTTTTTATCTTCTGCTGGTGAGGAAATTATCTAATATCCTGGAATAACATTTTAATAAGAAGAAATGCAGTCAAGTGTCAGAGGGAGTAGTGAACTGTGCTCTCTCTAAAGAGATGCTGGCATCTGAAACTATCTAGAAATACTTTGAAAATAGAGGTACTTTAGTTTTACCTTTAGACTGCCAGGTGAGTTGAGGAAATTTAAACCCTTATTAATAAAATATAATAAAAAAGGGGTTTAATGCTGTTTGATTAAATAAAATTCAATTATCTAGAGACTATCTGGTTACTTTTGAATAATCAGTCATATGTAATCGTAATTAATGACTGCACACAAGTGCGGTTGATTAACATCAAGGATCATTATGATTTCGTAACTTCTGAAAATGTGATTTTTTACACTTAGTCATCTTTTATTTTGGGACATCTATATTTATATATGCACACACATATATCATTATTTCCTCACAGCTTTCTTGTAGTTTACCTATGAGAACAACAATAACAAAAAACCCCATAGAAAGCCAGAGTCAGCAGTAGGTAAATAATAGTTTCCCTTATTTTCTAAGCATTTTGTCCATCCTCTATGCTCTTTTCATATATTCATGGTTATTTTTTCTGTACACATTTTTATCCTCTTCTCCCCTCTTACTTTCTGATAATAGTTTCTTATTTCTCTTTCTATATATCCTATTTTCCTTTCCTCATTCAGTCAAGATTTCACACCCCCATTCTGAAACATGGAGACTTCTTCACCTTTTCCACCAGGCCAGATACCCACATTTATGCAACAATTTAGGATTGTTCAAAACATGGTTTCTGTCTGATGGTATCACTGGACATGAGAATGTATTGTATGCCTACTGTATGCACACTAAACTCTAAAAATTCAGACTCCATTTAATTTGTGGCGTATATTGCTAAGGTCACTTGTACAGCCATGACATTGGCAGTATCAAGTTACTAGGATTGAGATGTTTACACAAAGAATCCCAGTAAAGGAAAAAAAAATAGAAGTGTTTCTGCAGTAATACATGATTATAACTGATACAAAACACCTACCCCATTAATTAGAGCATTAGTTACGCTGCACAATGAAAGACCAATTATTTCTTTGCTAGCTATACCTCCTTCTAACATGATTCCAAAATCCTCTACAAAGGTCATTTCAGCAGAAGTGGGAATTACACTTGAACATGAAGGCTCCAAAGCAGCAACCTTTGATCACTCACGTACATAGACTGTTAAATTAGCCACAGAATTTTGAAACATTTTTACTCCATGAATATAATTATTCATTGTATTAATGCCAAAGGAGCTAGGTTGTGCAAGAGGTGATTACACAGTGGAAGACGCGACGTTCAACAATACTGAAAATATTATTACAAAATTATTACAGTACCAATAGGTTGAATCTACAGAAAGAAATACATGACATCTTGACACAGTTTAACTGGAAAGTCACTTTGTATACCAGAGGAAAATGACAAGCAATGATGATTACAAAAGTAGTTAGAGATGGGCATTAGGCTACTTGAAATTTAAAAAAAAAAGCCAAAAAAACAAAAAAAAACCCACCCCAAGCAACCACTTTTACTTCCAAAACCTAGTCCATTACAAGATTCAGAAAGAGCTTATGAAATAGAGAGGCAACATGAAACTTGCATTTAGTAAAATCATAAATCATTTGACACGTGTTTGAGTTCAGATTTTAAAAATAGCTATTGAGGAAAAAGACTTGGGGGAGATCAACAGCAAAGGACTATTCTCAATTTGCCTTTTTTTTCCCCCTCTCCATTATTTGCAGGGACTTGAAATGAGAATAAAGTTGGGGAATTAAGCAAGCATTCTCACTTAGGAAAGTTGCTTCTGAAAATAGATGGTGCTTTTTATTTACTTATTTTTAAAATAATTGCTCAGTGTCTTGGTATTCATAGCTGCATTTTCACTGGATCATCCCTGTATATCAGGACAGCTGAGCACAGTCCTGGGAACAAAGTCCTGATCAATAATCTCAGTTCTCTGCTGATTTCCCCTGTAGGAAGACATTTCTTCTGCAATGATTTTCTCATCCACAGAAAGCACACACATAGATCCATGGGTAGGCAAATCCCTTTCCAGTGGTTCTTTAATTAGTATTTGTGAAGTGCTCCAAAGGCAAGCTCTCAGAGAGAAAACCATTAGCAGCAGCATCTTTCATGTGGCACGCTCATTTAGCTCACTAGAAATTACACAACAGCACTGCTGCAGCTGACCCCAAAGGCAGGGCTGAAGGTGGATGCTCCTCAGCCCACCTATGTTTCTCTCAGTTTAATTAATTGCCATCTGGTCTGATCTCAGTCAAGAGCCAGCAAGGAGCTACTTGCACTAATCACAGTTAATATCATCATACCTGCATGATTAGAAAGTTAAAACCAATACAAAGAAAAACAATATTTAACTTGTAAAGAGGCTTTATCGTGCATTTTAAGTGTCAAGCAGCCTGATCAGGAACAATGCAATACCCACAGTGAGTCAACAGCATACATACCAGCCAGGCACAGGACTGGCCAATGTTCATTGCTTCATAGCTCTCTGTAGTCTGTATTTATGTTTGTTTGCAGTACCAAGAGACAGCAGCAGTTAACAGCTTGGCAGGAGCAATGCTTCACACTTTTCACATTTGTATTTTGGGCTGTTGAGGAGGCACTAAGAGCTGAACACCACAAGGAACTGTGATACCCCAACACTGTGGAACACTGAATAAAACCTGGAAGTGCAGCATGAGGTAATGACTGATTCTTCTACAAAGAATCCCAGAAAATTGCATCAGTTGGTACTAATGAGCCAAACATGTGAGTAACACAAATTGAGATATGTACTATTCTCCTTCCCCATCTCTCTTTGCTTTTGCATTGGAACAGAGACCTTATGCAGTTTGTACCTTTCCAACTTTTCTTTTTCCATGCTCAGACAACAGATACTTTGTTAAAACACATCCTGCAGTTTGTTCTCAGTAAGTTACCAGCAGAATCACTGACCAAAATGTTCTACTACAAGGTAACACCTCTAAGAACACTCCACAGGTTATGAAAGAAGCAAAACAAGTATGCAGCAAAGTTTAAAAAACACTTTAACACCTTTTCCCCACACTTTTTGCAGCATCCTTTGCATGATCAAATATGCTTAGAGCCTGAAGAAGGTTATCACACAGCTCTGAGACTTCCCATATATGATTTCCTGTGAGCAGAATTTCATCTAGGTATACAAATGCAACTTGTCATTGATAAATTACGTGTAAGAATTTCTGTTAATTACTATACAACCCCTGGATAAATAAAAAGAACAAAACCAAAAACAAAACAAATGAAGCTTGTGAACTTAATCATCACATAAGCCCATAGCTACAGTAATAATTAGTACAACTGAAGAGTAAATCAATTAATAGCTATTATTGCCATCTTTAGAATTGAAGTTAGCCAGAAAAAGGAAAAAAAAAAGTCTTAAACCCTGCTATTTTCTAGGCATACAGTGACTGCTTCAGAGCCAAATCACCCTCATCATTAGAAAACAATTTCTGTTGGCTGGTGAGAAGTTATGGCAGGTGGATACACGGTGTTTGTATGGGACACAAAACTCCAGAGCACCAGTAGGAAAACTTAAAATTTTAACATGTAGAAGACAGCATAGCTGGGCACCAAACCTCTGCACTCAAGATTCCACAGCATAATTTGTAAGTGATCAGTCCACTGGGACACCACAGCAGCACTGGCATTATTCAGGGGAGCAGAAAAATTCAGCTGCCGGTGGTTTAAACTGTGCATTTCTAGATGCAACCACAGCCAAATTCTGAGCTACAAAGACCTTTCAGCAAAGAACTTTCTTAAACTCTCTAATTACCACCAACAATTCATTAGTATCAAAGCAAAGTGGTTTAGCCATGAAAAGGTAAGCTTTAAAAAAAAAAAAAAGTGGCTTTAGTAGAGCATAATACTGGAACAGTTAAATTTCCTGTACTTAAACAGTTTTCCCCATTTTTTTCTCTTTGGATTACATTTACTTGTAATGTAAATAGAAATGCCTAGGACCAAGTTTACTGCAAGTTCTCATTGTTTTTAACAAGCTTATTTCCTAACTAGTAAGAGTATTTTAAATGCAGTTATGCAGAGGGTAAAGTTAGTTTTACTTGTACATGTAAAACGTAGCCAGAATTTTCCAGCAATATTTGTAGTACAACTTAAACAGGTATGAATTACACAGGATGTGCAAAGAATCTGCTCTAAATGTCAGAAGTGTGTTAACTTCAAAGAACATATTTCTGATCCTTCCATCCTGAAGCTAGGCTTTCACTACAGAGTAACATGCTTTAAGAACCCTATTTTTTTCAAAGCTACTTTAAAAGCTCTTGTTAGCCAGAACATCAACAAGAGCAGGCTTCCCAACTTTTATTTTATACCCTCTAAAGGCTTTATAAGGTATTCTCCTTCAAAGGCCACACTTACCACTGACAGGAAGAAAACTGTTCAGAGTTGCCATGGTCCTTCACAATGGTCAGAGGAAATCATGAAAATAAAAAGGTCATTATTGACTCAGAACCTTTAATCCCAGATAGGAACATGACTCTTTTCTCCATATGCTACTTACATAGAAAGCATTTTAAAGCATTTCCTCTGCACAGTATTCCTGCCTCTTCAAGCTTTTTATTACTGGGTTACCACTCTGCTGGCACCCCAAGGCAGGTTACTTGAACTATAGACCCTGCACCAATCAATGCCTGTTCCCCCTTGCCCCTCTCAGGGCCATCCCACCTGATCCCAGCAGCAGTCCCTCCAGGTGCACCCAGTAACCTCCACCCATGCACCCAGATTGCTATTAGTCCTGCTCTCCATCCCAGTACATTATACCGAAGTCCACAGTAAGCTAAATATAAAGTGGAAGAGAATTCTTTTTGGTTTTGTTAAAATAAAGCTCCTGCTTTTATCAGCTCAGAGCTGCCAATGCTCAGGTCAGATTCCCTGCTCCTTGCAAAATTTTCATTACCCTGAATGCTATTTCTTTTCTTTTAAGATTGCATTGAGGAATTACATTTTGTCATAAAGAAAGAAAAGGGAACTTCAATTGAATTGGCTTCATTTATTAATCTCCCTATTCAATTACCAACAAATGAATTTGCAGTGTTTCAATTAATAGAGTCTAAGGAGGGAAGGGAGACAAAGTCATACACAGCCAAATCTGTGTTACTCACATATTTGGCTTATAAGAACCAACTGATAAGCAAGTTTCCAGGTTTCTTGCCCAGCTGTAAAAACCCATCTCATAATCACTGAATGGATTGGAAGGGAATTGGCTTGAAAAGGACCACAATAGTCCAACAACCCTGCTCAGTCCAGGGTCATCTGAATTGTGTCCAGACAGTTCTGCAATATCGCCAGTGAGATGAGATCCCTAGGTATGACAGAGTTATCCTCTCCAGTTTGGTTACCCATATTCAGGTGACACTGCCTGTGTGTCAGTATCTGCCTGTTGCCTCTTGTCCTACAGCTTGGCACCACCAAGAAGAGACAGTGAGGGACACTCCACAGCATCTCTGGCTGATCTGTTCCAGTGCTCAGTCACCTGCATAGCCACTGAGAAACTTGCATAAAAATCAAAGAGATTAAGTTTGAAACTGATGATCTTAAAATGGTGATCTTAAAACTGATGATCCTTTTCATGCTCTTTCTCTTTCAGTATCCTCTCTTCTCCAGCACACTCCTATCCAGATGCATCTAAATTTTCTGTGCTTCTGTTTCACTTGTTATAAGAGGGCCTCAGTTAAAGAGACGCTTCCAGCAAAACAGCAGTTGGTATTTTGTGCTATGCCTCTCTGCCCTTCTCCACACTGCCACTGGATCAAAATCACCAAGTTTTGGGTCACTTCCAAAAGCAAGACAGATCTTTCTCCTTTACTGATGTCCTTCTCAAGTACTGTTTGCTTGCTCCCCAGGTTTAACTGTGACTTCCACATCATCTCCTCCATGCTCTCACACCCCCAGTGTGCCATTATTATAGAGGGTCACCATGGAAATAGCTTGCAGGGAGTTCCTGTGCTAATTGATGAAGATATCCTGACTTTTATTAATCTCATACAACTATTTAGCACTTCAAAATTTATCAACACGCTACCCTACAGCAAGAACTCCAGTGCTCTGTCTCACTCCAGTTTGTACTCCCACAGCTCCAGCATCCTCAGGAAATACACTGATTTGAAATGTTTTGAAGGACTAGGGGACACACTGGCAGTTGAGGAGTCACCACCAGTGGGAGATGTGCTGAGGTAAATGAGCTGACAAGAGCTCTGTATGGCTGCCTGTCTCTCAGACAGCAAATTAACTCTGAGCTGGTACAAATCAGGTCTCAGCACTGAGGAAGAGGTACTTTGTGTTGGAGCTACTTCTTCAGAAGAGCAGCCTAACCTTCCTTTAGATACAGCAATTTGATATGCTCAATTTTTAGTCACATATTTCCCCTTAACAAAGAGAAAAAAATAGACGTTTACATGATGTTAGATATAGAGAACAAAATGAGAGCAAAATTCAATATTTTTCTGCCTGTAATTCCAGTTTACCCTTCCACATTCACTCATTTCATACCAGTAGCTGACAAAAACACAACAATGACACAGTGCCTGCTTTATATTTATTGCAGATTTCCACAGTGATGGACAGCCACACCAGGTACAAGGGGGTGAAAAATGACAGCCTAGGGATGCTCTAGTACTGAACTGAAAACAGTGTGTAAAAGTTATCTTCCACCTACTATTTACTCTGCATTTGCTTCCACATATTCCCAAGAATTTTTAATGGTTTCCAAGGATTTTTAATTTCACATAAAATATTAATTTATTAGTTAACATCATCATCTTTCAATGACAGCTCTGTGCTTCCAGATGCTCTGGCCACATGACAAGAAAAGCTCTAGATGTCGTAAGGCCACATTCAGATTGCAGACCAACACAACACACCTGAGTGTATTCCAATCATTCAAATCTTTGCCAACTTTTTTTCCTCAGACATAATGGAAATCCCAACTGATCACTTATCACTGCCAAACTATTCTATGTATTATAGAAAATACATATTCTATGTATTATTGCAAAACTATTCTATGTATTATGTATGATTCAGGTTTGAATAAATGTGAATTAAATGTCATAAGATCAATTATCACTCCTCATATAGAAACCAGTAAAAATTCATTTTGCCCTTTTCTGAAATTAAAAATACCTTTCCTTCAACTAATCACCATTCTGCAGTTTTAAAAGTCTGTTACTCTTCTTATTATTTTTGACTTGTTATTAAGTACTGATGGTGGCACTAAGAGATGTTGCAGGCAGAAAGTCCATTGTCATTTATCTTGTGCACTGCTTGGAGACAGCTACATTTCTTACTGAACTAATGAATATAAATGGCACTATAAATAGACAGCAAAACCTTTAACTATTTTACTGCTTTGGGACAGTCTAATAGAAAGCCAAATACTTTTGTTCTTTTTTGTCACTTTAGTGTTGACTTAGGGAGCTTTTCCATCAGACCATGCAGTAACTGTCACACAGGGGAAATATTGCTTTCAAAGATTTTAATCTGAACTATATTAAAAGAATGGTGATAATGACCTGCAACGCCTACATAAATCTTTATCCAAAGAAATGGAAATATTACATATTTATTTTCTGTAAAGAGGAAGTCAAATCTACACATACTTTGTCCCATTTTTCTCACAAATATTAGCACAGCAATATGTCTGACTATGTGGTGAAGCAGTTTGCATCTGATTTATGGTCACAGGAAGGTAAAGAAGGATTTATTCAACTTCTGAAACTGCTTGTTCTCAGGAGTAGCTTTCCATCTGGGAGGACAGACCTGCTCAGCATCTATAGCCTTCTTCTAGATCCACTCCCAGTGGCAGTTAGTTTGAACATGTTTTGACTGTGGAGGAATAAGTGTCTAGGCTCATGCATTAATCTGTCCCAGCATCCACCCTAGGAAACAGGAAATTCTGTTCCTGCCATCAGATCTGTTCCACAGCAGCTGCTCTCACCTCTGAGCTCAGCCCATAACAAACAAGGCTCTGGGTGAGCTGTAGCCTGCAGGGTCAGTCCCCTTTGCCTCCTGCAGCACCTCACTCCACTCTGTTCCTGTCCCTCTGGCCACCTCCTCCTCCTCCCACTGCCCAGAAGCTGGGGAGTGCCTTGTAACTCTCACTGGACAGGAGGGAAAAACTTTTCCTGAGAAAGACAGGCAGAGGTTGTCTCCAGGAAATAATAAGGTGCAACACCTCATTAGTCAATGGAATTGCAAATGGAAGGAATGGCAGAGGAGACCATTCAGGTGGCAGGCTTTGCCTAGCTGATAGGTACTTAATTTATTTGCATATACACTGACTTTATTATTATTGTACTATTACTGATATCTTCTTAATTAACAAATACTAGAATTTTACTAGAATTGGGAATTCAGCAATTGAGAGATTTCAAGAGTTTGTTTTGGGAGCTCTTCTATTAATATTGTAATAACCCTAACAATGTTACAAATTCTATACGTTCTATCCATGCTGATTATTATGATTATTTGATAAAATATATGAACTGAAATAATAAAATTGAAACATGGGGTTTAGCTTCTTTTTGGAATAAAGGCTTGAGTTGACTGCAAATAAAGCAAGAAGCAGAAATGTTCCACTACAGGTTACAGCAAAACAAGGGAAGAACTCAGACCCTTAGATAAGCTGCCTCCCCTCTTGTGCTCTTTATTTAGACTGGGAAATCTTCAATCAAGCTCTCTGTGTTTTAATTCACCAAGTTGAGTGGGAGTAGAATCCATTTCAGCTTCCCTGAACAGGTGACCCCTTTTACAGTGTTCTGTGTTTGGGACCTGCAGGTACTATTGGAAAACACACTGAAAAAATGGGTGAATATATTGTTATCCATAACGGGGGGCCAAGACATAAAAGAAACTTAAGCAGCTATCAAAGAACACAATACATTTTTAATTGGGACACCAGTCAGCAACAATGACAGCTTTTCAAAACTCCTGTGAGTCAGTGGTCCATTTTCCTTCATAGTTACATAAACCATAGTGATTTAATCCTATGCAATCAAGTAAAAACCATTTTATATTTTAATTTTTCTCTCTATGGAAGAGGTTAAAATTAAGCTGTTTTGGTGGAGGTCAAAGAGTAACTAAAAAATACACAATCTTATTTTTTCATCATCAAAATGTGACAATAGGTATTATTACTAATTGGCAATATTTGAGATAGAAAACTGTTTTATCACCACTATGTTCCCATTTACATTCAGCAACTTTATAGAAAAACATTAATATTCCCCAGCAATTTAAACTCTCATTCTTGTACCTGGGGGAACAACTGCTATAGGTTTCACTGGTGTTGTCAGTATTTCTGAGGTCAAAGATGCTAAGCAACAATCTATTTTTACACTTCTATGTCTTTATCTTTATGCAATTTTACTTTATGTAAAAAACCAAGTTGCCTCTCAAAGAGGAGCTACTTCTATACCTTGCAAGTATGGTAAAAGTATTTTTTTCTTTAAGAATGGTACATCTTGTTCTCACTAACGTACTTGTTGAATAAGTAATTTTCAGCTCAAGGAGAACAAGTGAAAGCAATTTAAACTAACACAGCCACACTGTGGTAAAATGCACTTATGTGGCTAGACTGTGACAAGGACTGAAAAGATTACAGCTGTTTCTGACTACTCAGGAGACTTGGATATCAGTTTGGACTTGTCTGTCTGAGACATTTAGGGTATATTTGGGATTTTTTAATTGAATAGGGGGTAGTGCAGAGAAAAGCTGCAGAGAAGCCTCATCTCTTGCTACTTGCAAATTAAATTCCTCTAGAAAATATTGCAGGGCAGGATTGGAATTCAGAGAAATTATACCAAAAAATAAACAGGAAAATCCTGAGCTGAATGTAACCTTACTTCTTTTCAGAACAGGTCAAACAGTTGTGTAGTTGGGGGTCTGCTTTCACACACACACAGAAAAACCCACAGGAATTTCTGTTTGCAATGGACAATTTAATATAAGCCCTAAATAAAAGCATGTGAGAGTGGGGAAAACTACCTTACAACAGTTTAATCATTATATGTCAGAAATATAATAGAGTACATATTTTAAAAGGATGCTTACTTTAGACATTAAAGGAAGAAAATATAGTGGGGAATGTATAACATATTGATTGAAAAAGCTGACTGGTAATGTTAACTCAATTTCAATTAAATAGGCATTTAAAATACAGCACTCCACATATAAATGAAAAATACTGGAGTCATTAGGTATTATCTTACCCACTGTTTTGTAAGCACTACTTCTCAAAGCTGTTTCACCATATGTGGTGAAAAATGAAGCAGGATTTGACAACTGCATTTATGTTCTGAGACAACATTATTGATAATAGATAAGATTGGCATATTACACATCTTCACAAGAAAAGGACAAGGAAAAATATTCAAAGGTTTAAGCAAGGGAAATCCACGCTCTGGTCTAGAGCCCAGAAAAACTGCATTTAAAACTCAACCAGACAAAGCCCTGGGCACTTCCCTTGTAATTTAAAGTTTGCCCTGGATTGCTCAGGGGGTTAGACTAGATGCTTAAAAAGTTCTGATCTACCAAAGTATGTCCTAGTGCTAAATATTAATTTTTACATTCTGAAAAATAACTGAGTGTTTCTTACATGTACACCCACACACACAATTTCTCAGTCCCATCTCAGAGACTGACAAGTTAAATAAAATTATAAATGCAAAGAAAAACTTTTATATTTGGAAACAAATCTATGCCATTTTAAAAGCAGAGCAAAGATAAGTGTGGCAAAAATCACACAGGATTAATTAGTTTTGTCCTTACATAACTATTTGGATTAAATCATGTGTTTTTCTCTGCAGACTAGCAAAAATACAGACCTGAGGAAACATGAAACAGCACATTTCAGTATTTTTCTCTCTGTCTTTTCTAATTCACAATTATTATTACTACAAAAGTCACAAGAAGTTATAAGAACTACAGGCAAGAAACCAGCTCTGAATATTTTAAAGTAAAACAAAAGAAACCAGGAGAAAACACAAATAAGGTATTTGCAAATAAGTCAGTTACAGTGTTTTTTGGATCTTCCCACAGAACATTTTTAGAATGGGCTCTCTCAGAGATATCAGCTGAAAAGCCCTCCTTTCTAGACATCCCTACACTGAAATTTATTATTTCCTAAACCATCTAAAACAGTGAAACTAAACTTCTCCCTTCATTGGACATTAATAAATCCTACACCTACACCTGCTGCCTAGGTGTACGCAAGCTTTCATGGGAATAACAGGTACTCTTGACTAAGGATGTGGCCACGCTTTAGTCCCTCATGTAAACCACAATAAAAATTTATTACTTTTGTAGCTACAGGTGTTAAAAAAATCAGCATAAGCAACAAAATCTAGTTTAGAAACTTTATAGCATGTAAAAAAAACATTCCTCCCAGGGTAAAGAAGAGTAGAAGGATTACATTATATGAGGCAGAATGGATCAATGCAGGGGAAGGTAGAAATAAAGAAGTAGCCGCAAATTAAAGCTATGTCACACATAAAATTAATCTTCCTTTTTCTTATAAGCAGCTTTCATAATAACAGCTACAGATGCAAAATGAAAGAAGACAATACTAAAGCAAACCCTTTCTAGCAAATTAACGAGCCAACATGAAAACAGCCCACACGTATTTATGAATGTTTACATAAATAATACATGAAAATGGCAAAGCAAGCAATAAAAATGATTAATAGCACAATCAACTTTTTTTAAAAATCACCTGGAGTTTTGGTCCTCTCAGTTACTTTCACCATTAAAACAATTCAAACTATATTGCTTTCAAAAACTAATGCAAGAATATAGTCTGAATGAGAATATAGTCTGAATTATCTCTGAATGACATATGTTTTTTATTATTTTCAAAATTAAATCATGTATACAAATCACTTGAGTTATTAGTAAAAAAATTGGGAAGGTATTATACTTTTACAATAAATAATTTTTCTCACATTTTAGACTTTCCTATATTGCCCAGAATGCATAATCTTGCTAATAGGTCTTGCTACCATACATCTCTCAATTCATTTAAAGTTCCACAATAAAAAACCCACCACTTGATATTATCTAAATAAGTATTGTACACATGGCTGAGTTACTGCAAGACTAGGACAATACCACAAACCTGAGCAATGAGGTAGAAGATTGCCTTCTGTCAGAGGAATACCAACAGCACCATGTATTTGAGTGTAGCTATTTCCAAAGATGCTCATTGAAACTCTATCAAATCAGACTGGAGCAACAGGATCCTCTTGAGGATGATTCAGCTTCACTGAAGCACCACAGCCTGGAAGTGCTAACTCTGATTTGGCAGCACAGCAAGCTTAGACAACCACCTCGGATGTAGAAATCCACCTTTCAGGTATCCAAAATCAAATGAGATTGTCTTTGCTGGCCACAGGTACACAAATGAGCAGGGTATCTGTTTACACCTGTCCTAGATTGCAAGGCAATATATATTCTATTTGCCATCTGCTAGAGGTGGGGCAGTTATCTTCTGTTAATTGGGCAGTTTTCTTTACCTCTTGCACAACTAATCCTCCCTCTGGGGAGACATTTGCTGTTAACAGGCTATTGAATGTCACTGCATGACTGATAAAAATTACAGCATCCCATTGTGGGATGCTCCGCCCAGAGGGAGGAGCTAAGCATTCCTAACTGAATATAATCTGAGGTTTTGGGACACCAGAACAGCCTTTCCACTAGATTCCCAAAGGAACAGCTGCCTTTTCCACTGGATCTTCAGAGGAAGACTACAGCCTTCTACAGGATCACTGCTCCAACAGAACCACATCTGTCATTCCAGGAGAACTGCAGCCACAATTCCAACTGGACTGCTACCAACACCCTGACCAACAGTGTCAGGTTGTATTCTGACTTTGTCAGTGGTTCTTTGCTTTTGTATTATTGCATGTATTTTGGTTTTTTCCCCTTTTCCTAATAAATTGTATTTCTGACTTGGAGTCTCTCACGGTTTTGCTTTCAAACCAGAACATCTTATTCTGTAACAGGTAATTATGGTTTTACCATGCATATAAGGTTGCACACGAGTAAGGTACATCCTCTCTCCTGTGCTACATGATCTGCATTAAGCAAGCATTCCTGAGAGACAGTTCTGCCACCAGCTAGCTCTGTGACAGTTTTATTTTTGGTTGAAAATTGGCTATTGGTATCGACACCTGGCACCACATGACTTATACCTAATAAGTCACAGAGGGTACATAAGGAAAGCACTGAAGTTTAGCACCTGAATCACTGATAGCACTCAAGATATCACTCTGTTAAAGTGTTAAGAACCAGCTAAGGGCAACTTAAGGCCCTGATCATATAAATTCTTTTACTCCCACCACGCAGAATCTTAGCAGTCATTCTGTACTGTGCTCCCATTTTCCAGCCAGACATAAAGGAAAAGCATTAAGAAACCACCAGATAAAAAAAAACAAGCCAGTATCAAATGTCTCCAATTTTGCTTTCCTGCTAAACTCCCTTAATGTCCCTCCCCAGGTTATCTATTTGCTGTTGCATGGGTAAATTGCACTGCAGAGCTGATGGTGACAAAAAGTCTTAATATGGCATTCTGTACAGTTTGTCCCTACAGTTTTCAAGGAGCTAGAAAGGACTGACCAGAGTGTTTATGCATGACTGGTAAAGTACTTTCATCTCAGTGTGTGTTACAATGTTTGCATAAACATTTTACCTCTCAAAAGTAGAAGAAGGTGAGTCCCTCTCCAGCCCGAGCACAGTTGTGTTTCCACGCTTATTTCAATTGTGTATTTCACAAGATGATTAGCAGGCAATGCACAGAAACAATTAATGACCTTATTATGAAATTCAGTTTTAGTAACTAAGTTCATGACAAAATTTTACTTTTGTTTAGGAGCTAGACATGTATTATTTCTGTTTGAATTGGATAAAGGCAATGTTGGAACTGGACAATCTTTGAGGTCCCTTCAAACCCAAACCATTCTGTGACTATGAAGTGTTTCAGCAGCAGAAATATTTCACGGTATTTTCATTTTTTCCTTTTAGGAAATCAAAATGTTATAAACATTTGAAATTAATTCACCTCACTGGATGCAGAATACAGGACATCATCCTGTAAGTTTTTAAAAAAAAAGTCACTTTTGAGTATATTGTAGCCCAACTGTGCTCATTTCATGCTTTATTGAACAATGGCTCATATAATAGTATATGCAAGTAAGAGATTACTTCTTTTTAGTATCCAGTTGATCTAGAGATAATGCAAGTGGATTAGGCTGGTTTAGATTTATACCAAAATAATAAAGTACCTTACATGAATTCAGTGTTATAAAAGCTCCAGCCAAATCTTCTGGTGTTAATTAGACACAATCAGTTTAATACATCTTTTTAATTACATCTAAAATTAGCTCAGACCTTGCAGGGAGTCTTGTAAACTTGTCACCGTGTCAAGTCGAAAACATTTATAGCATCCAGAATTTCACTCAAATCTTCTCTAATTATTTTAGGAATGTGAGATTTGAACACAAGAGCAGAATGGACTCAATCCGAACACCTGCCAACCTTCAGTTCTCAAGATCTTCATCAACATAAAAATTATTTCAGAAAAATAGTTCAGAATATCAAGCAGACAGGATGTTTGCTCCTTCCAATAATTCTGCAGTGGACCCAATTTTAAGCTGAGATACCTACTGGAGGCCAGTATAATGAAATAATATTACAATTCCATTTATCTATAATGTTTGGAAGGTACACAGGCATTGTTAGAAATCACTGCAAACTACTCCTGTAAGCTGGCAAGAAAAGAGAGCACAATTTTGATTAGACCATGTGAAACTTTTTTCAATTCACCCTTAAACTTTGTTTCCTGACGTGCAGATGCTAGATACTGCCAGCACAGTAGGGAAAAGCATTTAAAAGGAGTTCTCTTACTTTTAGCAATAATTGCACAGTTATTCATATATGAATTTACATGAGCAGGTAAATAGAGTATAGTTGCAACAGCAGCTTCAACCTTAAGAAACAAATAAAAGGTGTGTGCAGAAAAGAGAACGGCTAAGTGATTTTATTACTACTTATTCATATTACAGTATGTTCTTCTTCATGCCAAGGTTAACTGTATTATTGAAATGTGTGCAGCATTTTAATAACTGTTTACATCTGTAGGTCCAAGATAGCCAGAATATTCTCCTGGGACAAAATATAAACGTGACTTTAGTTAGACAACTTTCTCTCCCTGAGTACTCTTTCATTTTCTAACTGAGATGAATAGTGGTGAATAACTGAAATCTTCTTAACAACACTGTAGTATATTAAAGGAGGAAAAAGAAATAGAAATAATTTAATCTCGATTTTAACATTGATTTCTTGAGGAAATTGCAAAATTTGCATCTACAATATAAATGAAAAAAGAGGGGTTACATATATCTGAAACATGGTTTCATGAAGTGCTCTGTACGTGCAAAGCACAAATGGCCTCTGGCATTAGTGGAAATCAAACACAGAGATCTGTTTCTCTTCCCTTTTTCACTGTACCGTCTACTTTTGTAGATGGGTTTCATACTGCAGGCATGACTGCACATAACTGTCAGAAGTGGACTGTGAAGTACATTCTACAGCAGGTAACAGAAAAGGAGAGGGGTAAGATAAGCTATTTAGAGATCATAGGCATGACCAAAATTTGTGTGGCAAGTGTTGATCTGAGTTATCTAATTCACTCCACCATGTTGGTTCAAGAAATGTATCTTGACTTGATATAAACATATGCAAGGGAGTTTGAAATGAAACAATTTCATGTACCTTTGCACAGAAATGAAAACAGGAGGAAGAACTTCCTAATTCAAAGCTAGCAAGTGCTCTCAGCACTGCAACATCGCTGAGTTTAGAAGAAATGTAACACTGACAGTATCAACAGAACTGCTGAGGCACAGGTGGTAAACATTTTTTCTAATAGGAAGAAAAGTAGCAATCAGTACAGCAGAAATCAAAATCAGATTTCTCCAATAATTAGCTGGAAAGCTGGTAGGTGTCTGTATGTGGTTTATTACTTTGTGACCTGGGACACTGTATGTCTAATAAATATACTGAATTAAAAGTTCATCAAAATATTTGTCTATCTTAAAACAGAAGATGCCAGCCTTGGAGGCTTTAGACAGAAATTTTACTGGCAGCTTTCTAGAATCCTGACACAAGTGAATAAAGTTAAACCAGAGGAAAAAAGCAACAGCTGAGATTTCTGTTTAAGCAGCAGCAAGCTTACTGACCTTGCAAAATGTCAGTAAGTGCAGAGATTACTTCATGCACTAGTAGTCCCATAATTTTGTTTTCACTCCCTCCTCGCTAAAGTTCACATCTCCTCTTCATGCCCTCCCAAGATCCCACGTGCATAATCTAAGGGGCTGCAGTCACCGACATGCCAGGACAGAACTACAGCTACAGCTGTGTCAAAGATCACGGAAACTACAGTGAGTACTCTCATTGCATTTGTTACTGTTTAGAGATCTGAGTTCACCATAAGAAATCTGTATCAGAGAAGGGCTTAGCTTGCACAGTGACAGCCTCACCAACATCCAACTGCTCTGACAGCAGGCAACAGCAAATGCCTGAGAAAGACTGTAAGAAAACAAAGGTATTTGTCCTTCCCCATATAGTCATTTGGTCACACAAATCACTTGTGGTGCAAGTAATTCATACAGTCACAGAAAGACTTGGGTTGGAAGGGACTTGAAAGATCATCTAGTGAACTTCATTCATAAGTTCTGGGGTTTGAGGTATAATATCTTTATAATTTATCAGCTCTTGACAACAGGTCAACAGCTCTTTTTCATCTACAAAGCTTTCTAGTTGCTTTTCTGCATCCATGTAAACACTGGTCTTTACAACACATTGCAGCAGAGCTCCCCAGTTTCATTACATACGGCACAAAGAAATTTCTCTACCTTTTTTAATCTCTTTGTAGTTTCATTTTATAACCCTGATTTCTTAGAAGAAAACGAATACTTTAATGACAAACCTTAAAGGAATTATTCCCTCTTCCTCTTTTCCATGCATTCTTATCACCTTTCCCTTCTGTTTTCCCTTTTCCAGACAGAAAATTCCTGGTCTTTTCCTCTTCCTTTCATTCCCATGGTACTTAAATGGTCTTTGTATCCCAGACACATGGAGTAAGGAGGTCCTATCTGTATTTTAGCACAGTTAAAATGTGCTAAATTAAAATGTACATTCTTAGTTAAGATGGTAAGCTCAGAGGAAATCAGGCACAATTCCACTAGCACCCCATTTCCAAAAGGAAGTTGGAAGTATCCCTAGGGTGTAACCATTGAGGGTTTGCTCAAATAAAAGTTTTCTGATTAAGCAAACACTGGGCCTGCAGCACCTTCAGGGCTGGACAGTGTCTTTACCTGCTATGCAGGGTAAATTTTAACTTTTCAGCACTGTTCAGACAGAACAAACATGAATGGCAGGTGACCATCCAATAACAACGCTGCTTGTTAACTTTCCATGATTGTTCATTTCATGGAGCCATCATCCTGAGACCAGTGGTGAAGAAAATGCTTGGGATGATGTTTGTTCCTAAGCACAAAGGTACTAGGCAGTCTTCATTTTCCCTCTTACTTATTCAGCTCTTCCCTGTGCTCCATCCTTTGACAAATCAGAGCACAGTTCACTGCACACGGAGGAATGCACTCCCCTGTGCTCAGCAGGACCTACCTCCGGGGTCACCCACAGCAGGCATTCACAAGCAGTTACTTTGGCAAGGGACAGAGGAAACACTCTGACAACAAATGGAAATAATCATTTTCTCTAACAGCTCAGCTTCTGACAGTGTGTTTTCTTATCACTGGCAATTTTCTACTAAATATAAAACTCACGGTGCATATTCACTGCTGACTAAATTGAAAAGTTACAGACAGAACACACCCACCACATTCAGGTGGATCTCTCAGTTGTCTGACAGGAGTGGACTGTCCTTGAAAATCAATTGGGTCTTTAGGGATTTTATTTCAATCTCTCCATGGATCTTTAACGGACACTTGAGATACCTTTAGGGATTCGGACTCCATTAGAGAAGCATTTCTCCCCCCTTCCTCCTACACCCAATCTTTGTTAGAAACACATAAATGTAAAGACTTATTTTTGCAGTGTTTCAAAGGACTGGATTGTCACAAACCCTGCTCCAGCAATAAGGAGGTGGGAGTGTGGAATGCCAGATCAGAATATTGATCCCTCTAAACCTCTGCTCTTTCTCTGATTAACATCAGATTTTTGTTTGTCTGTGTGAAAACTTCCCTACCTGGATTTCTATGGGTTTTTCTATCCACTAACTCGAAAGTGAGGTATACCCCAATCAATTGCTGCCTAAAGCAAACAAAAATATTTTCACCCTCAACTCTTTCAACCCTCACACTACTGGACTGATTTTTACATATTCTTTTATATTTGACACTAGTATTCATTAATTTTTTGTACACATACTTCACTCTAGATTTCATTTAAATTTAATTGCAGGGTATCATATAAAAGGAGAATACTTTTTTTTTTCCTGATGATTCTGGAAGTAATCCTAGTACTAAGCTAGTAAAAATTAGTGAATCTCCTATTCAGATAAAAGTTAACCTCATAATAGAAAATGGTAAAATTTGTCTCTTAAACCAAAAGTATACTGAGGCAATCACTGTTTCAGCAACATATTTCTTTTCAGGAAATTCAATCTGATTATCAATGAAAATATAACAGATCACAGCCCTTTTTATCCACCCCAATAAAGCATTTTTTTTCTTTCCATTTTAGAAAGAAACAGAAGCTTTGCAAATACACAAGAGTTTAGGCTAAGAAATTTGAGAAAAACACACACACAAGAGGACATGAAATTTTAACACAGAATTTACAGTCTATCATTTGCACCACTGAGTGTGCCATTTCTATCAGATGAGTCACCACAAAGTGTTCAGTTCAGCTCACTTTAGTACAGTTAATTTTTGTAAATGAAGATCACATTATATTAAGAAGCCAGGAAGGCAGGTCACTGGTAAGATCATATACAATAATATTTGGCATCATTTCAGGACTACCAGAGTCAACCTGAAGTTTACAAGCTTTATTTTTTGTTTTGAAAATCCTGGGGACATAATGCCTCAATGTAGCAATACAGATGGAATTAGTGAAAAATAAGCTTATGAATTGCAACAAAGTAAGTACTGTCTATGCAATAATTCTGCCAGAGATCAAAGGATACTTGTGCTGTACCACAGGACTAAAAAGAAATTAGTTTCTTTTTAGGGGTATTGTCTACATCAGATGTTTTTAAATTCATCCAGAAAAGCAGAATGTTCTTTGCATGACAAGAATTTGTAGGCACTGACCGCAGCTATGCTATTTTATTCAAAACAAAGCATAATATTCCTCAAGGAATATTAAGGGCCTATAAACCTGGAGCATTTTTTCTAAGTTTAATAATTCATAGAATCACAGAATCTCTAGGTTGGAAGATAGCTTCAAGATCATAGAGTCCAACCCCTGCCCCAACATCTCAACTAAACCATGGCACTGAATGCCACATCCAGTCTCTTGTTAAACACATCCAGGGACGGTGACTCCACCACTTCCCCAAGCAGACCACTCCAGTACTTTACCACTCCTTCTGTGAAAACTTTCTCCTAATATCCAACCTATATTTCCCTTGGCACAGCTTAAGGCTGTGTCCTCTCGTTCTGTCAGCGCTGCCTGGAGAAAGAGACCAACCCCACCTGACACAGCCACCTCTCAGGGAGCTGCAGAGAGTGACAAGGTCACCTCTGAGTCTCCTTTTCTCCAGGCTAAACACCCCCAGCTCCCTCAGTCGTTCCTCACAGGGTCTGTGCTCCAAGCCCCTCTCCAGCCTCGTTGCCTCCTCTGGACGCTCTCCAGCATCTCAAAGTCCTTCCCAAACCGAGGGGCCAGAACCGGACACAGCACTCGAGGTGCGGCCTCACCAGTGCCCAGCACAGGGGCAGAGTGACCTCCCTGCTCCTGCTGGCCACACTGTCCCTGACTCAGCCCAGGATGCCCTTGGCCTCCCTGGCCACCAGGACACTCTGCTGGCTCATGTCCAGCTGGTGCCAACCAGCACCCCCAGGTCCCTTTCTGCCTGGCACTGTCCAGCCACACCGTCCCCAGCCTATAATGCTGCAGGGGGTTGTTGTGGCCAAAATGCAGGACTCAGCACTTGGACATGTTAAACTTCATCCCACTGGATTCCACCCATCCATCCAACTTTCCAGGTCTCTCTGCAGAGCCCTCCTACCTTCCAACAGATCAACACATGCTCCCACCTTAGTGTCAGCCCCAAATTTACTAATAAAAGACTCAATCCATGCCATCAATAAAAACATTGAACAGAACTGGCCCCAGCACAGACCCCTGAAGGACACCACTGGTGACAGGCCCCCCGCTGGATGCAGCACTGTTCACCACCACTCTCTGGCCTGGCCATCCAGCCAGTTCTGAACCAGCAAAGAGTGCTCCTGTCCAAGCCAGGGGCTGCAGCTTTTCCAGAGTGTGCTGTGGGAGACAGTGCCAGAGGCCCTGCTGAAGTCCAAACAGAGAACATCCACAGCCTTTCCTGCATCCACCAGGAGGGTCACCTGCTCATACGAGGAGACCAGGTTGGTCAAACACAACCTACCCCTCCTAAAGCCCTGCTGGCTGGGTCTGACACTCTGGCCAGCCTGTAAAAGCTGTGTGATGACACTCAGTACAAACTGTTCCAGAACCTTACCAGGTACTGAGGTCAGGCTGACAGGCCTGTGATTACCAGCATCCTCCTTCCCACCCTTTTTGTGAACTGGTCACATTGGCCAGCTTCCAGTCCTCTGGAACCTCCCCAGTGAGCCAGGACTACTGGTAAATGATTGGGAGCAGCTTCCTCATCTGCCAGCTCCCTCATCACCCTGGGATGGTTCCATCTGGTCCCATGGATTTATGAACATCCAAGTGCTCAGCAGTTCTGACTGCCTCGTCCTGGATAACAGGGGCGCCCTTCTGCTCCCTGACACCATCTGCCAGCACAGGAGGACAGTTGTACTGAGGACAAGCCATCTTCCCACTAAAGACTGAGGCAAAGAAGGTGTTAAGCCCTTCCACCTTCACCTCATCTGCAGTTCCCAGAGCTAGGTCCAGTACATCACTTTTATGCAATTTTTAAGAGATCAGGAGCATAGGAAAACTGAAACTTGCAAGAAAGGGATGTGTGACATATTAGAATAAAAATTTTTTTCCCAATTGTTGCCAAAAAATGCATATTAAATTAAGGCTATTTTTGATTATTTATAGTCTCATTCTTCCCAGAAAATGTCCTCCCCACTGTTTTATGGACCACATGAACTCAGTAACCATTTCTATGAGCCCTGGGAGGTAAAAAGGAAGATTTGCAATGGTGGAGATCACTTGCTGAGTTTAGACAAAATACAGCTTTAGGTTTAAGAAGATTTAGTGAGAAAATGGAACCAACCACAAAATGTCAGATGAACGGTCTGTCTAGGTCAGTATATTGTATTCAGTAACATCAGTAGAGGATTCCTAAGAAAAAGTAGAAAGAAAATGAGAAATATATTACCCAAGAATTGACACCCAGCTTTTAGGTTTTTTGTTCTAAAATTTCCTGACCACAGTTGACATCTTTCTTTTAATAACCTAGATCATTTTTTCCTCTATTAATGTAGGCAATCAGTTCTGAACACCAGAAAACTTTTAATATCTGCAATAGCCTGTGGCAAGGAATTACATAGCTTAGCTCTGTGTGTGTTTTTGGTTTTTTTCTTTGTTTATTTTCGACCTGCCATAAGCAATTTCAACACATGTACATCAGTTTTAGAGTAGCTATGGGGAACAGTCCTGACATCTTAATTTTTTTTTCTTTTTTTGCCAAAATTTACCCCTATTTTATGCACTCTTGAATTTACCAGCACAGGATGGTTTCCAGAGCCTTTGAAATGCCCATGTTTTGTTATTTCTCTGATAATATATTGTTCTGAGTTGTCACATCAGTGCCATACAAAGAGTCCCCTACCCTACATGCTGTTGGATGGCAAGTCAGCTTTGAATGAGTTGTCTTTGCAGCATCACCTTAAGCCATCGTTTTCTACCACACTGCTGTCACCCAAGATCTCCTTTGTTGAACTGCTTTTCATGTGAGTCTCTTCTGACTCGAGTATGTGAGTTTTTGTAAGGCATTGATGAGATCCTCCTCAGCTATGTAAATTACCTTCTCTTTTGTTTTTTTTTTTTGCCAACATTCACCTTTTTTATTTTCTTATATTATAAATGTGCATTTTCCTAAAATTAACATTTTATCTCCTTCAACTACTGTGAGCACCTCTTTCATCTTTTCAGTACTACCTTCAGATTTCATTAAACTATTATCAATGCCCTCTCTGAGTGCTTACATAAAGAGACATTTAATAAAACTGTTTCTAATACTAATTTCCAGACAGACTGATGTTACTTGTTGCCTGTTACATTAACTGTTCTGGCTAGGTTATTACTGTAGCCCTATTCAAGCTAGTTCATACTCAGATTCAGCTAGAATTTTATAGGAATTTCAATAAAATACAAAGCAGTGATTTTTTTTTTATCCCTACCTTCTCTCCATCTTTTATATTTTTATCAATAAGTAATAAAATTTATATTGGCAAAGTACAATCCTATTTATGAAATGATGCAAAACAATCGTTATTTCTAGTTTACAGAAGAACTATTAGACATATCCTCTGATATTTTTTCACATGCTGAAACAGACTGAAAATCAGTATCACAGAAAATTTATTGGAAGGTAAGATATCATTCCTGCCTAGATCTTGGAATATCTTGCTAGAGCCTAAATGTTAGATCAACTAAACCTAAATCAGCCTTAAAGCTAACTTAGTTGAATCAATATATACTATTGACAAACAGCCTTAAGCATCAATTGCAAATTAATTGCAATTTCACATTTATCTCCCAACAAATAAACTGATACAGAACAGAATTGAACCATAGTAGGTGACCTGTGTGGCTTTGAACCCATTTCATGGCTATACTTTAAAATTGTTGTAATTGTAATAATGTTACCAGTTACTCTTTCTCCTTTCTCATCTCTGTTGTACATAGATACCTGGTCCTTCCCCTTCCTCTCCTATGATCAACCATCTGATTCATGCACTCTTGGATCAGACACACACCAGCTGCCTGATTTCCCTTCATCTGAATTCTCTTCTTTCCTGGCAGATTGGTTCAGAAGGGAACCCACTACCACTCATAAATCAACTAATTTTCTTGTCAGTTTTGATCCTGTATACCAGATTCTACTGTCTTCCAATACCTGATTTCCTCATTTGTATGTAGTCATATAAAACCTCTTTCTACCTTCAGAATGGATGTTCACACAAAGAAGAATTAGGTACAGGGAATTTTGTGTAAAAGGTTCCACTCACTGTTGATAGCTCACAAGTTCTCAGGTCCCTTCAGAGCATCAAACTGATGATTCAGTATATGAAAAAAAATCATGTGGATTTGAGTCATCGGGGCAGTAGAGTGAGATGGTGATTGCAGACCACCTCAGTTAGGTTTCCACCCTTATCTCTAACCCTACACTGCACACTAGTCCCTCAACCCAATTATTTTCACTAATCCCTGAAGCAAGCCCCCTATATCTTAGAACTCCTAAACCACATTCCCATGCACTAAACTCCTAGCTCTGACCCAGTAGCTCTAACTGCAGCCTGTTTGGCCATTAAGAGGCAGATGTGCAGGGATTGTGAGGTCATGGGGAAATCCCTGCTGCCTAATTAATCTTTACACAAAATGGCCTTATTCTCTTTGAATGTGTGATGTAGGGTTCAGGTCACTTTATCTACATTGCAGAAAAAGTGGGATCCCAGCACGTAGTTTCTCAAACTGAAGTGAATGTTCCCAGATCCCTCAGCCTTCACTCTGTCACAAGGGACTAAACTATCTCTGCTTATTCACTGTTGATGGAAAAGAAGGCATGACTGAGTTCAGTGTTACAGAAAAAACAGTATGTTTGGGAAATAGCTGCTAATCTCTCTATAATACACTCAGGATGCAGTCAGTGATTAACACAGATGCGGATGATGTGATCTCTAATGTTATATATTAAATTCATACAACTTCTTTTTAAATTTTTTTACATCTATATATGGTCCAACCTGTGATGTGAAATTATTAGAAAGAAATAGTTGTTCTTTCCACACCTCTGCATCTGCTTCAATGCCAAAAAATATTCTTTTCCCCTTCTAAGGGATTTGAACTTCAAAGTATAATTTCAAAAACTAACGAAGTTAATGGACAATTGTCTTAACACAGTGAACTACCTAAGTCAAGAAATAGCCAACTCATGGGAGATCTGTCAAGAAAGTAGGTCAAGAGTCCTCACAGAAAGTTGACATTCTTGTTATTTAAAGTAATAAACAAATTTTTCTTCTTCTTTTTTTTTTTTTTAATCCACTGGATCATTAATACAAGTCAGAGAAGAATTAAAGATTTCAGTCTGAAAGAACTAAAGTCACTAAAATGTTTGAAAAATTGTGCATAGGCTTTGAGAATGGTAATAAAAGAGGGAACAGTTTGATCAGGCAGGTAACCTACCACAGACAAAATGAGGGACATTAAGAGGGATGTTGTGGATTTAACATTTGTTGGTAGAGGATACTACAAATTGCAATCCTGACTGGAAGACAGGAACAGACCTTTTTGAGAGGGTATACCTAGGTAATGAGACGACCAATCGGAGTGGTCAAGGAAACAAATATTTGTAGTAGATTATCTGAGAATGCAGATGGACTTGGAGTTATTGGAGTGAAACTGATTTTTCAAAAACACGTGGTCCTGTCTTGGAGGGAGGTCATCTACTTTCTTGAGTGAATTCATGTGTAGAACCCAGTCATTTGAGATATTCTGAAAAAGAATAGATCAGTTAATCACAACTCTTCCATCTGGCCTACTGATTATTAGGAAGAAAAAAACCTAAGTGAATAGTGCCAGCAAGAATTTAGGCTTTTTTTTTCAAAGCATTACAAGAACAGCAAAAGGCTGAAACATACTTAGAAAGCAAAAAAATCTTCTAAATGGCTTATGGGAACATCAGTTAACACCACCCTTTGAACATGCTTTTGGCTTTATTCATAAAAGCACCATCAATTAGATTTTAACAGCAATATGGAGTATTACTGAAATATTACCATCTAATAAATACTGATCACAGCAGGAATTTTCTATTGCCATAATTACTCAAGTAAAGACTATTAGCACTACTTCCTCTGAGCTAAAACATCAAACATCTTTTACTTAATTTCATTTGCTTCAGACAGTAGTAAGTGTCAGCATCTTAATTAATTTATCCTTTTCTTTGACCAATTTCAAACTGTCCTTTCTTCCCACAAATTAACACCATATCATCCTAACTCCACTTGTTGTTAAATCTCAGAACAGCAATGCATGCAGCTATGGATGAAAGTAAGGGAGAATACTCAAAAAATTACCAACAACACCAAAACACCAAAATTTCATTCTTTCAACCTGTCAACCATTGTCAATTTTCTCCCTTATATCAGGTCAGTTTTAGATCCAAAGACTGTTTTGGTTCTTGAAGTCTTAAAGGCACTAATGCTAAAATATGTAGTTAGCATTAGTGTCACGGACTGATGATAGAATTGAAATTGTAGTTTATTTGAACTCCAGGTGAGGCCAAAAAATATTTTTAAAAACCTTTTTTCACTCTCTTGAAGGCAAAGTTTACTCCAAGAACAAACATGTAAATATGTTTTGAGCTTTTCAGAAAGTGACATCTTTGGAGGAATTATTCTGTGTATGAAATGTTTCAGTCTTGACACTTGCAAGGGTTCAGTTGTATGCTTACTTAAAAGAAAGAAAAATCCCTAGTGCTGCTATAGACCAGGCCCGAAGCACGGGGAAAAAATGGATTACTGAGTAATGGCACTCATTTTTTCCTTCCTATTCTAACCAAAACTCATGTCTTTAAAAAAAATTTATTTGTTTGTTTGTTTAAAATCTGTTATCAAACCTAAATACTTGGAAATGCATGAAATGTCAGAAATTGCTGCTAGTCTTCCAGAGATTGTCAAGGGTGGTAAAGACTTACTCCTCTCAATGGTCACATACAAAATTACTGTCTGCAGTTGGGATTACACAGAATAAATCAAGACAACTAACTAAGCTAACTTTCTTGATTTGAAAAAAAAAATCAGTTCTAACAACAAGCTAGTTCTCACATGTAGGCAGCATGGTGAGCAGTGTCCTTTATGAATGGGAATTTACAAATTCTTCAAAACCCTTTTTGTCTTCAAGGTAGTGATCGTGCACAGTAATTTGTTAAGAACACAGATTAGGCACAAGAACAAGAAGGTGGCTGAAGAAACAACGTGCATCTTACATGAACTTTGCACAGCTTTCTGTGCATCCACATCACTTTCTAGAACATCAGTCCTCAGTTTTGCATAAAAATATGTATGTAATTAGGTGTTTTATCAAATCTTATCACATGGTTTCCTTCCTGCTCAGTCATGTTCTAGTCCTAGGGAGCAAACACTTCAAAAGGTGTATTGTCCAACTACCGAAATATATACTTAATACATCCAGGGCTGACCATTCTCTTCCATGACCTCAACATATATTAAGACACTAGCCTGTTCTATTGCAACCTCTTCCATCCCAAGCAACACTTATTTCTGTGATACACATTAAATTGAGCACTTAATGAAATACAGAGATGAACACTGAGGTGTCTGACACAGATCATGCAAACAAGTGCTCTTATCTCTGGGCCACAAGCCCACCCTGTTCCAGCTTTGCTTCTTCTTCAGTCCTTTAGTGGACATTGGTCCAGTTTCAACAGAAGAGTGGAAGTCCAGAGCAGCATCATGATCCAGACTTTCAGGAAGCTGGAAAGAGGCTCAACTCACTACAGCTCCCAGCAAGATATTGGATTTCACAGCAATTGCACACTGTGTAGATTAGGACTCATAGCCAGCTGGCTAATACATGATCAGGATTAACAGCAATGAGACTGACTGAAAAGCATAAATTCTGTTACAGAATTAGAAATCAGAAACATTGTTTATCATGCACTAGCTCTTAGGATAATATTTTAGGCTGTAGATCCAAGCAGAAAAGGTTATTTTTCTGATGTTATAAAGCAGTTGTATAATTCCTACAGAGACACAATTCCACACACTCCCTACTTAAAGCTCTTAGAATTAATTTTATGCTCTCCCTGCTCTTATCAACAACTTTCTAGACCTATTTGTATTTTTAACCACAAATCACATTTGCATTTGATGCAAATGATATGTGCATCACATAGCTGCTGTTGTTGGCCCTTATAATAGTGTCATGGAAATGCACAAGAAATCTTTAAAAGCACACTGGCAGTAATTTTGGATTAGTCATAGTAGGAGTCTCCTAGTCTTCCCAACTGGAGAAGTAGAAGAAATAATCACCTTATCTTTACTAGTGTAAAGAGCATTAGAAATGCAGTACCTTTTGTTACTGAAACTACTTCTAAATCTAGTCAATCCAATATTGAAGCATTGTAGAAATTACCAGATACACTCATTTTAAAAAGCTCATCATCGATTACCTTTGACCCTTCAAAAATGAGTAAATAAAACTGAGATGCAGATATAAATTAAGAGACCAGTTAAATTTTTACAGTACCCAATAGGTGAGAAGAGATAAATTGAATTCAGATACCCTTTGAATGGAAAACAAAAATGTTCCCATTCAGGGAATATCTACATTCAATATTTTTTAAGAATAAAACCCATAACTAATCATCATAAATAGAATAAACAAGATGTTATAGAGTAAAATTAACAGAAAGGTCTCAGCACCAGAAAGGAGACACTTGTGGTGCAATTTTTGCAGAAAAAAGCTGTAGAATAAGAAAGGATTCAGTTAATAAATTATATTTAAATTTCATTTAGTTTTTCCTTTTAAGAGACAAAAATGCAAGCACTTTGTAGCCATCAGACAAAACCAGCTAGTGCATGTGAGCATTCAGTTCATGCAGAGAATGACTTTTGTCTGCAGCAGGCTTGGCAGTACAGTGCACATCACACTCTATTCTAGGAACTGCTACAACAGAGCCTCCACGCTCTCCCTTGGAAGGAAACCAAGACACATAAAGAGATGGTGCTGATGTAGCTCTTTTAACAGAACACATCAGGAATAGTGGGTTTTTTGTTGGGTGTTTTGGTTTTTTTTTGGTAGTCCAGCTTTGATATTGAGCATAGAGAGAAGTAGTAAGTGGAAGTTTTCAGTACTACACTGGGCTCCCAGCTCTGCCCAGTCAACAAATTTGGGGCCACTCTATTCTTACACACTTGCTTAATGTGGATTGTTTATACTCTTGCCCCTCTACTTGAACAATAAGTTGCTCAGCTGATGCTCATTTACTTCCCTGGTAGCTCTTACATTGCTCACCCTTTTCCACTGGAGTCATTACTAATTCTTACCTCCAGAGCAGAGCTAAGGACCTATCAAGGCTTCCGCTGCCAAAGCAGCAAAACTCATCCTGATGTTTGCCAGAGTAAGAGCTGGATGCAAATTACAGAAAGTTATTCTGCTGTAGCTTATTCCAAAGGAACTACATGAAAAATGGTACTGAACAGAAAAGAAACTAGGTCTTATAATAACAGTGTACTCTCAAGAGCTTAGGGCACTCAGGAATCAGAAGACCACTGATTGCAGCTATTTTTCTTTTCACTTATCTCTCACAACTATCTTCTATACATCTTTAGAGCTGTTCAGAAAGCTGTGGTGTAGAGTGTGGATTGGTGCCAAGGGTTAAGCAGAACACATAAGGTAGTACCTCTGAATTATCTCCAGCTGTGATTCTTTAACTCCTTAGCAGCACCGACAGCTGTCTTGTGCAGTGCTTCAAGCTCCCCTGTTTCTTTTTCAAGTTCTTATTTACTGGGAACTTCTCAGCCAATCAACTCAAGGAATGAAAGCTGTGAAAAGCCCATCACTTCAGCCCACTGTGTAGTTTCCATTGGCCAACAATGACAGATAGAAATAAATTTAAATTCTGTTTATTTCTTAAAGTATAAGGAGGTATTTTATTGTCAGTGCCATTTTCATTCCAAGTTTCCAAATCCTGCCTTGGTATTTGTCGTTAGTTGTGTTTCAAGTCTTACAAGAATTTCTGCAAGTAGTGGAGTAAGCTGTGTTTGCAGAGATCCCCACCCAAAAAACTAAACACAAGTGATCATCTTTGGTGCTGAAATAAGAGCCAATTCTAACAATGTATTTGATAACTTATAACCATAGCATGGCAGAAACAAGGCGAACAGCTACCATCATTTCATCTCCTTGAAGAAAAAGAGCTTCATAAATGATTCTTCAACTCCTATCTTCAAGCCAGTAAACTTTATTAATTATTTATACAGCTATGTATGGTTGCCATAGTTGGTAGTTCAGCATGACTTCATTTGCACTAATTACCAAATATTAAATATTACTTTTTCTGTCCAATAGTTTAACTCATTGCTTTTCTGCACTGCCCTCTATTCCTCGCTAATTATGTATCTGTGGAGACTGAAATGCAGCTTCCATTTGATCCTGTGATACCCTGTGCTTGTAATGTGTGGCTTCAAATGCAAGACACAAGCTCCTTTCTTTTTCAATACAAATATATCTTCTGAAATTTTTTATCTTGAACATGAAAGGGAGCAAAACCACTGCCCAAGCAATCAATCAGTGCTAAAAGACTAAGGTCCTGTTATCTTGACTGGACACATACATGGATAGGTGCTATCCCAGAAAAGATACTTCTTTCAAAAAATGTTGAAAGATTCTGTATTCTAAAAAAATGTAAAAATTCTTTAAACGCAAATAGTTTTTAGTCTATAAGAAATTACTATAACTTTTAAAAATTCACACTTAAAAGAGCTTTACTTTAATTTCCTGCTATTTTCTGTGGATTAAAGTAAGAAAATGTAAAGCCCTATGTAGTCAGTGTCAAGCTTTTTATGGTCCAGAAATTAAGGGAGTTTAGTGTTCTTCCATCATCTTTGTTTAGAGCAAACTGAAGTAAAAATTAGGCTTCACAAACAGTAGAAATAGAAGTGGATTCAGATACCATATGGATCTCATAACTGGAATGTTATGCCTTTCAGGACATGCACAGAGATGTGGAGAGAGGCCCAAGGAGAGATAAATGAATTGTACAACAGAAATTAAAATAAAATTTCTATCACCATTGCTACCAGCCTAGATCTCAGTTTTCCAAGCAGATATTTCTGTATGGTCTCCCCATTGTTTTCTAACATGGGGTTGTTCCAGGCAACAATAGTACAAGAAATGTGAGGAAGGGACAGACTTCAGCACTCTACATGACAAAACACGTCAGATAAGTAACTTCAGACAAGCAAGGCAAATGTTCCAATGCGCACACAAAGATTCTTTGCTCAGCCCACAGCTCTCTGTGCCACATGCCCGAATCTCCTGCACAGTCCCACAAGTTTCACAAAAAGGCTCTGGGTGCTCACTGATATTGTTGTACTTGAGTAAAACAGGCAGCTGAGTATTCTTAATACTTCTGTAAGGTAACACCATGAGGGAAAAAACACCTCATGCTCTTGAAGCACACATCTAGCTCACAACCCTTTGGCATGGTTTTGACAAAGGGCTGAATTAACACCACTAAACTTTCCTGTATATTAATGATAAAAATGCTGGGACTAATAGCAGCTGACTGATAGCATATCTATACAGGAAAAATAATGACTAATAGCACTGACTGATAGCATATCTATACAGGAAAAACAATGTCTGCTAAGAAAATTACAGAGGAAGAAGGAATTCACACAGCACAGTGATATCGAGCCTCCATAAAAGTTACTACACAGACTGGTAAAGTCAGAGAGGCACTCTGCTAGCTTTGGTAGAACAAACACAAGGGATGTCAGCACAGCTAGAATGCAACACCTTGAAAAGCTTGTTTAAAGCAGTGGTTTTTTAATTAAACATTAAATGTGGGGTGATAAAAATTCTGAAATAAAGTGACTAAAATGAAATGGATTGGGATGAAATGAGGAGCAGTGAAATGGACTGAACCTTGCCAAATTGATCCTCATTGAAATTGTAAGATGCATCCTATCAAATCCAGTGTGAAAGGGATTGGCTCCATGCCTGAGAAAAGTCATTGCTTTTGTTAATGTAATGATTCATGTGTAATAATAACAGTGAACACTTGCATACTGTTTATATTCATATTTTCCAAAAAGCTTTATAAACATTAGTAATTTACGTTACAAAACAAGCATTCAAAGGAAGTGATTATTAGATAAATGCCTGAAGAACACAACCTAGAGGTATTTTCTTTAACCTCTTTTCATGCTTTGACTTTCACATATTTCTAAAATAAATCTCTGCTGGAAAGCCATTCAGATAATTAGCATGAATCACTCTTTACAAGTTTATTTTTCTACTTCAGCTGCAGAAACAAAGCATTTAAAAGACAGACTGTCATACCCCTTTTCAAAAAATCTTCCTATGAACCAGAGCTGTTGAATTAAAACAGCATCAAAGGACAAGCAATGGGTGACTTTGTGAAAGGTGGCTTCATTCAGAATGCTGTTGCTGTCCTAAATGGCCTATACATGTCCAAGCACAGCCATTTAGACACCATGATAAACTTCATTAACAACAAAATAGGATGTTTCTGCTCTATGTTTCCCAGTGCTCTCAGGCATCTATTTTCAAAATACTCAGAGAAAAAAAAAATACTGCCAGTTTTACAAAAGAGAATAAGTAGCTTGACTAACATTTAATAAAAGTTTCACTATTATTGGTAAGAGCTTGGTGGTGGAAGGTCCTTCTTTGAAATCAATTCTGCTACTTTTCCAGAGACTTGCTTTAGTGGACAGCAGCCCCACAGTGAGCTCTGTGCTTTGTGCTTCTATATATCCATCAGCTGTTTCTTCCTCAAGCCTAGCACCTTTGCATTTCCTCAGCTCTCCTTCTCTCTCGTTAGCACCAATCTTAGAGGTGTCTGGAAGGAGCTTCAAGTGCTGCCTTCAGCAAGGAAGTGCCACACACAAGTCGCTGTAAGAACAATGGAGAACCCTCCCAGGCTGGCCAATTTATTCACTGATGTCCATATCAGAGACTTTGAAAGGAATTACTAGGGTGTGTTTTCCCAAGGGGTAAAAACAGACTAACAAAACCAGAACATTTCATCAACTGCCAAAAATGCAGTACTCTCTTACAAGAAGATCCTGTACCTCAATTTAGATGCTTTCTAGATTATCTGAATAACTGCTAATGATTTTGTTCGTTTCAGGCTCATTTACAAACAAGACCTCCTGAGCAGTTTCTTACAGAGTTTTGTTAGCTTCCACTGGACTAGCTGAGCTGATAAAGGGCTCACTTCAGCTGCTCTAAATCAAAAGTCAGATCCAAAGGCCTGAAATGAATGCCATTACTGAACTGCAAATACTGTCACTCTCCTGAAAATATCACTAACTCTTATTAATGTTTGAAAATACATAATTTCCCCTCTTCAGTGTTTTCCATTGACTCCTCCAACATCTCTTGCAAAATGTCAGCATTCTTCTTCAATGACAGCATATATTTTTTACAGTGTTTGATGTCTTATTGCTGTATTACTTAATTGATTGTTTTCTTAAAAAGAAACTGTATTGACCTTTAAGAATTAGGTATGACAGACATAAATGTAAACAGCCTCCTGCCCTTCTGAAGCAAATGCTATTTTTCCCCTTGTCATTTAGTCTCTCCAGTTTTCTCTTGTCAGTGTAATTCTTAGATTCTTATCCCAAGAGAGTAACAGTTACAAAGTCAATGTGTTTCTGGCACAGACTTTGTTTTTCAGATACAAGGCAGATTAAAATATGAAATTAATCAATCTGACTGATTATCATAGAATCAAAAAGTTGGAAAATACCTCTAATATCAAGTCCAACTGTTTACCAAGTACTACTAAGTCACCACAAAGCCATGTCACCAAATGCCACATCTACCCGTCTTACAAATACCTCCAGAGTTAGCAGTTGGCGATTCCACCACTTCTCTGGGAAACCTGTTCCAATGCTTGAAGAAATTTTTTTTAATATCATACCTAAACCTCCCATTGTTCAAGTTGAGGCCATGCCCTCTTGTCAAATTGCTTGTTACTTGGGGGAAGATACTGACCCCCATCTATCTACAACCTCTTTCAGGCAGTTGTAGAGCGGTAAGAAGGTTCCCTCTGCCTAAGCTTCCATTTCTCCAGGCTAAACACACCTCCAGCTCCCTCAGCTGCTCCTCATAGAACCTGTGCTCCAGACCCTCCCCAGCTCTGTTGCCCTCCAGCATGCCTGCTAGACACGCTCCAGCACCTCAATGTGCTTCTTGCAGTGAGGGGCTCAGAAACGAACATAGAATTTGAAATGTGGCCTCCTCATCCTTCTGGCCACAGACACAGGCCAGGATGCCCTTGGCCCTCTTGGTCCCCTGGGCACACCCTGGCCCATGTTCAGCTGCTGTCACCAGCACCCCCGGGTCCTTTTCCACTGGGCAGCTCCCCAGGCACTCTGTCCCTGCCTGTGGCACTGCCTGGGGCTGCTGTGACCCAAGGGCAGGACTCAGCACTTGGCCTTGTTGAACCTCATACAACTGGCCTTGGCCCACTGACCCAGCCAGTACAGATTCCTTTGCAGAACTTGCTACCCTCCAGCAGATCGACATTCCTACCCAACCTAGCACTGTCTACAAACTCGGTTGGAATGCCCTCAACCCCCTCATCCAGTTTTGCAATAAAGATATTAAACAAGACCAGCCCAAATACTGAGCCCTGACGGGAAACACCATTTCTGACCTCCTACGTCATAATTAATGAGGGAACAACTGTGCATTCTGCCTCTTTTCTTCTGTGTTGATTTTGCCAAATAAAGAGTACATTCATCAATTTCTAATCCATAGTTCTTATCAGTTTGGAGACTTCTCACTTAAAGCTGTTGCTTGCTTTTCATCTACCATAATGCATATTCCTTATAGAGGAATTATGCATTTTACTCATGATGATCATCCTCCAGAAACTTTAAACTACCAACAAAAGGCTGAGAGTTGGGGTTGTTCAGTCTGGAGAAGGCTCCAGGGATACCTTCAAATACTTAAAAGTGGTTTACAGGAAAGCTTGAGAGAGACTTCTAACAAGAGCATGTAGTGACAGGATAAGAGGGAATGCCTTCAAACTAAGAGGGTAGGTTTAGATTGGATATTAGGAAGAAACCTTTTAATGTGAGGGTGATGAACTGGAACCAAAAAAAAGGTTGCCCAAAAGAGCTACAGATACCCCACCCCTGGTTGTGTTCAAGGCCAGGCTGGATGGGGCTTTGAGCAACCTGGTCAAGTAGAAGGTGTCCCTGCCTATGGTGAGAGGTTAGTACTAGACTTTTAAGATCTCTTCCAACCCAAGCCATTCTATGATGATTCAGCAGTTTTCTTCTACATTTTGTGTTTTCTGTAATTCTGAAAGGTACTGCTGAAATCCCCAGCCAAAGCCTACTAAGAATCTAATGTAAAAATTCACCCCAACTAGAAAAATCTTACAGGATTTAGAAGAAATCCTCTAATTTTTATAAAAAATTATTGTAAAAACTCGGTGACCTGTACTAGGAAGTGATATTTTACAGGTTTTAAAAATCTAGTGATGTTCCTTTTTTTAAGTCTTACAGGAATGCCTATATTTTCTCTTCATAATCCAAGAAAATACAAACAGGTGAAGTTGTTACTGCCTCAGTTATAAATGACCAACTCATCATACAACAAAACCCTGTCCTTTCTTATCTCATTAGCTGATACATAGATAATTCTAAAAGAAATTAATTGACAGTGCCCCAGCCTTCTTCTACCAGGGCAATTCCTGTGTCTCATTTATCCTAATCTATGAATTCTCCCAAGGGATGGCTGCTTCAAAGATTTCTACAGCCAGACTCCTATGCTCTCTCTCTCTGGCCACCCATCCTTTGCAATTCCCTAACACAAGAACAATCACACCAAGAATCCAGAAGTCAGGATTCTGATCTTGGAAGGCAAAGGTGGTCCAGGGAAAATCCTTCTGATTTGGCTTCTGCTTTCTCAGGGTATATTTGCACTTCTTCAAATTGCCTTCTGCAAGACTTTTTAAAATATTATTTTAGTGGAAGAAATTTTAAATCCTGTAAATAGCAACACAGCATGTATAGAGCAAACCTTTACTACCAAAAGAGTCAATAAAAACTTGCACAGAATAAAGAGTTTTTCCCTGTGGCTATGGGCCCACCATGTAGGCTTTAAATGGCTGCTTGACTCTTAGAGAGTATTGGCTCGTAGCAACCAAAATTCACATATTAACTATTCATGTTAATTCATATATTACCTCTTCATATTAACTACCAGAAAGGGTATAAAGAACAAAACACAATTATACTACTTTATTAATATACAGATGCAGCTATGTACAACTATAAACATTCAAAAAAAAAAAGATACAGGTAATGACAAGATTTGCAGAGAAAGGCAACAATATTTAACAGGAATGAGACTTATGGTGTAGTTTACAATTGGGAAGGTTTAAAAATATTATAAAACCTCTGCTTGCAAGAGAAACAAAACTAATACATCTTAACAGGGCTTGGAGAATGTAAAGAATGCTGATTTCTTCAGTTTTATAAACAACAGTATTAGGAAGAGTCCAAAGAAATTATCAGGCCACAAATTTAAGAGACAAAATGCAATACCTTTTTGGGGCTGGATATTATTTACTTTTGGATCTAACAAAAGTATAAATAAAACCACTTTTGCTAGGTCTCATCATGACTATTAAGAATGGTACCCCAAATCTGATCTCCTCAGTAAGTTCCCAGGACACCACAGAACAAAATTAGAATGGCAAACTGGGGGAAAGATTGTAATACACTGCTTCAGTTCTTTATGTCTCTGACATAGGGAGCTGCAGCTGATCATTGTCATGTAGAAGCTTCAGCTTTACCCATCTTTGTACTGGAAAAGATCTGGTGGCCAGCTCTTCACCCAAAAACCGACCTTTCCAGAGTCTTATCTGTACTTATCTGGAACTATTGAGGCATCTTTTATTGGATAAAAAAAAACCAGCAGCATCATCACTCTATTTGAAACCCTCTGTGGCTACTATTGAATAACATTTTCATTGCAGCAGAAATCCAGGAGAGTAATTTACTTCACGGAGCTTCCTTTCTTTTAAAAATTGAAGGTTTTTATCTCTAAATTTAGTATCATACATTCTGTGCCAACCAGGAAATACTATGTATAGATTTTAGAATTATCTAAACATGTGTTTTTCAAGACTTAACATCATTGGATTGAAGGAGAGATTTCCACTGGACCAATTGCTTAGTGAAGCAAATGGTAAAGTAGAAAAGCATATATATATATATATATATATATATATGTATTATATATACATACATATATATGTATATATACATATATATATGTATGTATGTATGTATGTATGTATGTAGTAGCACCTTTGCATGGGATTTGGAGCTGGGGCTGGTAACAATTTATGATGATAAAATACATTGCAGATGTATCTAAGATTCCACCATAGACAAAAGATGCAGAGTATATACAGCAGAAAAGATGATGTCAGTTTTCCATGCCAGGGGAAGATTTCCTGGATTAGATGATTAATTGCATTAGCAAAGCATCTTGCAAAAAAACAAAGCCTGTGGGACAAAGAGGCATTGTGACAGGAAAGCGCTCAGCACAAAGGTGACAACATACATTGATTAGCATATCAATATGAATTTGTCAGTCATATAAACCTGCAATGCCAGGTTGCACTTTGCTTTACAAAAAGAACAGTTTGTTCTTTTCAAACAAGAGGTGACAGCAGTGAAAAACACAGTTGATTGCTGCAGATTAATGGCAGTTGTGATGAGGGAGTTGCAACTGGATAAAGAAAATCCTTTTTTAATGCCCATATTATCAAAACACAATGTCCTGACATTACGAGTTTGGGCTGCTGGTAAAGAGATGCCATAAGCTCGATACTATGCAAAAAAAACCAGCCTCCAATGTACAGCCATGAGAAATTCCAATATGTATTTTGGCCTGAATCAAAATAAAAATAGCAACACAGAACTGGAGATTTTGTTTTCTCAAGTGGAAAGTCTCAAAAGTTTAGATTTAAATAAAAAATAAAAACCAAACAATAAATAACCCACCCCCATGCAGAATGCTTTGCAGTATTTCACAAAAGAAACTATTTCCACTGCCTGCAAGTCAAATGCTTTCATTTGAAGTCTGGAGACATGAGAAGTATCTGGACTCTGTGGTAATGGAGGATAAATAAAATTCTGCTGCTGAAAGACAGGGGCCTAAACAAGGCTACTCTGTGTTGACAGATAAAACTGCATCCATCATTATGGATGCTTGTCAAAATTCATCATTATACAAGCCTTGATATAACCACAGACAAAAGCAGTGTTTCAGTCTTTCCTCCTCTCCCTCATTCCCCAAACAATTTGGTTCAGTTTCCAATTATCTTCAATGCTTTCGTTCCAATCACCTATTCCAATCTGCTATTCAGTGATTTTTCTTTTACCCTTTAGTCCTTCCTTTGGATTCTCTCTCTTCTGTTTTCTCTTTTTGTAGTGAATGCAAATTGGTTTCAGTAGCTGTCATTGTCTGCTTCCACAGGTTCAGACTCCAATTGCCCCTTGCTTTTCCTTCTTGGCCATCCCACACACTAAGTCAGTAAGGAACAAGAACATGAAGGAAAAACACTGCTTTGCAGCAGGGAACATTAGTTCATCTTTCTGAGACAGCAGTATTTCATTAGGGCAATGCTGGAATTTGTATGCCAGCCCGAGATTTCCCTATCTTTATCATCCATAAAAGAAAATGTGTGCTCTACAGCAGGAGAGATGGAGGGCCCTTTCTCCACCAGATAAATCTGGAAATAAATCCATTAGATAAAACCCTGAATACATGAAGTCAGACACAAGAAATTAGTTTCTCCAGCCTACAAATGCTACCTCTACACATAATTCCTACCACTACAAATTCTACTCAATAAAATTAGATTATATGAACAATTTAGGGAGACAACAAACATTTTATCAACACCCACCATCTGGTTTTAAAAGAGGAAAAGATTTATAAAATAGCTTCAATCCCCAGTGCTTGCTACATGAGAACAAATTATTTTCGGACAATAACCTGAAGGGAATGTAAGGGATTTAATCAAAAGCTTTTTTTCTCTGTCTGCCACAGGAAAGGTAAGGAAGACTTACATTTTAATTTTTACAATTCCAGTTCTCCAACCTCCTTTTATAGTCTTTTTATCAGCTACTCTCTTGTAAGAGCCATTGAATCAGGCAAGGGTAGTTGCATGTGTTTTTCTACAGTGAAGCTTAGTTTGTAAGAACTAAGAACTTGTAAGAACTCATTTTCATTTGTCACTTGTTGTAGTCAAACATCTTATTCAACCATAAGACACAGAAATTATCTTCAAAACATCCTTGTCTGTATTTGTTTATGTGAACAGGGGTGTGCAAATGTGTGAAAAATTCAGGCTGTGAGCCTCCTCCTTTCCTGTTTACCTAGACAGGAAAAGATGTTCATCTTTATTTTAAAAGAAATCCAGTAAAGCTAGAAAGCATTTTTAGCAAGATACTGCTACCTGCTGCCAACCCTAAAGGAATGGTATTGTTTAAGGAGAACATTGTTGTTGCCAGATTAATATGGTTAAATAAAATGCCAGAGGATCAAATACCATCACTGTTAACACAATGACACACTGTCAACCCACCTGCCTTGAATCTGGCGTCAGGAAAGCAGCAGCAAGGCTATCTACTGACTTTTTTATAATTTCCACATAAAAGTTGTGGTTTTATTCTAAAGCCAGCAATGAGGACCAGAAGGGGCCCGTTACTTGAAAATTAATAAAAATAATCTTAAAAGAACATTATGACAAAAATCTAAGTACCTTCTTTCATGTTCAAAAGTCATTAGTCACCAAATCTGAATGCTAATTCTTCGAGCCAAATTAATAAAATGCATTCTTTACAAATTAAATTTAGTTACTACATTTTGCTTTCATGCCTGTCCCTCCCTCTTTTCTACTGCTTCTTCAAAACTCATCTAGTGATATATGTCATCCACAAAGAATAGATTAGCCTAAGTCATTTCACCTCAGAAAATTAATTGCCTTCCTTTCTGATGCCTTACAATACCTCTGGAACTTGATGAATTATTGAGAAAGGTTAGGTCACTTGAACTCTTGTTATCACTTAAATAATCTCTTTCAACATGAATACGGAAAATCAAATTAATAGGAATTCCTTTGTAAATATATGTCATAGCAGAAACAGGATAGTGCAGTGGTTTGCAGAAAAGGTGCAAGATACTGACTTCTTGAAGCCACAAATTGAATTTCACTGATATGGAAGTAGCTGCTTTTCCTTTCATTCCAATTCCAAAGGAAGAAGAAAGGTCACATAACAGAGAAACAACCTTAATATTAGGGAGAAGAAAAAAAAACACATTTGGCAACAAATAAACTTCCAGTAATAAATACTAGTTCTTAAGACATAACAATTTCAGTAATAGGCTCCATAAAAGTTTACATAGGTGATTCATATGGGATTTTCGAAAAATAAATGAATTATTTAACTGAACATCAACTAACTAGCAGAATTTTTGGCTTAAGAAACTCTAAGTTTAGAAATAGAAGGTGTGTGATAAAATGTCATAAGAATAACATAATCCTTGTGCATCAGTTTTGACAGCAATTTCTTTTCCACGGACAGTCACACAGGCAAATGCACAAGATATGACAAGACACTGTCACCATTTAGGCCACAACAGTGGTTCAAAATGTGGAAAAGCCAAGTTCAGATCTCCTTTTCACTTTTATCTCAGATGAAAAACCTGGACTCTAAAAACGGCATGGCACAAGTCAAATTACAAAATGTAGAAGAGAACATAAGGAGTACTGCACATTTGAGAGAACAGCTGAGAATATTTTCATTTTATCCCTTACTTCCCATGCAAAACAGATATATTTCAAGACAAAAGTTTCCTATGTTGCCAGAGGTTCTCTCCTGTATTTATTACACATTGGCAGACACAGCTTTTCTGAATTATCACGTGCCCACTACACAAGCGATTACAAAATTCCCTTTACTCTGATCCTGCTCTAGCACTTAGAACGTAAAGTAATTTTTGGTCAAAAGTCATAAAAACATAGTAACATCATGTGTAAATTTGTACTGTTTTTCCTTTTTTTTTCTTGTATAACAAAGAGCAACCAAATATTTCTATGCTGACAGAATACAGTTCCATACAAACATTCCAATTCGTTTTCTAAAGTAGATGAGTTGATATTTTACTTTTTAGAAATACTGTCCACATAGTATTTTAAATCTGTGAATTTCCTGTAGTGCTTTATATATAATCAATCCACTAAAAAAATTATTTCAGTTAAGGAAAAAAATACAGAATATTCTCTTGATACCACAGTGGTAAGATGATATCTCCTGTTATTAAAAAAACAAGCCAAAAAGCCTATCTGTTTCACTTTTCAGGTAACAGTGAAACACAGATGTGTCACTGATGCTCTATAAATAACATGGGTAAAGCGATCAGAAAATCTTATTTTCTAATATTACTCAGCACTGAATTACTGCAGTTCCATTCATGCCTTTTCAACTTGCTCCATACCTTAAAACACACATTTTATTATGTAAGAGTTTGTATGTAAATTATAAGCAATATATGTGTTTATTATATGCAATATAGGTATATAACTGAGTAAGTAGCTTCAAGAGTGAGAAAAATCACCAGTAAAATCTCCCTTAATTTGGATGTTTGTAAGGCAACAAATTGCTGGAAAGAGCCCTGTAGGAGACAGAGGAAATGTCTTTTTTGCCTGTAGGTGTCTTTTCAATTGACTTCAGAGGCCTTGCAATTTCAGGTGGCTACAGCAGCCACCCATTAATTTCAAGGCTGTAGGTTCTGAACCTACAAGATCCAATATATAATTCTGTCATTAAATGTAACTTTTAAAAAAGTTATTAAAGCAATTTAAAAGAAGGGAAGAATATGGGCAAACGTATTCAGTGCACACACAGAAGTCAGTTCATCTCACCTATGACATTAGACAGGCACTTGAGAGGTTGGAGAAAGAAGAAATGGAAGAGGTGCCTGGATTTACAATTGCAAATAAATTGTCTCCCACTAGAGAAAATAGAGAATGTACAGCAGCTAGGGGGGAAAAAGTATCAGTGAAGGTTGCCCCTTAATTTGTGTCAAGAACCGTCACAAAGAATGTAAAGAGGAAAATAATAGCAGGAAAGAAGACTAATCACAACAACCTAAGAAAATGTTAATTACACCATGGTCCATTTCACTTTGCCTTTATCTCCTCTCCAGATATACTGCTGTCAGGTAGAAGAACCACTTGAATCAATCCACTTCGTTTCTTCCCAAAAATTGATAGTATCACACTTTGTATAATATATTTTCATCTCAAAGCCCTAGCTAACCAGGAAAGCAAATGAATAAGAATTACTTTTCACAGAAACACTGTGCCCTACAAATTACATTTTGGCACAGGCACCTCACCGTGCCAGCAATTTAGCACCTTCAGTCACGACCTATGTGTAGCAGCTAAAGAACAGAGAGATAAGCTATGCTGAAGACAATGGAAAACACGTATTTAGCCTTTCAGGAGGATCAGAAGATCAAACTCTCAATGGCTGAAGAAATCTTCCACTGAGGAAGAAAAAAGTTTTCTCATACAAAATAATTTGTATTATCTGAAATTCATAAGTCTTCATTTCTATTTACTTCTTGTTTCTCATAACTCATCTCTACACATATTGAGTTTTACTTTATTCTAAAAATAGTTCAGCAAAGTTGCATCTCAGCATCATATTCCAGAAGAAAACTTGTCTCTAATCATTTATTTGGCTCTGATTTTCCTCACCCTTTGGCCCCCTCTAGCCATGATGAAGAGCCACACGCTATATTTCTGGTTTTGGTCTTTCCCCTTTGCTGCAATGTCCTTAGTTGGATGCTTGTGAAGCTGCTAAAAATCCTACTGAGTCACTTGCAGTTGGTGACAGGAATAACACTTTTGCATTCATAAACAATTATCAGAAGTTTTCAAGTTTTATCAAAGAATTATTAAGTTTTCCGCTTATGTTTTAAGCTACACAAATAAAAGCAAACTGTTCAAGATCTAGGCGGTTTGGCACTGTCATGAGAGCAGCACAACGCAAACACACAGCCATGATAAATAGGGCAGTGCTGAGCATCCTTAAATTGCATAAATTCTGCTGCCCCAGCTAAACCTTTTCATGATTGACTGATGAACAGGAGCTATCAAATCTGAAGAATAAAAACTGCTCCTGCTGAAGGATCATTTCCTCCAGCAGGGCACTGGAGGAAGGAGGCAGGGAAAGAGGTAATTAGGCTAAGCCTAATCAAGCAAGCAAATCCAAAACCAAAAGCAAACTTCACAATGCCCTCTCTTCTATATTCAAAAAAAGGACAGAGGACAGGCCTTGTAAAACATCTTAATGATGCCATTATCACTTCTGCTAAACAGAGATACTGTGCAGGCTGCTGTTTTACCACAAATCCCTATTTGTGCAATGATGATGATATTTTCTGTCTCTCACTCTCATAGCACACAGAAAAATTTAGTGAAAGAAAAATTTCAAACAAAACTTCAAGCACATCAGAAGACCTGTAGAAAATTAAATCATAATCTCCTAAACAACTAAGAATAACTTCTAAATCTACCTTCTAGTCAAGATGCTAAGTCAGGAGCTAAGCTTCTGCTCTGGCTAAGTAGGAGCCAGCTAAGCTGGAACTGTGAAAAAACAGCTTCAAACTGTATAACACAAAGGAAGAGGTAGAGACAATCACAGCTACTTTTCTGTTCACACATTGGACATTTCTTATCGATTTCCTAGTGTTTCTGTGAAGCTGGGAATGGGGAGCTGCTAATAGTGACAAGTTTAACCACTGTTTAAAAGTACAAAGTAGCTGTCAGTGGAAAAGCAAAGGAGCAAATGACCATCAGGAAATAGAAGACAGCAGATGGCCAGAAGAAAGTCACTCTAAAACTGAGTAGCCTTACAGAGTGGAAAATTAAACATTCCAACCGCAAACAGGCATAAACTGGAATGGCCAAAAGTTAACATAAGATAACAAATACCTGTAACAGTTCTGGAAGAAAACACCAGCACAGTTACCCTCTATTGTCTATGAGAGACTGAGAAAAAACAGATCCTTGTCTTTTGTACTACTCCTTTGCATAAGGTGCATCCCAGTCAGGTAGATTATGCTACTCAGAAGTTATTAACACAAATGTGTTCACCAAAGTTGCTGTGGAACTTTTTTGAGAAACTCAATGCTAATGGCCTCCAGCTGACTAAACTTCAATCAGTACATGTGTAACCAATACAAATTTTAATGGAGAAGCACAGCTGACATATATGTACTATATATGTGAGTTTCCTCTATAGATAAGATTCAATTAATGACTGGCTGCCCAATATCTTTTCTTATTTAGTTTAATAAAATGTTAGCAAGGGCAGATCACCCTATTTTTTGCTGTAGCCCTTTGGATGTAGGAAAATCTGGTTTTGCTCCAATTATTTCTCTGTGGTTTCAGTAAGAATGAAAACCAGAACACAGAGAATTTATTCTAGCAAATATTTACTCATCTCCAAAAGGAGTCATAAATATTCCCCACGGGAGACTGATCCAGCTGCCCAACATTTGTCCTGTGCTGTTCAGTTTTCTACTTCTCAAAACAAAACAAGTCCAGATATTCAGCCACCTCTTCTGCCAGTTTCAGATCCATGCTGCAGGCTGATCACATCCATCTTACTGAGCAAATGACTAATTAAAAAAATCTAGGTTGTCCTTTCATGCTAATGGTCATATCAATGTCCTTTTATGCTAAAACCTCACAGTTTTTCTTCGCATTTATAGGGGAGAAGGGATGGGGAGGAGCATAGTATATAAAAATTTCCCTACAGGGAAGACTTATTTTCTCAGCATACCTCTGAAGAGGAAGACAGAATCAATGAGACTTTGATTTCTACACTGCAAAGCTGACACTCCTGTGTTGGGGGCCTGGCTGACATTTCACAAACACAAAAAGCTTCCTGATTTGTGTTTACAGTAAGTCTCAAGGACTCAGTTTGCCTATAGTTCTGCTCGAATAAGGAGATGTTACCTTGTACTGTCTTCTCACATTGTGACTGGGAATGCATTGAGAACAAATTCCCTTGGGGGGACCATAGATGATTAGGGAAAGACATGGGAATGATCTCTCCTGAAGACTTGGAGTGCAGTGGCCAACAATTTTTCATAGCAAAGCTAGAACAAGCTTCATTCCAGAACAAGAAATTAGACTTCTCCTTTCAAAGTCAAAATCCAGTCCCTAGTTTGCAGCACTACTGGATATTGCACATTTTTCATAGAAAACTGAGACAGAATTTAAAACATGACCAGAATGGGATTCCATGAACTACAGCAAGTGGTGCAAACACAGATCCTTTATCTCCCCATACAGAGGAAATTACCACAGTGCCCTACAGGATTCTGTTCCTGTAAGTTTACACTCTACTGCACGCTTGTCAGTACTGTGTGCTAGAAATAAGATGCCTGTCTCTGCTAAAATGAAGGGAAAGGAATAATAGAGCTGAGGTTGGGAGAGATGGATGGAAGCAACAGAAAAATGTGGGGTACTTGTGCAACTGGTGTACAAATGTGAAAAACACATCAGCTTAGTAAAAGAATAAAGTCTGGAGTTCTTAGTTTGGGCATAAAGGTGGAATGGTACAGGGCACAGGGCTGGGTTTGTACTCTCTGGTTTACAGCCATGGGAAAATCTTGAGTGAAGCTGCTGGAATTAAGAGCTGAGCGTCCAACTCTGCTGTAACTAGTCAGTCCATTGTTCCTCACTCTTTGGAACCAGCAATTGAATGTTTTCATTTCTCAAACTCACAGAGATTGTCTACCATGCCTTTCTTCAGGCTCGCCTCCAGGGAGAGGAAGAAAGAAGAGGCAGCTGGAAGATTTAGAATTCAAAATGGAACTGTGGGATTCACTGCAGTGACTTTCCTGTTACAAGCATCTGCAGTGCATGGGTGGGTTTTAGATAGGCTGTAGCACCAGGTGATTTACAGCAGAGCTTCTGTGGTTTTCTGCAAAGCTTCTAAGCCTGATGGGGGCAGCTGCTTGGGCTGGGATAAGTTGGTAAAAGCTCATACAGAAACAGCCACAATTACATTCATTCAAATTAAAACTGCAGTGAAAACCTGACAATTAAAATGCAGGCACTGCTTCCACTGGGTAAATACATCAGGGAGGAAGTGGATTTTTGTTTGAAGCTTTTGTTTAAAAAAGTACTGAATGTGTCATTGCTGATAGGGACATTGAATAGCTCCCACTGCTGTGATACAATTGAAACCTCTGCTGATGACAAGTAGCAGCTCTAAATTGTTGAAACATGAAAGATTGGCACTAAAACACATTTTCTCCCTTAAGACTGCAGCCTATTGAATAACAAAGGTTTGTTAGTTGAAGTCCCTTGCAATCATTCCTTGCATAAAACATGCATTCCTAATGCCAGCTGTTGTTAACATATTAACAAGAAAACTGATTTTGGATTTGAAAATATTGGGTGTTAAATTTCCTCATTTACCCTTTTATACCGTTATAGAAATCACTGCATATCAAAATATTGGTTGCTCAAAATAATAATAGTACTAAGCATGAAATACATGCAAATCAGGGAAAAGAACTTTTTTTTT